>NC_092335.1:570294500-570905000 GCF_046630445.1 Rutidosis leptorrhynchoides | reverse complement strand
AAGACATCGAGAAAACGGCTTTTCGAACGCGTTATGGGTATTTTGAATTAGTAGTTATGCCTTTTGGTCTTACGAATGCACCGGCAGCATTCATGGACCTTATGAACCGAGTGTGCCAACCTATGTTGGACAAGTCTGTAATTGTGTTCATCGACGATATACTTGTTTATTCGAAGAGTATGAACGAACATGAACGTCATTTGCGTGAAGTATTGAAGACGTTACGAAAGGAGAAGTTGTATGCTAAGTTCTCCAAATGTGAATTTTGGCTAAGGGAGGTTCAATTCCTTGGCCATATTGTGAACGAAGATGGTATTCAAGTAGATCCGGGGAAGATAGAGACGGTGAAGAGTTGGAGACAACCGACTACGCCTACGGAAGTCCGAAGTTTTCTCAGATTGGCCGGTTATTATAGTCGGTTTATCCAAGACTTTTCTAAGATCGCTTCTTCATTGACGAAATTGACGAGGAAGAACGTGAGATTTACTTGGGAGAATGAACAAGAAATTGCTTTTCAATTGCTAAAAGAGAAGTTGTGTTAAGCTCCGGTGTTAGTTTTGCCGGAAGGAGTGGAAGACATGACGGTTTATTGTGATGCTTTGCTAAATGGGCTCGGGTGTGTTCTTATGCAAAGGGGTAAAGTCATCGCTTATGCCTCTGGACAATTAAAGGAACACGAGACGAGATATCCGACTCATGATCTTGAGTTGGCGGCAGTTGTGCATGCGTTGAAAATTTGGCGCCATTACTTGTATGGTGTTAAGAGTACGATTTATTCGGTTCCTAAGAGCTTGAAACATCTCTTTAATCAACGAGATTTGAATTATCGTCAACGTATTTGGATGGATGTGGTAAAAGATTATGATTGTGAAATACTTTATCATCCGAGCAAGGTGAATGTGGTCACGGATGCGTTAAGTCGAAAGAATCATCACCCGGCGTTACGATTGGGATTGTTACGTATGATTATTACTAACGATTTTCTTGAAAAACTTGGTGTGATTCAAATAGAGGCTTACGTTCACAACAAGCATGCGGAGAGAATTGTGGGGCAATCGGAATTCATTACTATGGGTTCGCGTTGTTTGTTGTCCTTTCAAGGAAGAGTGTGGGTGCCTAAGATGGGTGAGTATCGACAAGTGCTATTTGATGAAGCACATAAGTCAAAGTATTCCATTCATCCGGGCGTAACGAAGATGTATCTTGATTTGAGGAAGGATTATTGGTGGCCGGACATGAAACGTGATGTTGTAAAGTATGTTGAGCAATGCGTCATGTGTTTGCAAGTTAAGGCCGAGCACCAAAAGCCGTATGGTAAGTTACAACCGTTAGAAATCCCGAAATGGAAATGGGAGCACATTACCATGGATTTCATTACAAAGTTACCTAAAACGGCGAGAACTCAATTTGATTCAATTTGGGTGATAGTTGATCGATTGACGAAAAGTGCCTTTTTTCTTCCCATTAAGGAAGAAATATCGTCGGAGACCTTGGCTAAGTTGTTTATCAAGGAAGTCATCTCTCGAAACGGAGTTCCTATATCGATTATTTCGGATCGAGATACTCGTTTTACATCTCGATTTTAGGAAAGGTTTCATGAAGATATGGGTACACAATTGAAATTGAGCAATGCGTATCATCCTCAAACGGACGGTCAAACCGAACGTACGAATCAAACTTTGGAGGATATGTTACGGGCGTGTATTATTGATTTTAGTGGTAGTTGGGACGAGCACTTACCTTTGGTGGAATTCTCGTACAATAATAGTTATCATACTAGTATCGGGATGCCGCCATATGAGATGCTTTATGGGCGTAGGTGTCGAACCCCGATTTGTTGGGGTGAAGTGGGACAGAAGGAAATCGGGAGTACTGATTTGGTCTTAGAGACGAATAGCAAAATTGATATAATTCGAGAGCATTTGAAAAAGGTTCAAGATAGGCAAAAGTCGTATGCCAATAAACGCAGACGAACGATCGAATTTCAAGAAGGTGACATGGTGATGCTTAAGGTTTCGCCATGGAAGGGTATTATTAGATTTCGAAAATGGGGAAAGTTAGCTCCCCGATTTATTGGACCATTTAAGGTTTTAGCTCGTGTTGGTGAAGTCGCGTATCGTTTGGAATTACCCGAAGAGCTTGCGGGGATCCATAATACATTTCATGTTTCCCATCTCCGTAAGTGTCTCACGGATGATTCATCTTGGGTACCATTAGACGAGATTGAGCGAAATAATAAGTTAGAGTATATTGAGGAACAGATTTCCATACTCGATGAAAATGTCAAAAGGTTGAGACATAAAGAGGTGAGGACTTTTAAAGTTCAATGGCGTCGTAGTAAAGGTTCCGAGTTTACTTGGGAGCCTGAAGAGTTCGTGTTGGTTTATCTTCCTTCTTGTCATGCGGCTTGGATTGCGAGGACGCAATCCGAATAAGTGGGGGAGAGTTGTAAGACCCAAATATTTCATTGTACATATGTGTAATTAAGTTATTCAAGTTGTGGGGGTTTTCGTTGTGTATTGTAAAATAGAGAAGAATCTGGACTGGGCAATCTGCGTGTCGCGCGGGCCAGTGGCGCGCCGCGCCATTACGGGCTGACAGCTCATCTTTTGCTTTTAAATTAGATATTTTAAGGGTTTTTTGGTAAATTCACATGGGACCCGACTTTAAGGCTTGGGATCAGTTATTGGAGTCTCATTTACTCCATTTGAAATTTCCATCTACCTTATCACTTTCCATTAAATCCTAGAGAGAGAGGAGGTTCTAGAGTGAGAAAGCTCCATTAAAGGAAGAAGGAGGTTGACTCGGGTCTTAGTGCCAGTTCTAAAGTCGTTCATCTAGTCGCTAGCTACGTGGTGATTTGTGTTGGTAAGTTATAAAACCTAATTTCTTACTTTAATTGTATTAAGGGTTAGGGTTTGGGTAGTGTTGCACATAAAACCCATTTGTTAGTGAATTAGGGGTTTTTGGGTGAATTTGGGTCATGTAGACTCAAAGTTGACTAACTAGGGTTTTCAAAGTATTAATTTATGTTTATGAGCTTAAATTGGTTAGTCAAATTACTAGCACACTTATATATATAAAGGGGTGTTAAGTGGGTTAGTGGATGACCCAAAATGGGTGTGTAGACCTTAAATTGGTCAAATGGGTCAAAGTGGACTTAAGTTAGTTAATGTTTGTGATTAATGTCTAAACCTTGTTTTGAGATGTGTTTTAAACCTATCATGGCTAATGTTAGGGTTTTGGTAAGAGTTGACCCAAAATTAGGGTTAAGAGTGCAAATGGGTTGAAATTGCACTTTGGGTCAAAATGACTTTAGAATGGTGAAAGAATTGGTTGACCAACTTGAGTTTGTGATTGATAATATGTATAATGCGATAGGTACATTACATTGAGGTTTTGCAAGCTCGGGTATCTTTTCACAAGAGATTTTGAGGTGAGTGGAATAATTATATGTGTAGGTATATAATGTATCTATTTGTTGTAGCGTGAAATGCGTAGTGTCGAGGTGTTAAGATACCACGTTTCACGTGATGAGTGAAACATCGAGGTGTTAAGATGCCACTCGGGGTGAAGCATCAAGGTGTTAAGATGCCACCTAGGGGTGTAGTGTCGAGGTGTTAAGACACCACTCCGTAAAATAATGAGTGAAGCATCGAGGTGTTAAGATTCCACTCGGGGTGAAGTACCGAGGTGTTAAGGTGCCACCCTAGGGGTTAGTGATATGAGGTGTTAAGTACCCTAACGAATGTTACGAACACCGATGGAATTTTCGCGAGCGCCATTCCCTTGTACGATTGGTTAACCTTGGTTATTGTGTTATAAGTGTAAGCATATTATATTATTCGAGTTATATTTATATGCGTTGCTATGCTAGCTTGTGGTATTGGAGATTCCTAGCTCGTATTCGAGATTATAAGCTAATTGTGTTGCTAGCATGTATGCGGTGTTTGGGTAAGTGATTGCAAGTAGGTATATTATATATGTATGTGTATAATTATTGCATTCACTAAGCGTTAGTTTACCCTCTTCTTGTTTACCTTTTTATAGGTTCGGTTGTGGACAAGGGTAAGGGCATCATCTTAGATTAAAGATCCCGTTGTTGTTAGGGAACGCTTTTGGAGATATTAGCTTTTGGAGTTTGACCGAGACTTGGGTAGTTTAATCCCAAACACCATGCTCGTAGTGTACTTTGGTACAAAAACTTTTGATGGTCGAAACTCATATTTTGTGTTAAACTCATAAAACGGCCGATGTGGTGTGATGACCCGAGAATTTCCGACCAAAATTTAAACTTGAATCTTATTTGATTTCGATACGATAAGCAAAGTCTGTAATATTGAGTCTTAAAATTTTGGAATAGTTTACATGAATGCATTTGTCCTTTAACCATTCCCGACGATTCACGAACAACTATTTGTAAATAGATAACATATATATTTAATTAGGTATTTATAATTTGAAATATAATTTAGAATATTATATAATATGATTGTTAGGATTTATATTGTAAAATAAATAAAATAAAATGCGATTAATGGAAACCATAGAATATATAGATATATAAATATGTATATAAATATTACTTGTAAATATATAATGTTATATTAAATCTTTTTGTTAAAAATATATAATATATTTGTTTTAGTAATTAACTTTGCTATTTTAAAACTGTTTATATATAGAAAGGGAATATAAATGATTTTGAGCTTAATTAGTAAACGTCAGTAATACTCGGTTGACATTTCGTTAGCGTTCATATAGATTTAATATAAGTTTATGATGGATTAAAATAAAAGTTGAACTGTAAATTGATTACGAAGATTTTAGATTTGTTAAATGTATTTTTTTTTTACCTTTTTAAGTTTAAATATTAGTACTCCGTGCATATAAATTAGAACAGAAAATAAATAATTTTTGAACCTTTTTGATCAGGTTTCAAACAAGTAATGAGTGAAATAATTAAATATGTTTAATCTAAAATTTTGAGATTTTTAGGGACACTTTTATACATTAACTGTTTAGCAATGGACACGATATGGTCATCCGGGATAAAGTGTCGGTACAATAGGACATAAGAGTCACTGGTGAATGAAATCATCATTTGTATTACTGTAGAACCTGTGACTCTCATTACTTTATTATTTATTTATATTAAATATTATTAAGATTATATTTACATATGTATTATAGATATATATGTGTTTTATGCATTAAGAGTTATAGTGTCAAAGCAGATGAAACATATAATCACCTCCACACTTCACCACCGAGGGCCACCCGCCACCATGAACCATCGTCTGCCACCATTTTCTACCACTGCAAACAATCACCTCTTCTTCACCCTTGTCTTCCTTAGAAACACCCACCTTCATCACCCCGAATCCACCACAGCACCACCATCCATCGTTACCAATGTTTAAACCACCATAAACCATTGCTACTGTTACGCTATTAATTGTTTCGGTCCAAGAGAAACCATCGCAAACCATCCTTCAAACCGCAACCACCACCTTCTTTCCTCAATCTCTCTCCTATCTCTCTCTTCTCTTCCGGTGTTGAGTCGTGAAACCATTAAACATCCACCACCGGAGAACCCAACGAAGTTACTGTTATTGCTTCTTCTTTCTGTTACAATAGCGATGATAAAGATTGATACTTCTAAAAAAATAAATAAATATAAATATGGTAATACCACGATGCTACAGTACATCGATTTTCTTGCTTTGTTTCAAACGCTGCAAAACCATCACCTTAAACCACCGTAACCTGCTTCTACATCGTTGATTCCTGTTTATGATCAAAAATGATGGGGTTACAACGAGATGTTATGGTGATGATGAAGATTCATTTTTTTTTTATCGAGAATGATATTTTTATTTTAAATGAATGATTATGATATGGTGATTTGTTGATGATCATGGTGAGGTATGATGTTACATGGCATGGTAAAGATGACGATTCGATGAACATGAAAATCCTTGGTCGAGTTTGTGAATTATAAAGAAGAAGAAGTAATAAAATAGAGAGACGGGTTATATAAAATTAAAGGGACTTTTAATTCAGAAAAACTTAAACAGATCCATGGTTTAGAGTGTTAGTGTGTGTGTTACCGAGAGCTCCTAGGTTCGAAACTAGGCCACGACATTAAATTCCTTTTTAGTAATAAGAATCTGTTGGGCCATACTTCTATTGTGTGGTTGGGCCGAGGCTAACCTATCTGATGGGCCGAGGGTTTATAAGTTCCATTGGGCCTTTACCTTGCTGTTGGGCTGTGAGAGTTTAGTTGGGCTGCCATTCTGTTTTATTATCAAATTGTAGTTGGGCCAGAAATATTGAAAGGGAAACTGGTCGACTGAATCATCTTTGTAGAAGATAAAATTACATAATATACGGGTTATACATATGGGGATTCTATTTAAATCAGAAAAACTGTTACGGCAGAGTGGTTAAGGAGGTACTTGAGTTAGCTAGAGGTCTCGGGTTCGAGTCTTGTTGGTGGCGTATTTTTTTTTTAGCTTTTCTTCAAAGGTAGTAATCTTTTATTATTATTATTATTATTATTATTATTATTATTATTATTATTATTATTATTATTATTATTATTATTATTATTATTATTATTATTATCATATCATTATTAGAAAAACAAGTATTATTATTAATTAAAATTACCATGTTATTAAGATTAACATTATTAGTTAAATTATTATTTTATAATTATTATCATAATTAGTATTATTATTATCATTATTATTACTTTTACTATTATTATTGTTACAACTATATTATTATTAGTATCAATATTACTATTAATATTATTATTATTATAAAAGTTAGTTATATTTAATAAAACTACATTTTTTTTATTATTTATTCAAAGTATTTAAAGTAAATATACTTAGGATAATAATGAAACACATGAATTACTAAAACTAACAGTTATATTAATAATAATATATAGATTTATTCGACGTCAATTATATGTATTGATGAAAATACAAATGATATAGGTCCGTGAATCCGAGGCCAACCCTGCACTTGTTCAATGTCGTCATATGTATTTTTACTACAAAATACTGTATTGTGAGTTTCATTTGCTCCCTTTTTAAATGCTTTTGCAATATATATTTTTGGACTGAGATTACATGCACTGCTTTTATAACTGTTTTACGAAATAGACACAAGTAATCGAAACTACAGTCTATGGTTGAATTATTAAACTGAATATGCCCCTTTTTAGTCTGGTAATCTAAGAATTATGGAACAGACACCCTAATTGACGCGAATCCTAAAGATAGATCTATTGGGCCCAGCAAGCCCCATCTAAAGTACCAGATGCTTTAGTACTTCGAAATTTATATCATGTTCGAAGGAGGATCCCAGAATGATGGGGATATTCTTATATGCATATTGTGAATGTCGGTTACCAGGTGTTCAATCCATATGAATGATATTTTTGTCTCTATGCATGGGACGTATATTTATGAGAAATGAAAATCTTGTGGTCTATTAAAATGATGGAAATGATTATTTATGTTAAACTAATGAACTCACCAACCTTTTGGTTGACACTTGAAAGCATGTTTATTCTCAGGTACGAAAGAAATCTTCCACTGTGCATTTGCTCATTTTAGAGATATTACTTGGAGTCATTCATGGCATATTTCAAAAGACGTTGCATTCGAGTCGTTGAGTTCATCAAGATTATTATTAAGTCAATTATAGTTAGATATATTATGAAATGGTATGCATGTCATCAACTTTCGATGTAATGAAAGATTGTCTTTTCAAAAACGAATGCAATGTTTGTAAAATGTATCATATAGAGGTCAAGTACCTCGCGATGTAATCAACTGTTGTGAATCGTTTATAATCGATATGGACTTCGTCCGGATGGATTAGGACGGGTCTCTACAGTTGGTATCAGAGCGGTGGTCTTAGCGAACCAGGTCTTGCATTAGTGTGTCTAACTGATAGTTGTTTAGATACATTAGTGAGTCTGGACTTTGACCGTGTCTGCATGTCAAAAGTTTTGCTTATCATTTATAGTCGAAAAGCATTTGCTTATCATCCTTAGCAAATTAACTGCTTATCATTCTTAGTCTAGACACATTTTATTGCATTGATTGCATGAATAGTGTATAGACAAAATTCATATCTTAGCATATCTACTAATCCATATCTTAACGTATCTGTCACTGTAGACTTTATCTGACAAGTTTCCTTAATTTTCTCCGTAATTCACGGGATCTTTGGAAGTATGTATAGATATTCTATATATAATTAGAATATCATTCGATATTCAAAAATCATTTCATATCAAAACCCTTTAACTGATCGTGAGAGATGGATCCTACACCTAGCTTGGATTCCATTAGTTCCGGAAGCGATTTTGAGATGTATATTGAAGCAGACTCCGAAGTCAATAAACCAGAAGTGCCTCAACCATTTAGTTATTTTTATTTCTGGAGGAGATGGGGGTGAGTCTGAGACTTACTCACTCGATGGAGAAATGAAGAAGGCGAGCCCTACCGCGAACCAAACTTACCTCCTAACATCGGAGAAAACGATGTACTCACCGGTAAACCTATGCGCAACACTGTATTCACCCTTCTTGCTAAAGTTTTCCACCTCGAAGGTTGCATTACTGCAATCTCAGAAAATATTCAACCTCTACTTCCGAATACCAATCGACTCTACTTCCGAATACCAATCGAAGAGGGATATTAGAAGAAGTTAGGGAACTTCGAATTGATAATCAAGATCTATCGAATCAGATGAGTGGATGGATAGAAATGATAGATGGTAGGATAGAAAACCTGACAAGGATGATGCGTGATCTACAAGCTATACTTACTACACCAACATCATCACCAACCTCAGCACCAACAACACTTGAAGCACCAACAACAACAGTACCACCATCAGCAGCACCAGCAGCATAACAAGTACCAATAGCAACATCATCACACGTCTCAACCTTGCAATCTATACCTCAAGCATAATCATCGTTCTACGAATCGTTCTACATAAACTATCTTCGTCCTTCATGGCGATTATGTAATCTCTAATATTTTAGAGATTATGTACTCTAGTTCTAGTCGTAAATCTGATGAGTTTAATATCACATTGACTCATTAAATCCATAATTACGTCTGAAGAAAATATATATGTATATATGTTTTCCTAAAGATTGTAATTAAAATTTTTATTGTACAAACTGTTAATGGTGAAAATATTTTAACGGGTAGGTAATACTCGAGGAATATTTAGATTTCGCATTAATAAGTTACACTGTACATTCTTCGAATCTGATTCAACAGTCATTTACTATCTTACTTGCAACCACAGCTATACGAATACGTTCATCATAGAATAACCATTTTCATTCAATTTCATATTTGGATTTTGACCTATCAGAATCCGACAAGTGGCATAATGAAGAAAACATTGGACAAAATAAAATTTGCTAGAAACAAACAAATTAACTATGAAAAATTTTGTTAAGAATCCACGCTAACAAAATCCTAGCTAACTGTTCCTAGCTAACTGATTACATTTTATTTATCGCAATTTATTTATCGCAATTTAATTATCACAATTTATTTTATCGCAATTTATATTCTCGCAATTTTATTTATCGTCATTTAATTTCTGTTATTTACTTTACGCACTTTATTTATCGTTATTTAATTTCTGTTATTTATTTTACGCACTTTAAATATCGGGACACGTATATAAGGTTTTGACATATCATATCGATGCATTTATATATATTATTTGGAATAACCATAGATACTCTATATGCAGTAATAAACGAGTTCTCTATACAGGGTTGAGGTTAATTCTACAATAATATATATAATTTGAGTTGTGATCGAGTCTGAGACATGTACACGGGTCACGATATGTATTAATTAATTCGAATATTATATATTAAACTATATATGAATTATTGGACTGTCAACTGTGGACTATCAACTGTGGACTAATAACATTGGACAATTAAAATGAATTAAAATATTGATTATAATATATGAAACTAAAAAATTCTTCAAGTTGCCACTTGATTTCATCTTAAACCTCATTTATATATTGACGATTACAATCTGCGTTCAAACCTTTCATAATTCTTGAAAACACCTCAGGTAAGAGGATGAATCAACCGCATTTAATTTACAGAAGAAAAGATTGATGCATATAGCTATTCACCTGAGAAACTCTCGGCAACTGAGTAAACATTTAACCCGTAGCTGTGCTAATTCCTTAGTGTTATTATTACCCAAAATAACTTGGTAATCCCTTTCAAAGTAGCAAATTTTGTCACAGCTCCAGCAAGTCAACTTCGACTTTTCGTTCGAAACAACCTTATTATAACCTTGATATATATATGCATGTTCTTTTATTGTTACCGGGGAACCTTTTATATTCCACCATATTACCAGTAGATGTACCAGCAACCTCGTCGCTCTTTGGTTTAAATCCCTCCGACAAATCACTATATTTATCTATTGAAGTCTCATTATGTACTTATCCGCATCTTGTAACAAGAATTGCCATACCAATTACTGAGAATCAGTAAATCTGTATTGTGAGTCTCACAACGTTGCCACACCAATAGTTATATATATCCATATAACATTTATCTCTTAGAATTATGATCTTTCATTCTGAAATTCTGAAAAGCACCCAGTCTGCGAATTAATACTCTGAATTTTGAAAAAGTTGAATACAACACCAAAAACTGTACACGACCTTAACCGTCGAAAGTTTGATGATAAAGAATGGAGTATTGGAAACACTCAGTCGAAAATTTAGTAAAGAAAAGCAGATTATGCGAAACTATGAAGGAAGCCGTGACAAATCACAAAGAATAAGTTTGACTTCAAAGAATCCAAATAATTCAATGCCTGCTGAAGTCTTTAGCGAATATCTTGCTCCTTACTCCAAACTCTTGCGGACAAAATTTTTTCACCATCCTTCGATATTAGAAATTCCAAGATATCATAGAATCTTTCATTATAAATATCCTCCATATTTCTGAAGATATTTTCATAACTATTCTTATCTGAAATCATTAATCTCTTCGTACTATGAGTGTTACATCATATAGAAACTGTTAGTTTCTATATTCTGTAAACTTTCGAGCTCAAAATATGAATGTTATTGAAGTAGTGTTGGGAACTGATACATGAGTTATTATAATATAATGACACTTGATCAACGTGATTATATTACAGTAAGTCATGCTGAGTTTCTAATGAAACGTGATGATTCACAGACCATAACGTCATCATGTACCATGTTACATGACTCTTACATTCTGTCTAATCTGTAAACATATCAAAAACATATTTTCTTGATAGTCCTATCTTTTCCTTGAATTCTGGTAATTTGACAAGTCAGATTGTGCTATTACCGTTTTCTTCATAGAACATTGACAATGTTCATTCTGAAACGTATATCTGCAAATTCTGGACCATTACAAGAGATGCCCAAATCGTAAGAAGAAGAAACGAAGGGACAAAGCTCCAAAATAGAAATTGAAGTATAAATCGCAGCTAAAAGGAGGGAGTATTAACTGTGGATGACAGTGATTATAGGAGACAGGAATGGGGACATTGAAATATAAGGGAGAATATAAAGCCCAACAACAACATCGAAATTACAAACTGTGGATATCAGTGCGTATAGCAATATAAAGACACGGGAGGATTATAAATACAATAATCTCTAGAGCATAGTAGAAATAAACAGATTCATCCTGTGGAAGTTGGAAAAGGAGAATGATTGTTATGACAGTCAGGATAAGGGCAAGGATTAGAATTGGATTAAGCATTTTCACAATCTTTTGGATTTGGGAATTGAGTATAGAAGTGGTGAAAACTAATGGAACGGAAAAGGTAAATTTATAATGGAAATATCAGATGAAGTAATCGGAACAAATCGTCGCATTTAATTAAAGAGATCCTAATTTCCTTAAATCTCAAAGAAACATATCTTATAGATTTTCGAAGCTTTCTTTATATCCCTTGAATTCCAGAATTCAACCAAGATAACGTCAAAAAGTTAAAACGAAACTTCATTTATTCATTTCACTCTTTTGTGATAGCTTCATTCGTGCTCGTCAAATAATTGAATTATTTTATCTGAATTATTCAATAATGATAAAACTCTAATTATCAGCTCATATTCGTCAGGAAAACATATTTATTGTTAGCCATGACGACCTCACTCAAATTTCGGGACGAAATTTCTTTAACGGGTAGGTACTGTGATGACCCGGGAATTTCCGACCAAAATTTAAACTTGAATCTTATTTGATTTCGATACGATAAGCAAAGTCTGTAATATTGAGTCTTAAAATTTTGGAACAGTTTACATGAATGCATTTGTCCTTTAACCATTCCCGACGATTCACGAACAACTATTTGTAAATAGATAACATATATATTTAATTAGGTATTTATAATTTGAAATGTAATTTAGAATATTATATAATATGATTGTTAGGATTTATATTGTAAAATAAATAAAATAAAATGCGATTAATGGAAACCATAGAATATATAGATATATAAATATGTATATAAATATTACTTGTAAATATATAATGTTATATTAAATCTTTTTGTTAAAAATATATAATATATTTGTTTTAGTAATTAACTTTGCTATTTTAAAACTGTTTATATATAGAAAGGGAATATAAATGATTTCGAGCTTAATTAGTAAACGTCAGTAATACTCGGTTGACATTTCGTTAGCGTTCATATAGATTTAATATAAGTTTATGATGGATTAAAATAAAAGTTGAACTGTAAATTGATTATGAAGATTTTAGATTTGTTAAATGTATTTTTTTACCTTTTTAAGTTTAAATATTAGTACTCCATGCATATAAATCGGAACAGAAAATAAATAATTTTTAAACCTTTTTGATCAGGTTTCAAAGGGGAAGACTCTGTGTACTAACTTTCTCTTCTTTCTTCTTCTTTGAAATCCCTTAAATATGTTTAATCTAAAAATTTGAGATTTTTAGGGACACTTTTATACATTAACTATTTAGCAATGGACACGATATGGTCATTCGGGATAAAGTGTCAGTACAATAGGACATAAGAGTCACTAGTGAATGAAATCATCATTTGTATTACTGTAGAACCTGTGACTCTCATTACTTAATTATTTATTTATATTAAATATTATTAAGATTATATTTACATATGTATTATAGATATATATGTGTTTTATGCATTAAGAGTTATAGTGGCAAAGCAGATGAAACATATGATCACCTCCACACTTCACCACCGAGGGCCACCCGCCACTATGAACCATCGTCTGCCACCACTTTCTACCACCGCAAACAATCACCTCTTCTTCACCCTTGTCTTCCTTAGGAATACCCACCTTCATCACCCCGAATCCACCACAACACCACCATCCATCGTTACCAATGTTTGAACCACCACAAACCATTGCTACTGTTACGCTATTAATTGTTTCGGTCCAAGAGAAACCATCACAAACCATCCTTTAAATCACAACCACCACCTTCTTTCCTCAATCTCTCTCCTATCTCTCTCTCTTCTCTTCCGGTGTTGAGCCGTGAAACCATTAAACATCCACCACTGGAGAACCCAACGAAGTTACTGTTATCGCTTCTTCTTTCTGTTACAATAGCGATGATAAAGATTGATACTTCTAAAAAATATATATATATAAATATGGTAATACCACGATGCTACATTATATCGGTTTTCTTGTTTTGTTTCAAACGCTGCAAAACCATCACCTTAAACCACCATAACTTGCTTCTACATCATTGATTCCTGTTTATGATAAAAAATGATGGGGTTACAACGAGATGTTATGGTGATGATGAAGATTCATTTTTTTTTTATCGAGAATGATATTTTTATTTTAAATGAATGATTATGATATGGTGATTTGTTGATGATCATGGTGAGGTATGATGTTACATGGCATGGTAAAGATGACGATTCGATGAACATGAAAATCCTTGGTCGAATTTGTGAATTATGAAGAAGAAGAAGTAATAACACAGAGAGACGGGTTATATAAAATTAAAGGGACTTTTAATTCAGAAAAACGTAAACAGATCCATGGTTTAGAGTGTTAGTGTGTGTGTTACCGAGAGGTCCTAGGTTTGAAACTAGGCCACGACATTAAATTCCTTTTTAGTAATAAGAATCTGTTGGGCCATACTTCTATTGTGTGGTTGGGCTGTGAGAACAGAAAATAAATAATTTTTGAACCTTTTTGATCAGGTTTCAAACAAGTAATGAGTGAAATAATTAAATATGTTTAATCTAAAAATTTGAGATTTTTAGGGACACTTTTATACATTAACTGTTTAGCAATGGACACGATATGGTCATCCGGGATAAAGTGTCGGTACAATAGGACATAAGAGTCACTGGTGAATGAAATCATCATTTGTATTACTGTAGAACCTGTGACTCTCATTACTTTATTATTTATTTATATTAAATATTATTAAGATTATATTTACATATGTATTATAGATATATATGTGTTTTATGCATTAAGAGTTATAGTGTCAAAGCAGATGAAACATATAATCACCTCCACACTTCACCACCGAGGGCCACCCGCCACCATGAACCATCGTCTGCCACCATTTTCTACCACCGCAAACAATCACCTCTTCTTCACCCTTGTCTTCCTTAGAAACACCCACCTTCATCACCCCGAATCCACCACCGCACCACCATCCATCGTTACCAATGTTTAAACCACCATAAACCATTGCTACTGTTACGCTATTAATTGTTTCGGTCCAAGAGAAACCATCGCAAACCATCCTTCAAACCGCAACCACCACCTTCTTTCCTCAATCTCTCTCCTATCTCTCTCTTCTCTTCCGGTGTTGAGTCGTGAAACCATTAAACATCCACCACCGGAGAACCCAACGAAGTTACTGTTATTGCTTCTTCTTTCTGTTACAATAGCGATGATAAAGATTGATACTTCTAAAAAAATAAATAAATATAAATATGGTAATACCACGATGCTACAGTACATCGATTTTCTTGCTTTGTTTCAAACGCTGCAAAACCATCACCTTAAACCACCGTAACCTGCTTCTACATCGTTGATTCCTGTTTATGATCAAAAATGATGGGGTTACAACGAGATGTTATGGTGATGATGAAGATTCATTTTTTTTTTATCGAGAATGATATTTTTATTTTAAATGAATGATTATGATATGGTGATTTGTTGATGATCATGGTGAGGTATGATGTTACATGGCATGGTAAAGATGACGATTCGATGAACATGAAAATCCTTGGTCGAGTTTGTGAATTATAAAGAAGAAGAAGTAATAAAATAGAGAGACGGGTTATATAAAATTAAAGGGACTTTTAATTCAGAAAAACTTAAACAGATCCATGGTTTAGAGTGTTAGTGTGTGTGTTACCGAGAGCTCCTAGGTTCGAAACTAGGCCACGACATTAAATTCCTTTTTAGTAATAAGAATCTGTTGGGCCATACTTCTATTGTGTGGTTGGGCCGAGGCTAACCTATCTGATGGGCCGAGGGTTTATAAGTTCCATTGGGCCTTTACCTTGCTGTTGGGCTGTGAGAGTTTAGTTGGGCTGCCATTCTGTTTTATTATCAAATTGTAGTTGGGCCAGAAATATTGAAAGGGAAACTGGTCGACTGAATCATCTTTGTAGAAGATAAAATTACATAATATACGGGTTATACATATGGGGATTCTATTTAAATCAGAAAAACTGTTACGGCAGAGTGGTTAAGGAGGTACTTGAGTTAGCTAGAGGTCTCGGGTTCGAGTCTTGTTGGTGGCGTATTTTTTTTTTAGCTTTTCTTCAAAGGTAGTAATCTTTTATTATTATTATTATTATTATTATTATTATTATTATTATTATTATTATTATTATTATTATTATTATTATTATTATTATTATTATCATATCATTATTAGAAAAACAAGTATTATTATTAATTAAAATTACCATGTTATTAAGATTAACATTATTAGTTAAATTATTATTTTATAATTATTATCATAATTAGTATTATTATTATCATTATTATTACTTTTACTATTATTATTGTTACAACTATATTATTATTAGTATCAATATTACTATTAATATTATTATTATTATAAAAGTTAGTTATATTTAATAAAACTACATTTTTTTTATTATTTATTCAAAGTATTTAAAGTAAATATACTTAGGATAATAATGAAACACATGAATTACTAAAACTAACAGTTATATTAATAATAATATATAGATTTATTCGACGTCAATTATATGTATTGATGAAAATACAAATGATATAGGTCCGTGAATCCGAGGCCAACCCTGCACTTGTTCAATGTCGTCATATGTATTTTTACTACAAAATACTGTATTGTGAGTTTCATTTGCTCCCTTTTTAAATGCTTTTGCAATATATATTTTTGGACTGAGATTACATGCACTGCTTTTATAACTGTTTTACGAAATAGACACAAGTAATCGAAACTACAGTCTATGGTTGAATTATTAAACTGAATATGCCCCTTTTTAGTCTGGTAATCTAAGAATTATGGAAATGACACCCTAATTAATCCTAAAGATAGATCTATTGGGCCCAACAAGCCCCATCTAAAGTACCGGATGCTTTTGTACTTCGAAATTTATATCATGTTCGAGGATCCCGGAATGATGGGGATATTCTTATATGCATATTGTGAATGTCGGTTACCAGGTGTTCAATCCATATGAATGATATTTTTGTCTCTATGCATGGGACGTATATTTATGAGAAATGAAAATCTTGTGGTCTATTAAAATGATGGAAATGATTATTTATGTTAAACTAATGAACTCACCAACCTTTTGGTTGACACTTGAAAGCATGTTTATTCTCAGGTACGAAAGAAATCTTCCGCTGTGCATTTGCTCATTTTAGAGATATTACTTGGAGTCATTCATGGCATATTTCAAAAGACGTTGCATTCGAGTCGTTGAGTTCATCAAGATTATTATTAAGTCAATTATAGTTAGATATATTATGAAATGGTATGCATGTCGTCAACTTTCGATGTAATGAAAGATTGTCTTTTCAAAAACGAATGCAATATTTTTAAAATGTATCATATAGAGGCCAAGTACCTCGCGATGTAATCAACTGTTGTGAATCGTTTATAATCGATATGGACTTCGTCCGGATGGATTAGGACGGGTCTCTACATGTGGGCCCCGCTTCGTAAAACTCATTTTATGAATGGAATGTGTTAGTCTTACATATTTGAATATGTTGTTAAAAGCGTTTTGTCTAATTATGTCGGGAAGTGGCCGATCTTTTTCGCATTTCAAGACTTTTTGGACAGACCAGATCGGCGCGCCGCGCAAGGTTCTGGCGCGCCGCGTCAGTTGCTGAACAAACAAATTTTTTTTTTTGATATTTTTCGCGGGTTCGATGGTGGTTTGGTTTGGGTCGTTACAGTTTTCAAAAGGACAGGGGTTACGTAATGCCCAATAGCCCCTTAATAATCTAAAAATCTTATTTCTCACCCCAACTACTGAATCCGTCACTTGTGGGAATGTTTTATTTAGTAGTTGCAATCCTATGTTCTTTTTCTCGATTTGGTAAGAAGCGAACATTACTAACCCGTAGACATAACATGCTTCTTTATGTTGCATGTTTGACTCTTTCTAAAGAACGAAGTCCTATGTTGGGATAGGTAGAGTCAAAATAGGCTCTCAACCCGTAGCATAAAATTGTATCTAGGTTCCTCGCATTCAATGCTTTAAAGAATACACAGCGTAACTTATGGTCTCCCTAATGTGATATACCCCATCTATTAAAGGAAAGCCTTTTATTAACTACGGCATTCCTGGAACGTCTTTCAAATGTTTGACACACTAATTTCGCCATAAATAGTTGTGCTGATGAATTCTGACCGACTCTAGACAGGATTTCATCAATCATATCCCCTGGTAGGTCTTCTAAAATATTCGGTCGTCTATCCTTAACGTCCATTTTGTGTTTTTATACTGTAAAATAGACAAGGATTAGATTCGTAAAAGATAATTAACAGACAATACAAGCAATTTTTACATAGAACATAGAAGTACAAGTACACTATAATACATATATTACACAACATGATTACTACTCTTTATTCCGACTCACTTGTTTCTTCCTGTTTGGACTTGGTTCGTTTCGCTAATTTCCTAGGAATACATGATGCTCCCCTAATACGAGCCGTTGTTTTTACAAATGATTTAGAAAAACCTGGTGGCTTAGACGTCCCCGGGTTATAATTAAAACTTAAGAAATACGGGTGTTTACGGTATTTCCCATCGGGATATTTCATGTTAACATAAAGTTTATCGAGGTTGGAATTAGGTTTCTCTATTTTGATGCCTTTTCCCTTATTGTTTTCTTTTGCTTTTTCAAATTGGGTCGGGGTAATTTCTATAACATCATCGGAATCCTCATCGGAATCCGATTCATCATAAAATTGGTAATTTTCCCAATATTTTGTTTCCTCGGCGGAAGCACCACTGACCATTATTAACTTTGGTCCGTTGGTAGAAGATTTTCTTTTATTTATCTGATTTTCTGTGGTTCCTAATATTTCCTCCTTCGGAACCTCTTCTTCTTCCGGTTCCTCTTCTTCCGGTTCTTCTTCTTCTTCCGGTTCCTCTTCGGGAATTTGTGAATCTTCCCAATATATATTCGACTCTTCATTATTATTAGGTGAGTCGATGGGATTTGTACTAGAGGTAGACATCTATCACACAATATCAAACACGTTAAGAGATTAATTGTAACAACCCGACCTCGTTATACCAAAAACACACCAAAAAAAAAACATTTCTAGACAAGTACATCTGGACGGCGTCCAGATTCCTGGACGGCGTCCAGTACTAAAGACTTGGACGGCGTCCAAACAATTGGGACGACGTCCCAATGAACTGTCAGGTTTTGATCTCGGGTTCCAAATTACACAAGCGGAAATCCCGCTTCCCGATACTTTTAAACGAAGACCCTTTCACAACATGTTATAATAAGTAATACTACGAGATTTTCATCATCAAAACGAGTTTTACAACACCGGGCCCACAATGTCTCATTTTACGAAATTCGTTCAAAAATACAAGTTTCGACCGTACTAGTTTAATTTCCAAACTACACTAGAGCATGGTGTTTGGGGTTAAACTACCCAAATCTTGGTCGAACTTCCAAAAAGCTAAATCCCCCGAGAGCCACAACTATTCAAAGCGAATACCTTTGCCTTTGTCCAAGCCGGAGCCTAAAAAGGTAAACAACGAGAGGGTAAGCTAATACTTAGTGAGTACAATAATTACACATACACATATATAACCCATCTATTTGCAATCGTACCCACCAAATACCTCATACGAAAATATAACTCAAAAAGCATGCCGTCATACTCATAATGCTAACAACTCGTACGCTATCACAACACCACATTAACATATACTCGACACGATATAAATATAGCATGTTAAACAAATATCCAACAACATAATATGGTTAACCATAATGCTATGGTGCTACCGGCTCGTGGTTCACACCATACACATTTGAGTCTCACTCTTTTATAGTGCTACCAGCTCGTGGTTCACAATTTGTTTATAGTGCTACCGGCTCATGGTTCACACTTGTTTATAGTGCTACCGGCTCGTGGTTCACACTTGTTTATAGTGCTACCGGCTCGTGGTTCACACTTGTTTATAGTGCTATCGGCTCGTGGTTCACACTTGATGCTACCGGCTCGTGGTTCACATCATGATACATCACATACATGCTATGGTACTACCGGATCGTGGTTCATACCATAACACTCACAAATAAATACGCCATATACATACACGCATAATTATTCCACTCACCTTAACGTCTTTGGTGAGATTATCAAGCTCGCAACCTTCAATGCGACGTACCTATACGTTATGCATATAATCAATTATACAATCAAGTTGGTCAACCAACTTACTCACCATTCTAGTGTCATTTTGACCCATGGTGCCAATTTCGACCCATTAGCACCTTTTAACCCTAGTATTTGGGTCAACATCGTCACAACCATAACACTAACCACATATGGTCTTAAAACACTTTTTAACACAAAGTTATAGCACTTTACCACACATTAACCAACTTAGGTCATTAAAAACCCATTTGACCCATTTCAAGGTTCACACACCCATTTGGTCATCACATACCCAAATAACACCCACTTACTTCACATCTAGATGTGCTAGTAGTTAACTAACCAATTTTGAACTCACAAACACCAATTTACACATTGAAACCCTAGGTTAGTTACTATTGAGTCTTCATGACTCAATCTTACCCAAGAACACCCAAAATCATAAAATATGGGTTTTATGTTCATCTATATCCCAAACCCTAACCCATAACAACTTAAAATGAGGAAATTAGGTTTAGGACTTACCACCACTATCACAACGTAGCTAGGAAGAAGATGAACAACTTTAAAACACGCACTTTGGCCAGAAACTAGCTTCTTCCTCTTTGGATTAAGCTTTCTCACACTAGAACCCTTTTCTCTCTCTAGAATTGAAGTAAAAGAGGATAAGGTAGATGAAGTTGGTTTAATGACACCCACCAACTGATCTCTAGACCTTTAAGTTGTCCCCCAAGTGAAATTACCAAACTACCCCCTTTAAATATCTAAAAGTGGGACAGCTGGTCCGCCAGTCCATCTGGACGCCGTACAAATATCTGGACGGCGTCCAGTCCTTCACACTTGGATGACGTCCCACCTCTTTGGACGGCATCCCAACCAACTAAGGAAAACGGGTTCTTACAACTCTCCCCCACTTGAACCGGATTGCGTCCTCGCAATCCAAGCCGCATGACAAGGGGGAAGATACACCAACACAAACTCTTCGGGCTCCCAAGTGAACTCAGAACCTTTACTACGACGCCATTGAACTTTATAAGTTCTCACCACTTTATTCCTCAACCGTTTGACCTTCTCATCGAGTATCGCAATCGGCTCCTCAACATATTCTAACTTGTTGTTTAGTTCAATTTCGTCTAAAGGCATCCATGAAGAATCATCCACAAGACACTTAGGAAATGGGAAACATGAAATGTATTATGGATCCCCGCAAGCTCTTCGGGTAATTCCAAACGGTATGCAACTTCACCAACACGAGCTAAAATATTAAATGGCCCAATAAACCGAGGAGCTAACTTTCCCCGTTTTCGAAACCGAATAATACCGTTCCATGGCGAAACCTTAAGCATCACCATGTCACCTTCTTGGAACTCAATCAATCTCCTACGTTTGTCGGCATACGACTTTTGTCTATCTTGAGCCGCTTTCAAGTGAGTCCGAATCATATCAATCTTGCTATTCGTCTCTAATGAAATGTCCCGTTCTTATTGATTAAAAACGTTCCATATTAATTGATTTCGTTGCGAGGTTTTGACCTCTATATGAGACGTTTTTCAAAGACTGCATTCATTTTAAAACAAACCATAACCTTTATTTCATCAATAAAGGTTTAAAAAGCTTTACGTAGATTATCAAATAATGATAATCTAAAATATCCTGTTTACACACGACCATTACATAATGGTTTACAATACAAATATGTTACAACAAAATAAGTTTCTTGAATGCAGTTTTTACACAATATCATACAAGCATGGACTCCAAATCTCGTCCTTATTTAAGTATGCGACAGCGGAAGCTCTTAATAATCACCTGAGAATAAACATGCTTAAAACGTCAACAAAAATGTTGGTGAGTTATAGGTTTAACCTATATATATCAAATCATAATAATAGACCACAAGATTTCATATTTCAATACACATCCCATACATAGAGATAAAAATCATTCATATGGTGAACACCTGGTAACCGACATTAACAAGATGCATATATAAGAATATCCCCATCATTCCGGGACACCCTTCGGATATGATATAAATTTCGAAGTACTAAAGCATCCGGTACTTTGGATGGGGTTTGTTAGGCCCAATATATCTATCTTTAGGATTCGCGTCAATTAGGGAGTCTGTTCCCTAATTCTTAGAATACCAGACTTAATAAAAAGGGGCATATTCGATTTCGATAATTCAACCATAGAATGTAGTTTCACGTACTTGTGTCAATTTTGTAAATCATTTATAAAACCTGCATGTATTCTCATCCCAAAAATATTAGATTTTAAAAGTGGGACTATAACTCACTTTCACAGATTTTTACTTCGTCGGGAAGTAAGACTTGGCCACTGGTTGATTCACCAACCTATAACAATATATACATATATATCAAAGTATGTTCAAAATATATTTACAACACTTTTAATATATTTTGATGTTTTAAGTTTATTAAGTCAGCTGTCCTCGTTAGTAACCTACAACTAGTTGTCCACAGTTAGATGTACAGAAATAAATCGATAAATATTATCTTGAATCAATCCACGACCCAGTGTATACGTATCTCAGTATTGATCACAACTCAAACTATATATATTTTGGAATCAACCTCAACCTTGTATAGCTAACTCTAACATTCACATATAGAGTGTCTATGGTTGTTCCGAAATATATATAGATGTGTCGACATGATAGGTCGAAACATTGTATACGTGTATATGGTATCTCAAGATTACATAATATATAATACAAGTTGATTAAGTTATGGTTGGAATAGATTTGTTACCAATTTTCACGTAGCTAAAATGAGAAAAATTATCCAATCTTGTTTTACCCATAACTTCTTCATTTTAAATCCGTTTTGAGTGAATCAAATTGCTATGGTTTCATATTGAACTCTATTTTATGAATCTAAACAGAAAAAGTATAGGTTTATAGTCGGAAAAATAAGTTACAAGTCATTTTTGTAAAGGTAGTCATTTCAGTCGAAAGAACGACGTCTAGATGACCATTTTAGAAAACATACTTCCACTTTGAGTTTAACCATAATTTTTGGATATAGTTTCATGTTCATAATAAAAATAATTTTCTCAGAATAACAACTTTTAAATAAAAGTTTATCATAGTTTTTAATTAACTAACCCAAAACAGCCCGCGGTGTTACTACGACGGCGTAAATCCGATTTTATGGTGTTTTTTCGTGTTTCCAGGTTTTAAATCATTAAGTTAGCATATCATATAGATATAGAATATGTGTTTAGTTGATTTTAAAAGTCAAGTTAGAAGGATTAACTTTTATTTGCGAACAAGTTTAGAATTAACTAAACTATGTTCTAGTGATTACAAGTTTAAACCTTCGAATAAGATAGCTTTATATGTATGAATTGAATGATGTTATGAACATCATTACTACCTTAAGTTCCTTGGATAAACCTACTGGAAAAGAGAAAAATGGATCTAGCTTCAACGGATCCTTGGATGGCTCGAAGTTCTTGAAGCAGAATCATGACACGAAAACAAGTTCAAGTAAGATCATCACTTGAAATAAGATTGTTATAGTTATAGAAATTGAACCAAAGTTTGAATATGATTATTACCTTGTATTAGAATGATAACCTACTGTAAGAAACAAAGATTTCTTGAGGTTGGATGATCACCTTACAAGATTGGAAGTGAGCTAGCAAACTTGAAAGTATTCTTGATTTTATGTAACTAGAACTTGTAGAATTTATGAAGAACACTTAGAACTTGAAGATAGAACTTGAGAGAGATCAATTAGATGAATAAAATTGAAGAATGAAAGTGTTTGTAGGTGTTTTTGGTCGTTGGTGTATGAATTAGATATAAAGGATATGTAATTTTGTTTTCATGTAAATAAGTCATGAATGATTACTCATATTTTTGTAATTTTATGAGATATTTCATGCTAGTTGCCAAATGATGGTTCCCACATGTGTTAGGTGACTCACATGGGCTACTAAGATCTGATCATTGGAGTGTATATACCAATAGTACATACATCTAAAAGCTGTGTATTGTACGAGTACGAATACGGGTGCATACGAGTAGAATTGTTGATGAAACTGAACGAGGATGTAATTGTAAGCATTTTTGTTAAGTAGAAGTATTTTGATAAGTGTATTGAAGTCTTTCAAAAGTGTATAAATACATATTAAAACACTACATGTATATACATTTTAACTGAGTCGTTAAGTCATCGTTAGTCGTTACATGTAAGTGTTGTTTTGAAACCTTTAGGTTAACGATCTTGTTAAATGTTGTTAACCCAATGTTTATAATATCAAATGAGATTTTAAATTATTATATTATCATGATATTATCATGTATGAATATCTCTTAATATGATACATATACATTAAATGTCTTTACAACGATAATCGTTACATATATGTCTCGTTTAAAAATCATTAAGTTAGTAGTCTTGTTTTTACATATGTAGTTCATTGTTAATATACTTAATGATATGTTTACTTATCATAGTATCATGTTAACTATATATATATCCATATATATGTCATCATATAGTTTTTACAAGTTTTAACGTTCGTGAATCACCAGTCAACTTGGGTGGTCAATTGTCTATATGAAACATATTTCAATTAATCAAGTCTTAACAAGTTTGATTGCTTAACATGTTGGAAACATTTAATCATGTAAATATCAATCTCAATTAATATATATAAACATGGAAAAGTTCGGGTCACTACAGTACCTACCCATTAAATAAATTTCGTCCCGAAATTTTAAGCTGTTGAAGGTGTTGACGAATCTTCTGGAAATAGATGCGGGTATTTCTTCTTCATCTGATCTTCACGCTCCCAGGTGAACTCGGGTCCTCTACGAGCATTCCATCGAACCTTAATAATTGGTATCTTGTTTTGCTTAAGTCTTTTAACCTCACGGTCCATTATTTCGACGGGTTCTTCGATGAATTGGAGTTTTTCGTTGATTTGGATTTCATCTAACGGAATAGTGAGATCTTCTTTAGCAAAACATTTCTTCAAATTTGAGACGTGGAAAGTGTTATGTACAGCTGCGAGTTGTTGAGGTAACTCAAGTCGGTAAGCTACTGGTCTGACACGATCAATAATCTTGAATGGTCCAATATACCTTGGATTTAAATTCCCTCGTTTACCAAATCGAACGACGCCTTTCCAAGGTGCAACTTTAAGCATGACCATCTCTCCAATTTCAAATTCTATATCTTTTCTTTTAATGTCAGCGTAGCTCTTTTGTCGACTTTGGGCGGTTTTCAACCGTTGTTGAATTTGGATGATCTTCTCGGTAGTTTCTTGTATAATCTCCGGACCCGTAATCTGTCTATCCCCCACTTCACTCCAACAAATCGGAGACCTACACTTTCTACCATAAAGTGCTTCAAACGGCGCCATCTCAATGCTTGAATGGTAGCTGTTGTTGTAGGAAAATTCTGCTAACGGTAGATGTCGATCCCAACTGTTTCCTAAATCAATAACACATGCTCGTAGCATGTCTTCAAGCGTTTGTATCGTCCTTTCGCTCTGCCCATCAGTTTGTGGATGATAGGCAGTACTCATGTCTAGACGAGTTCCTAATGCTTGCTGTAATGTCTGCCAGAATCTTGAAATAAATCTGCCATCCCTATCAGAGATAATAGAGATTGGTATTCCATGTTTGGAGACGACTTCCTTCAAATACAGTCGTGCTAACTTCTCCATCTTGTCATCTTCTCTTATTGGCAGGAAGTGTGCTGATTTGGTGAGACGATCAACTATTACCCAAATAGTATCAAAACCACTTGCAGTCCTTGGCAATTTAGTGATGAAATCCATGGTAATGTTTTCCCATTTCCATTCCGGGATATCGGGTTGTTGAAGTAGACCTGATGGTTTCTGATGCTCAGCTTTGACCTTAGAACACGTCAAACATTCTCCTACGTATTTAGCAACATCGGCTTTCATACCCGGCCACCAAAAATGTTTCTTAAGATCCTTGTACATCTTCCCCGTTCCAGGATGTATTGAGTATCTGGTTTTATGAGCTTCTCTAAGTACCATTTCTCTCATATCTCCAAATTTTGGTACCCAAATCCTTTCAGCCCTATACCGGGTTCCGTCTTCCCGAATATTAAGATGCTTCTCCGATCCTTTGGGTATTTCATCCTTTAAATTTCCCTCTTTTAAAACTCCTTGTTGTGCCTCCTTTATTTGAGTAGTAAGGTTATTATGAATCATTATATTCATAGATTTTACTCGAATGGGTTCTCTGTCCTTCCTGCTCAAGGCATCGGCTACCACATTTGCCTTCCCCGGGTGGTAACGAATCTCAAAGTCGTAATCATTCAACAATTCAATCCACCTACGCTGCCTCATATTCAGTTGTTTCTGATTAAATATGTGTTGAAGACTTTTGTGGTCGGTATATATAATACTTTTGACCCCATATAAGTAGTGCCTCCAAGTCTTTAATGCAAAAACAACCGCGCCTAATTCCAAATCATGCGTCGTATAATTTTGTTCGTGAATCTTCAATTGTCTAGACGCATAAGCAATCACCTTCGTTCATTGCATTAATACACAACAGAGACCTTGCTTTGATGCGTCACAATAAATCACAAAATCATCATTCCCTTCAGGCAATGACAATATAGGTGCCGTAGTTAGCTTTTTCTTCAATAACTGAAACGCTTTCTCTTGTTCATCATTCCATTCAAATTTCTTCCCTTTATGCGTTAATGCAGTCAAGGGTTTTGCTATTCTGGAAAAGTCTTGGATGAACCTTCTGTAGTAACCAGCTAGTCCTAAAAACTGGCGTATGTGTTTTGGAGTTTTTGAGGTTTCCCACTTTTCAACAGTTTCTATCTTTGCCTGATCCACCTTAATACCTTCTTTGTTCACTATGTGACCGAGGAATTGAACTTCTTCCAACCAAAATGCACACTTTGAAAACTTAGCGTACAATTCTTCCTTCCTCAATACTTCTAACACCTTTCTCAAATGTTCACCATGTTCTTGGTCATTCTTTGAGTAAATAAGTATGTCATCAATGAAAACAATGACAAACTTGTCAAGGTATGGTCCACACACTCGGTTCATAAGGTCCATGAACACAGCTGGTGCATTAGTTAAACCAAACGGCATGACCAGAAACTCGTAATGACCGTAACGTGTTCTGAAAGCAGTCTTTGGAATATCATCTTCTTTCACCCGCATTTGATGATACCCGGAACGTAAGTCAATCTTTGAATAAACAGACGAGCCTTGTAGTTGATCAAATAAGTCATCGATTCTCGGTAGTGGGTAGCGGTTCTTGATGGTAAGCTTGTTCAACTCTCGGTAGTCGATACACAACCTGAATGTACCATCTTTCTTCTTGACAAACAAAACAGGAGCTCCCCACGGTGATGTGCTTGGTCGAATGAAACCACGCTCTAAAAGTTCTTGTAATTGGCTTTGCAGTTCTTTCATCTCCCTGGGTGCGAGTCTGTAAGGAGCACGAGCTATTGGTGCAGCTCCTGGTACAAGATCTATTTGAAATTCAACGGATCGATGTGGGGGTAATCCCGGTAATTCTTTCGGAAATACATCGGGAAATTCTTTTGCAATGGGAACATCATTGATGCTCTTTTCTTCAGTTTGTACTTTCTCGATGTGTGCTAGAACAGCATAGCAACCTTTTCTTATTAGTTTTTGTGCCTTCAAATTACTAATAAGATGTAGCTTCGTGTTGCCCTTTTCTCCGTACACCATTAAGGGTTTTCCTTTTTCTCGTATAATGCGAATTGCATTTTTGTAACAAACGATCTCTGCTTTCACTTCTTTCAACCAGTCCATACCGATTATCACATCAAAACTCCCTAACTCTACTGGTATCAAATCAATCTTAAATGTTTCGCTAACCAGTTTAATTTCTCGATTCCGACATATATTATCTGCTGAAATTAATTTACCATTTGCTAATTCGAGTAAAAATTTACTATCCAAAGGCGTCAATGGACAACTTAATTTAGCACAAAAATCTCTACTCATATAGCTTCTATCCGCACCCGAATCAAATAAAACGTAAGCAGATTTATTGTCAATAAGAAACGTACCCGTAACAAGCTCCGGGTCTTCCTGTGCCTCTGCCGCATTAATATTGAAAACTCTTCCGCGGCCTTGTCCATTCGTGTTCTCCTGGTTCGGGCAATTTCTAATAATGTGGCCCGGTTTTCCACATTTATAACAAACTACATTGGCATAACTTGCTCCGACACTACTTGCTCTGCCATTACTCGTTCCGACACCATTTGTTCCTTTCGTTCTATTAACCCCTGGTCCGTAGACCTCACACTTCGCCGCGCTATGACCATTTCTTTTACACTTGTTGCAAAATTTGGTGCAGAACCCCGAGTGATACTTTTCACACCTTTGGCATAGCTGCTTCTGATTGTTGTTGTTTTTGCGGTTATTATTGTTGTTGGGATGATTGTTGTAGTTGTAGTTGTTGTTGTTGTTGTTGTTGTTGTTGTTGGGCCGTTTGTTGTAGTTGCGATTGATGTTGCGATTGTTGGGATAATTGTTGCGATTATTGTTGTAATTGCTGTTGTTGTTGTATTGGTGATTCTTATCACCGTTTTCCTCCCACTTTCTTTTGACTTGCTTCACATTGGCCTCTTCAACAGTCTGTTCTTTAATTCTTTCTTCAATCTGGTTCACTAGTTTGTGAGCCATTCTACATGCCTGTTGTATGGAGGCGGGCTCGTGTGAACTTATATCTTCTTGGATTCTTTTCAGTAATCCTTTCACAAACGCGTCGATCTTCTCTTCCTCATCTTCGAATGCTCCCGGACACAATAGGCACAATTCTGTGAATCATCTTTCGTACGTGGTAATATCAAATCCTTGGGTTCGTAACCCTCTAAGTTCTGTCTTGAGCTTATTGACCTTAGTTCTGGGACGGTACTTCTCGTTCATCAAGTGCTTGAATGCTGACCACGGTAGTGCGTACGCATCGTCTTGTCCCACTTGCTCTAGATAGGTATTCCACCATGTTAACGCAGAACCTATGAAGGTATGCGTAGCGTACTTCACTTTGTCCTCTTCAGTACACTTACTTATGGCAAACACCGATTCGACCTTCTCGGTCCACCGTTTCAATCCGATCGGTCCTTCAGTTCCATCAAATTCCAAAGGTTTGCAGGCAGTGAATTCTTTGTAGGTGCATCCTACACGATTTCCTGTACTGCTAGATCCAAGGTTATTGTTGGTATGTAGCGCAGCCTGTACTGCGGCTATGTTTGAAGCTAGAAAAGTACGGAATTCCTCTTCATTCATATTCACGGTGTGTCGAGTAGTCGGTGCCATTTCCTTCAAAATAGTCAAATGGAACAAGTTAATCATACAGAATATTAAGAGTAGTTAATAGTATTTCGTAGCATAATATGAACTCATTTATAAAAGCTTTTTCTTCATATTAGCGTTTTATAAGTTTAAATTCGGGTAGTACCTACCCGTTAAGTTCATACATAGTAGCTAATATACAATTCAACTACTACAATTCTATATGAAAAACTGATTATAATAATATTTCGCCTTCAAACTTTTACACAATATTTTATAAACTTACAATACCGCTTATTTTACATATAGCATGAAATATAGCACACAATAAATTTGATACAAGATGGTTGTGAAGATAATTCTAGCTAGTACACAAGTCGTTCAGCAAAGGCAATAAAGACACGTAATTCATACGTCCAGAAACAAGTCATGCATTCTGGTTTTACTAGGATTACTTCCCATCCTTGGTCTTGTGGAACATAACCGTTATGGCCGTTGATAAGACAGCGTGATGTAACGTCGTCAAAGGGACGAGGGTTACGTAATGTCCAACAGTCCCGTAACAATCTAAAACCCTCATTTCTTACCCCAATTACCGACTCCGTCACTTGTGGGAACGTTTTGTTTAATAGTTGTAGCCCGATGTTCTTGTTCTCACTTTAGTGAGAAGCGAACATTACTAATCCGTAAGCATAACATGCTTCTTTATGTTGCATGTTAGCCGCTTTTTCTAAATCACGAAGTCCAATATTCGGATATATTGAGTCAAAATAATTTCTTAACCCATTGCGTAAAATAGCATTTGGGTTCCCCGCAATATATGCGTCAAAGTAAACACATCGTAACTTATGGATTTTCCAATGTGATATCCCCCATCTTTCGAACGAAAGCCTTTTATAAACCAAGGCATTCTTGGAACGTTCTTCGAATGTCTTACAAACTGATCTCGCCTTAAATAGTTGTGCCGAAGAATTCTGACCGACTCTAGACAAGATTTCATCAATCATGTCTCCGGGTAGGTCTCTTAAAATATTGGGTTGTCTATCCATTTTGTGTTTTTATACTGTAAAATAGACAAGAGTTAGATTCATAAAAAAATACTTATTAATACAAGCAATTTTTACATATATCATAAAGCATAAGCACACTATATTACATATATTACACCACACGAATACAACTATCTTATTCCGACTCGCATGTTTCTTCTTCTTCGGTTTTGGTTCGTTTTGCCAAGTTTCTAGGGATATATGATGTTCCCCTAATACGAGCCATCGTTTTCCACATTGGTTTAGAAAAACCTGGTGGTTTAGAGGTTCCCGGGTCATTGTTACAACTTAAGGACTTCGGGGGTTGACGATACATATAAAGTTCATCGGGGTTGGAATTAGATTTCTCTATTTTTATGCCCTTTCCCTTATTATTTTCTTTTGCCTTTTTAAATTCAGTTGGGGTAATTTCTATAACATCATCGGAATTCTCGTCGGAATCCGATTCATCGGAGAATTGGTAATCCTCCCAATATTTTGCTTCCTTAGCGGAAACACCATTGACCATAATTAACCTTGGTCGGTTGGTTGAGGATTTTCTTTTACTTAACCGTTTTATTATTTCCCCCACCGGTTCTATTTCTTCATCCGGTTCCGATTCTTCTTCCGGTTCCGATTCTTCTTCCGGTTCCGACTCTTCTTCCGGTTCCTCTTCGGGAACTTGTGAATCAGTCCACGAATCATTCCAATTTACATTTGACTCTTCATTATTATTAGGTGAGTCAATGGGACTTGTTCTAGGGGTAGATATCTATCACATAATATCAAACGCGTTAAGAGATTAATATATCACATAATATTCACATGTTAAAAATATATAGTTTCCAACAAAATTTGTTAAGCAATCATTTTTCAAGTAAACACGGTCGAAGTCCAGACTCACTAATGCATCCTAACAAACTCGATAAGACACACTAATGCAAAATTCTGGTTCTCTAAGACCAACGCTCTGATACCAACTGAAATGTCCCGTAATTATTGATTAAAAACGTTCCATATTAATTGATTTCGTTGAGAGGTTTTGACCTCTATATGAGACGTTTTTCAAAGACTGCATTCATTTTAAAACAAACCATAACCTTTATTTCATCAATAAAGGTTTAAAAAGCTTTACGTAGATTATCAAATAATGATAATCTAAAATATCCTGTTTACACACGACCATTACATAATTGTTTACAATACAAATATGTTACAACAAAATAAGTTTCTTGAATGCAGTTTTTACACAATATCATACAAGCATGGACTCCAAATCTCGTCCTTATTTAAGTATGCGACAGCGGAAGCTCTTAATAATCACCTGAGAATAAACATGCTTAAAACGTCAACAAAAATGTTGGTGAGTTATAGGTTTAACCTATATATATCAAATCATAATAATAGACCACAAGATTTCATATTTCAATACACATCCCATACATAGAGATAAAAATCATTCATATGGTGAACACCTGGTAACCGACATTAACAAGATGCATATATAAGAATATCCCCATCATTCCGGGACACCCTTCGGATATGATATAAATTTCGAAGTACTAAAGCATCCGGTACTTTGTATGGAGTTTGTTAGGCCCAATAGATCTATCTTTAGGATTCGCGTCAATTAGGGTGTCTGTTCCCTAATTCTTAGATTACCAGACTTAATAAAAAGGGGCATATTCGATTTCGATAATTCAACCATAGAATGTAGTTTCACGTACTTGTGTCTATTTTGTAAATCATTTATAAAACCTGCATGTATTCTCATCCCAAAAATATTAGATTTTAAAAGTGGGACTATAACTCACTTTCACAGATTTTTACTTCGTCGGGAAGTAAGACTTGGCCACTGGTTGATTCACGAACCTATAACAATATATACATATATATCAAAGTATGTTCAAAATATATTTACAACACTTTTAATATATTTTGATGTTTTAAGTTTATTAAGTCAGCTGTCCTCGTTAGTAACCTACAACTAGTTGTCCACAGTTAGATGTACAGAAATAAATCGATAAATATTATCTTGAATCAATCCACGACCCAGTGTATACGTATCTCAGTATTGATCACAACTCAAACTATATATATTTTGGAATCAACCTCAACCCTGTATAGCTAACTTTAACATTCACATATAGAGTGTCTATGGTTGTTCCGAAATATATATAGATGTGTCGACATGATAGGTCGAAACATTGTATACGTGTCTATGGTATCTCAAGATTACATAATATACAATACAAGTTGATTAAGTTATGGTTGGAATAGATTTGTTACCAATTTTCACGTAGCTAAAATGAGAAAGATTATCCAACCTTGTTTTACCCATAACTTCTTCATTTTAAATCCGTTTTGAGTGAATCAAATTGCTATGGTTTCATATTGAACTCTATTTTATGAATCTAAACAGAAAAAGTATAGGTTTATAGTCGGAAAAATAAGTTACAAGTCATTTTTGTAAAGGTAGTCATTTCAGTCGAAAGAACGACGTCTAGATGACCATTTTAGAAAACATACTTCCACTTTGAGTTTAACCATAATTTTTGGATATAGTTTCATGTTCATAATAAAAATCATTTTCTCAGAATAACAACTTTTAAATAAAAGTTTATCATAGTTTTTAATTAACTAACCCAAAACAGCCCGCGGTGTTACTACGACGGCGTAAATCCGGTTTTACGTGTTTTTTCGTGTTTCCAGATTTTAAATCATTAAGTTAGCATATCATATATATATAGAACATGTGTTTAGTTGATTTTAAAAGTCAAGTTAGAAGGATTAACTTTTATTTGCGAACAAGTTTAGAATTAACTAAACTATGTTCTAGTGATTACAAGTTTAAACCTTCGAATAAGATAGCTTTATATTTATGAATCGAATGATGTTATGAACATCATTACTACCTTAAGTTCCTTGGATAAACCTACTGGAAAAGAGAAAAAATGGATCTAGCTTCAACGGATCCTTGGATGGCTCAAAGTTCTTGAAGCAGAATCATGACACGAAAACAAGTTCAAGTAAGATCATCACTTGAAATAAAACCGGAGCGCCCCATGGCGAAGCACATGGTCGAATGAAACCCTTCTCAAGCAACTCTTGGGTTTGATTTAACAACTCTTGCATTTCCGTTGGCGCTAAACGATAAGGAGTTTTAGCAATGGGGGTAGCCCCCGGAACCAACCCAATGCGAAATTCTACTTGTCTTTCCGCCAGAACACCCGGTAACTCATCCGAAAAAATGTCTTCAAATTCATTCAACACCGGAATTTCACGAATGGGTGGTGGCTTATCACGAGTATCAACAACATGGGCAAGAAAAGCCATGCCACCACTAACAAGAAAACGACGTGCCCGTGCAAAAGTGCATATCGACACAAGTCTTCTCCGCTTATCTCCATGAATAATTAACTCTCCCCCACTAGGGGTCTTCACTCGAACAGATTTTTAATGGCATGCAATATCGGCTCTATGACGATCGAGCCAATCCATACCATCGACAATATCAGAATCACCCAAAGTCATCGAAATGAGATCGATTTCAAAAGTTTCGGTACCAAACACAACATTACAATTTTTACAAACATCAACCCCTAGCACCGTTTTACCGTTCACTATTTCGAATTCTACCGGATGACTTAACTTAGCTAGCGGTTTATTTAACTTAGGCACAAATCGAGGCGATACAAAGGACAAATTAGCACCACTATCAAAAAGTATCCGTGCCGGATTAGAGTTAACCATGAAAGTACCTGAGACAACTTCATTGGATTGCTTGGCTTCATCATTAGTCATCAAATAATTGCGACCCCTAGCCGTACCCGCCGCCTTATCTAACTTCTTAACATGATCGGTGTTCAAATCGGGACACTCCGGCCTTCGGTGCCCTTCCTTACCACAATTTTAGCAAGTAAGCTTGGTCGACGCCTTGGTACAATCACGGGCCATGTGTCCTCTTTGATTACAATTATAACACGTGGGCCCGAAACCCCCGAAAGCACCCTTCTTCACACTATTAACACTTTCGGAGCCTTTCTTGTTCTTTTTGTTCGAAAAGTTCGAATGACTCGAACCTTCAAACTTCCTCTTAGAAAGAGAGAAATCACTTCTTTTCGGAACCTACGGTTCAAAACCCCGAGCTAATTCAAATAACTCTTCAAAAGACTTAGCCATTCCCCGACTAATCTTACCCTTCAACTCATCATTCATGGTACGGTAGAAATCCTTCATCAACATATTCCGGACAAAAATGAGTCTTTTCCGAGAAGGTAGACTTGAGAGTAACCAAGTCCATTGAACCTTGTCGCAAATTGTGCAACTCGTCCCGGATTCTATCAAGGTCGGAAGAAGTTCGATATTCTTTGAAGAATTCCTTCTTAAACTCCTCCCACGTCAAGCTCATGCATTGCTCTTCACCATATAATTGGATTTTATCATCCCACCACAACTTCGCCTCTTCTCGTAACATGCTAGAACCATACCTCGCCTTCTTCTCGGGAGGACATTCCGCGGTACGGAAAGCTCCCTTGATATCTGAAATCTAACATGTGCTTTTCAACGGATCTCGTACCCCATTAAACATCGGGGGTTGAGCATCCTTGAAATTTTTGTAATGGAAGTCCCTCCTTCCATTCCCACCGTTACCATCACCCCCTTCGCCACGAGGATGAATGTTTCTAGCTTCTAATGCCTCCTCGATCGCGGCATTCATTCGCTCATTAATCATTTCGGTTACTTGCCCATCAACCGATTCTTGAAAAACCTTTCGGACATCCTCAAGAAATTCCATTTTTAGCCTTTTAAAGATGGCCTCAACCTTGGCCGTGAGTTCAACGTCCTCACTCGTGCCTCCTTCATTGGTATCATGTCCATTTCTCATCTTCATTCTATAAAACGAAGTAAATTAAATAACGAACAAAAATACATGACACAATATACATGAACACCACACAGCCCCATCTTGCTCAACAATCGTCGTACATCGCTTGTTCGACACGATTTCAACCCGTAACAATGGTAGCTAATCATTGTTCGTCGCATTAACTCGCTAGTACAATGTCTATCTCGCTTGATGATTGCAAAACACAACACAAAACAATAATCGCATAGTTAGTTCACCTAAAACTAGGCACTAACCAATCCCCGATCCGACCCGTCTCCTATAAGTCCCGCATAACGTGCATACACAATAAAGTCTAAGTCTAGGCACCTATCTCAAGTCGCCTAAATCCCTTAGACCATGCTCTGATACCACTTGTAACAACCCGACCTCGTTATACCAAAAACAAACCAAAAAAAAAAAATTTCTAGACAAGTACATCTGGACGGCGTCCAGATTCCTGGACGGCGTCCAGTACTAAATACTTGGACGGCTTCCAAACAATTGGAACAGCATCCCAATGAACTGTCAGGTTCTGATCTCGGGTTCCAAATTACACAAGCGGAAATCCCGCTTCCCGATACTTTTAAACGAAGACACTTTTACAACATGTTATAATAAGTAAAACTACGAGATTTACATCATCAAAACGAGTTTTACAACATCGGGCCGACAATGTCCCGTTTTACGAAATTCGTTCAAAAATACAAGTTTCGACAGTACTAGTTTAATTTCCAAACTACACTAGAGCATGGTGTTTGGGGTTAAACTACCCAAATCTTGGTCGAACTTCCAAAAAGCTAAAACCCCCGAGAGCCACAACTATTCCAAGCGAATACCTTTGCCTTTGTCCATGCCGGAACCTAAAAAGGTAAACAACGAGAGGGGAAGCTAATGCTTAGTGAGTACAATAATTACACATACACATATATAACCCATCAATTTGCAATCGTACCCACCAAATACCTCATGCGAAAACATAACTCAAATAGCATGCCGTCATACTCATAATGCTAACAACTCGTACGCTATCACAACACCACATTAACATATACTCGACACGATATAAATATAGCATGCTAAACAAATATCCAATAACATAATATGGTTAACCATAATGCTATGGTGCTATCGGCTCGTGGTTCACACCATACGCATTTGAGTCTCACTCTTTTATAGTGCTACCGGCTCGTGGTTCACACTTTGTTTATAGTGCTACCGGCTCGTGGTTCACACTTGTTTATAGTGCTACCGGCTCGTGGTTCACACTTGTTTATAGTGCTACCGGCTCGTGGTTCACACTTGTTTATAGTACTACCGGCTCGTGGTTCACACTTGATGCTACCGGCTCGTGATTCACATCATGATACATCACATACATGCTATGGTACTACCGGCTCGTGGTTCATACCATAACACTCACAAATAAATATGCCATATACATACACGCATAATTATTCCACTCACCTTAACGTCTTTGGTGAGATTATCAAGCTCGCAACCTTCAATGCGACGTACCTATACGTTATGCATATAATCAATTATACAATCAAGTTGGTCAACCAACTTACTCACCATTCTAGTGTCATTTTGACCCATGGTGCCAATTTCGACCCATTAGCACCTTTTAACCCTAGTATTTGGGTCAACATCGTCACAACCCTAACACTAACCACATATGGTATTAAAACACTTTTTAACACAAAGTTATAGCACTTTCCCACACATTAACCAACTTAGGTCATTAAAAACCCATTTGACCCATTTCAAGGTTCACACACCCATTTGGTCACCACATACCCAAATAACACCCACTTACATCACATCTAGATGTGCTAGTAGTTAACTAACCAATTTAGAACTCACAAACACCAATTTACACATTGAAACCCTAAGTTAGTTACTATTGAGTCTTCATGACTCAATCTTACCCAAGAACACCCAAAATCATCAAATATGGGTTTTATGTTCATCTATAGCCCAAACCCTAACCCATAACAACTTAAAATGAGGAAATTAGGTTTAGGACTTACCACCACTATCACAACGTAGCTAGGAAGTAGATGAACAACTTTAAAACACGCACTTTGGCCCGAAACTAGCTTCTTCCTCTTTGGATTGAGCTTTCTCACACTAGAACCCTTTTCTCTCTCTAGAATTGAAGTGAAAGAGGATAAGGTAGATGAAGTTGGTGAAATGACACCCACCAACTGATCTCTAGGCCTTTAAGTCATCCCCCAAGTGAAATTAATAAAACTACCCCCTTTAAATATCTAAAAGTGGGACAGCTGGTCCGCCAGTCCATCTGAACGGCGTCCAAATTTCTGGACGGCGTCCAGTCCTTCACACTTGGACGGAGTCCCACCTCTTTGGATGGCTTCCTAACCAACTAAGCAAAACTGGTTCTTACATTAATATATCACATAATATTTACATGTTAACAATATGTAGTTTCCAACAAAAAGTGTTAAGCAATCATTTTTAGAGAAAACACGGTCGAAGTCCAGACACACTAATGCATCCTAACAACTCGGTAAGACACACTAATGCAATTTCTGGTTCTCTAAGACCAACGCTCGGATACCAACTGAAATGTCCCGTTCATAATAATTATAAATGTTTCATATTAATTGATTTCGTTGCGAGGTTTTGACCTCCATATGAGACGTTTTTCAAAGACTGCATTCGATTTTTGAAACAAACCATAACCTTTATATTTACTACAAAGGTTTAAAATATTACAAAGATTATCAAATAATGATAATCTAAAATGTAGCGTTTTCACACGACCATTACATAATAGTTTACAATAATATTACACAACAACTTAAGTCTTCGAATGCAGTTTTTAAACAATATTGTACAAGCATGCAGACTCCAATACTGTCTTTATTTAGCATGCAACAGCGGAAGCTCTTAATAATCACCTGAGAATAAACATGCTTTAAACGTCAATAAAAATGTTGGTGAGTTATAGGCTTAACCTATATATTTATCAAATCGTAATAATAGACCACAAGATTTCATATTTCCATTTTTCATAAACATCATCCCATACATAGAGATAAAAATCATTCATATGGTGAACACCTGGTAACCGACATTAACAAGATGCATATAGAATATCCCCATCATTCTGGGACTCCCTTCGGACATGATAAAATCGAAGTACTAAAGCAGTTCAAATTCTCTGACCGGGGCTTGTTAGTGCCCATAGATCTATCTTTAGGATTCCCGTCAATTAGGGTGTCTGTTCCCTAATTTTTAGATTACCAGACTAATAAGGGGCATATTCTGTTTAATAAATTCAACCATAGAATGTAGTTTCACGTACTTGTGTCTATTTTGTAAAACATTTATAAAACTGCATGTATTCTCATCCCAAAAAATATTAGATTTTAAAAGTGGGACTATAACTCACTTTCACAGATTTTTACTTCGTCGGGAAGTAAGACTTGGCCAAGGGTTGATTCACGAACCTATAACAAATGTATACATATATATATATATATCAAAGTATGATCGAAATATATTCACAACATTTTTTTTACGTTTTAACGATTTAAGTTTGTTAAGTTAGCAGTCCAACGATAGTAATCTACAACTAGTTGTCCACAGTTAGATGTACAGAAATAAATCAATATATATTATCTCGAATCAATCCACGACCCAGTGTATACAAGTCTCAGGCTAGATCACAACTCAAAGTATATATATTATTTTGGATTCAACCTCAACCCTGTATAGCTAACTCGAGCATTACTGCATATAGAGTGTCTATGGTTGTTCCCAAATAATATATATAGATGGGTCGATATGATATGTTAAAACATTGTATACGTGTCTATGGTATCCCAAGATTACATAATATATGTTAGAATACATGTATAATACAATATAAGTTAGTTAAGTTATGATTTGTATAGATTTGTTACAAATTTAACGTAGCTACGACAAGCAAAATTATCCAATCTTGTTTTACCCATAACTTCTTCGTTTTAAATCCGTTTTGAGTGAATCAACTTGCTATGGTTTCATATTGAACTGTATTTTATGAAACTAAACAGAAAAAGTATAAGTTTATAGTATGAAATACAGGTTACAAGTCGTTTTTGTAGAGGTAGTAATTTCAGTCGAAAAAATGACGTCTTGATGACCATTTTGAAAACATATTTCCACTTTGAGTTTAACCATGATTTTTGGATATAGTTTCATGTTCATAAGAAAAATCATTTTCCCAGAAGAACAACTTTTAAATCAAAGTTTATCATAGTTTTTAATTATCTAACCCAAAACAGCCCCCAGTTTGACTACGAAGGCGTATGTCCGGTTTTACGGTGTTCTTCGTGTTTCCAGGTTTTAAATCATTAAGTTTGCATATCATATGGATATAGAACATGTGTTTAGTTGATTTTAAAAGTTAGGTTAGAAGGATTAACTTTGTTTGCGAACAAGTTTAGAATTAACTAAACTATGTTCTAGTGATTACAAGTTATAATCTTCGAATAAGATAGTTTTATATATATGAATCGAATGATGTTATGAACATCATTTCTACCTCAAGTGTAGTAGGTAAACCTATTGTAAATGATGAAAAATAAACTTGAGCTTCAAAGGATCTTCGATGGCTTGGAAGTTTTTGAAGTAGAATCATGACAAGAAAACAAGCTCAAGTAAGATTTTCTACTCGCATTAAGATAGTTATAGTTATAGAAATTGAATCAACGTTTGAATATGAGTATTACCTTGAATTAGAATGATAACCTACTGTAAATAACAAAGGTTTCTTGATCTTAGATGATTACTTGGAATGGATTAGAAAGCTTGGAAGTAGACTTGCAAACTTGAAAGTATTCTTAATTTTACGAAGCTAGAACTTTTAGAACTTATGAAGAATACTTAGAACTTGAAGATATAACTTGAGAGAGATCAATTAGATGAGGAAAATTGAAGAATGAAAGTGTTTGTATGTGTTTTTGGTCATTGGTATATGCATTAGATATAAAGGATGTGTAAGTTTGTTTTCTTGTAAATAAGTCATGAATGATTAATAATATTTTTGTAATTTTGTGAGATATTTCATGCTAGTTCCCAAATGATGGTTCCCACATGTTTGATGACTCATTAAGGGCTGCTAAGAGCTAATCATTGAATGTATATACCAATTGTATATACAATTAGAAGCTGGGTATTTTACGACTACGAGTACCGAACGAATACGAGTAGAATTCTTGATGAAAATGTATGTGAATGCAATTGTAACCAATTTTGTTAAGTACAAGTATTTTGATATGTGTCTTAAAGTCTTCCAAAAGTATATTAATACATCTTAATACACTACATGTATATACATTTTAACTGAGTCGTTAAGTCATTGTTAGTCGTTACATGTAAGTGTTGTTTTGAAACCTATAAGTTAACGATCTTGTTAAATGTAATTAATCCATTGTTATTATACTTGATAGTGCACCAAATGAACATATAATTAGGCACAATATCATTCCAATATGTAAAGTTTTTAGTTACAATTGTTCTATTTTTAAGTTGTAATCGTTTAAATAAATAAATGCGAAGACGAAGCACGAAGATTGAAGAATTGAAGAAAAAGTGCCACTAAAACTGAAAAAGGGTCCATAAAGCCATAGTGCACTCAAAAGCGTCCTATAAAGTGAGTTAAAAGACTTGCGCGGATTTTGGGAGTTAAGGAAAATTATTTTTTTTTGCAAATTACAAGTTATGGAACGCAAAGTACAAGATATCTACGCGTACGAAAGGATGTTCGAAAATCCGGAACCGAGACATAAACCGAGCATCAACGCGTGAGGCAACGGAGCTAAAATTACGAGTCAACTATGCACAAGAATTTAATATAATATATATAATTAATATAAATTATATATATATTATATATATTAAATAAATATGTCGACAAGCTAGGAGCCAAAAGTATATGAGCTGGATCTGGAAGCCTTGCGATCGCATGGCCTGGAGGCATAAACTCCATGCAATCGCATGGCAGTGAATGTCAGGCCACATCTATAAATTGAGCAATTTTCGGACGAATGATGTACATCTTTTTCCTTTCTTTCCTCTGATCAAATTATATATATTTAAATTTATAATTTTAAGTTTAATTTAAGATTAATAATAATTGGGTTATTGTAAGAAATGTTTTAAGGTTTTGTAAGTCAAAATTCTGTCCGTGCAACGCTACGCAATTAATCACCACTGTAAGCTATGTTCTTCCTTTTTAATTTAATGTCTCGTAACTAAGTTATTATTATGCTTATTTGAGCCGAAGTAATCGTGATGTTAGACTAAATATTAAGACTGGGTTATTGGATTTTGTACCATAATTTGGGTTTGGACAAAAGACCGACACTTGTGGACATTGGACTAATGACTATTAATAGATGAGGGGTATTGTCTAATCGAATGACAACTCGTTGGAATCTGTCAAACCTATCTTCAAATTAGTTAATCTAATAATTATTAAATGATTATGAATGTTCTATTTAGTGACGTTTATACGACATCTTTTACAAATTATTTAATTTAATCAATTGGATTGGGTAATTGATTATTCATTATGGCCAAGTGAATAAATTAATGTATCATGGACTAATTAAAACAGGGGTGGATTACATACAAGGATAATTGGTGTAATTGTTAACAAAGTATTAAAACCATGGATTACATGTAGTCGATAACCTAGTGTAATTATTAACAAAGTATTAAAACCTTGTTACAGTTCGAATCCCTAATTAGTTGGAATATTTGACTTCGGGAATAAGGTTAATTTGACGAGCACTTTATATTTATGACCGATGGACTATTATGGACAAAAACCAGATAGGTTTCAAATAATCCAGGACAAAAGGACAATTCGTCAAACATCATGGTTACGGAAGTTTAAATAAGCATAATGGTTCTATTTTATATCTCATCGTATTTTTATTTACTGTCATTTTATTTATTGTCATTTTAATATTGTTATTTATTTTACACACTTTAATTATTGTCATTTATCTTTACGATTAAAATATAAAATCGACAAACCGGTCATTAAACGGTAAACCCCCCTTTTATAATAATAATTGTAATATATATATATTTATATTTTGTACAAATATAGTTGTTAAAAATATAGTACGTATTCACTAGCTCCCTGTGGAACGAACCGGACTTTCTAAAAACTACACTACTCTACGATTAGGTACACTGCCTATAAGTATTGTAGCAAGGTTTAAGTATATCCCATCTATATAAATAAATAAAACTTGTGTAAATTGTATCGTATTTCGTAATAAAAATAATAGTATTTCATATACACCGCTGCACACATCAAGTTTTTGGCGCCGCTGCCGGGGACGCCGAAGCAAAACGCTATATTTTATTATTACTATATTTTTTGTAAAAAAATATTATTTTCTTATTTCGTAAAAATATTTTTGTATAAGTGTTAAAAAGTATAATATATATATATATATATATATATATATATATATATATATATATATATATATATATGTGTGTGTGTGTGTGTGTGTGTATATATATATATAGTATTTAAATTAAAAAAGTTTTTTTTAAAGTTACAAAAAACTAATAAGTATTTTTATTATAAGTTTTATTTAAATTACATATTATTTTCTATAAATTTAAATCAATATATATATATATATATATATATATATATATATATATATATATATATATATATATATATATATATATATATATATATATATATATATATATATATATATATATATATATATATATATATAATAAAAGCTGGAACTGGGCCGAGCCTGTCGAAGCCCAACTTCTGGCCTGGTATCCGATCCCATGCGGTCGCATGGAAATACAACTAGAACCTCATGCATTCGCATGAGGTGATTTGACAGAAGTGTTTCCTAGTCTAATCGAATTAGGGTTAATATTATTATTATTAATTAATCTAATTAGGGTTTAATTGTTTAATATATTTATATCTAGTTTTAATTAAGTTGTAATATTAAGTTTAAGTATTATTATTAATTATATAGTTTAATATATTTATAAAATAATAATATAAAAATAATATTTTTATAAAAATATGTAAATTTATCATTTTTTTGTCTCTTTTTATAAATTATATATTTTGATCTTTTAATTTGTAATTTGTATTTTTAGTGTTCGTAATTAGTTTAAACTTAGTTTTTGCCATAGTTATTGTATATTTCTATATTTTTAGGTTTTGCCGTAAAATCCCTTAAGTGCTTTTTCTTTAGATTAAGAATTAGGCGCTTTAGAATTTTGCGACGCAGTTTATATATTTTAGTGCCTTTTAAGTTATTGTCGTTTTGGATATAAAATTCCTTTTAAGCTTTAATACCTTTAGAAGCAAGTTTTAATTTTTAGTTTTTAGACTTTTAAATTTCGACGCTTTACTTTCTTATTATTATTTTTCAACTTTTTGTTTTTCGACGCTTGTTTTTCGACCTCTTATTTTTCGACACGCTTTTTCTTTCTCATTTCTACGCTCTAGTTTTTAGGACATAGATTCTGATCTTTTTTAAATTTCGACGAAAAATTATTTTAAGCGGTTAAATTGGTAGACATCCAAAATTTTCTGCTTCGTAGTAATAGTTGGATTTGTTAGTGGCTGAGTTGTGGATTTTCCGACTTAAAGGATCCTGGCTCCCTGCTACATCTTTTGGCTATTCGAAACGTGGGCAAAAGCAGAAAAGTCTATTAATTTGATAACTAATATAATTTTTATTTTTATAACTAATAGGATATTCAGTGAATGTACCGAGCAAAACATTCACCACCTTTCATACGTTCACCACCTGTAACTCGATCAAGACATCTAGCCCATATTATCGCCGTTGATTTTTCTTTAGAATCATCATCAAATCAAACAAGTACTCCAAATCAAATTTTCGATAATCCATCTTTTGAACCCGATTTCACAATTAAGAACTCGGAGGATATTCAAGGACAATTCCAAGATCCTGAACCACTAATCATTCCTCCTGAACTACAAACCGTTAAATCATAATCCTCTAGTTATTCGTATTCAACAAATTCCATTATGAAAGTAACTGAAAGTAACTGAACCTCTAGTTATTCATTAAATCATAATCCTCTAGTTATTCGTATTCAATTATGAAAGTAACTGAACCTCTAAGTATGGAAGATCGAATGAGAGCCACACGCATGGGACAAGGACACGCCATTATTTAATCAGACATTAATGCGCCAAATTATGAAATCAAAGGAAAAATCCTACACATGGTAACTAATCAATGCCAATATAGTGTTACACTAAAAGAAGATCCAAACGAACATCTTCGAACCTTTAATAGGATTTGTACTCTATTCAAAATCAGAGAAGTTGAGGATGAACAGATCTATCTCATGTTGTTTCCCTGGACTTTAAAGGGAGAAGCCAAAGATTGGTTAGAATCGTTACCTGAAGGGGCGATTGACACATGGGATGTTTTAGTTGAGAAATTTCTTAAAAGATTCTTTCCGGAATCTAAAGCTGTGAGACTTCAAGAAAAAATTGTTACGTTCGCGTAAAAGCCAAATGAAACATTATATGAGGCGTGTACAAGATTCGGAAAGTTGTTGAGAGGATGTCCTCACCATGGTTTAGACACTTATCAAATAGTACAAATATTCTACCAAGGATGCAACGTTGCTACACGAAAAGACATCGACACATCAGCTGGTGGTTCCATTATGAAGAAAACCGCAACTGAAGCTCACAAGATCATTGATAACACAGCCTCCCACTCACATGAGTGGCATCAGGAAAAAGATATTTTTCGTTCATCTAAAGCGGCTAGAGCTGATTCTAGTCATGACTTTGATTCCGTTTCCGCAAAAATAGATGCTTTCGAGAGATGAATGGAAAAGATGACTAAAGATATTCATGCAATACAAATCAATTGTGAACAATGCGGTGGACCACACTTAACGAAAGATTGTCACATTGAACAAACCATGAAACAGCGTGAAAATGTTTCCTACATGAACCAAAGGCCGGGAAATAATTATCCAAATAATTATCAACCGCCAAGGCCAAACTTCAATCGAAATCAAAATATTCTTTACAATTCAAATGGACCCAACAATAACTCGTATAACCAACAAGGTCTGAATAACCAACCAAATCAAAACAACACTTTCAATCAACAAAGACCTAGCTTGTATAAACCACCACAACAAACCAAAGAGAAAAAGCCAAATCTGGAAGAAATGATGGCAAAGCTAATGGAATCTCAAACACAATTTATTACATCTCAAACCCAAACAAATGAGAGGTTTGATCAGTCATTAAGAACTCAACAAGCTTCCATTTTGAATCTAAAAAAATACGTAGGTACTCTTGCTATCTTGATGAGTAAGAGGGAATAAGGAAAGCTACCGAGTAATACTGAAGTTAATCCTCGGAATGAGAATGTTAATATGGTATCAACAAATTCTGAAAAACCAGCATCAGAAGATGGGAAGGTTTTCGATGTGAGTAACAATGAAGAAGTTACAACACCACCACCACCCGAGTATGTAAAGCCAGTGGTGGCACCATACAGACCACCCATCCCATTTTCAAGAAAAGGAGTTGAGTATGAGCAAGTAATAAGTAATAAAGTTTGTGATACCTCTGGAAGAAGAAGAAGAATAAGAAAATGCAAGAAACAAAAATTGTAAAAGTAAACCCGGTAAAGACAGTTTCACCAAAATCTCCACCCAGGTTAGGTGATCCGGGTGAATTTATTGTTCCTTGTCTACTTAGTGATTGTGTCATGTATGATGGCACTAGCAGATTTAGGTGTGAGTGTGAGTGTTATGTCTCTTTCATTATATAAGAGATTAGGAGTAGGTGAGTTAAGTCCAACGGAAATGAGTGTTCGACTCTTTGATCAAACCATTAGGCACCCAGTTGGAATTGCTGACAACCTACCCATTCAAGTGGGTAATTTGACATTTCTAGTCGAATTTATTGTCATTGACGTAGAAGAGGACTCAAACATTCCTCTAATTTTAGGTCGACCATTCTTAGCGTCCACCAGGGCGTTATTTGATGTAAGAGAGGGTAGAATGACACTTAGTGATGGTGAAAAATCGGTCACCTTTGTGAATCGAAAGGCTAAATATCCACCAGCCAAAACCGTTGAACCAACAAAGACGATTGGTAAAAACCACATTGTTTTACCAACTCCAACGGTAGTGCTTAGCAATAATAAAACGCCTAAGTGTGGGGAAGATGAAGTAAAACCTAATGATGACATGATAACAAAGAACCCCATTGTTGATACGAAATTAAATGACCCCGTTATTAACAGTTCAATGAAGAAACTTATTAAACGGATTCGCGATGCTAGAACCAAGGGAAACTTTAAGTTATGTAACCGGTTAGTATCCAATCTTTCGCCTAAAGAAAAGGCAAAACTAGTTGAATTTGTGGATATTACACAGGAATCCGACCAATGGCTTAAAGCAAAAGTCACAGATATGCAAGTTGATTATGGTCCAAGAGAAATTGACGATGAAGTTAATCACAATTTCGACACCACATATACCTAATTATGGGGTGATTCAAATGTTCTAAAAAGAAAATGCTGTCTAGAGTTAGTTGTTCTGTTCTCGTGTAGTTCCGAGAATGGAATCCGATTGGTCTTTTCCACTAGCAGACACTAAAGAACTAGTTTTCTCCCCCCATTCTGAATTTTTGTTTTGTAGGTTTTGTATGAAATTAATATGCATTTTTAAATTTAAGTTTTGTGTGAATTTAAAAACAAAATTTACTTTATTTCATTAAGTTTAAAAATGATTTCTAAAATTCATCGTAAGTTGAAGACTAGATCATGGAACCGAAATTGCTTTACCCGAGGGCGGGGCGAAAAATTTTGTTATCATTCTTTTTAATTTTATTGATCTAAAGTATACCAAAAAAATTAAAAAACCCAAAAATATTTTCTTTTAAAACAATCACTTTAACGATAAATTTTAAATTTTGTCGAGGGATGGACTAGGTAAACATACCGAAACTACCTAAAGTAAAAGGAAACAAAATTTTAAAAAATTATTCATTTAAATTGTTTTAATAAATAAAGGTTTTATAAAAAAAATATAATAAAAATATTATGTATGTTTGTAGTTTATCTTATGTACAAAATAGGTTAAAACAGCGCACTTTCAAAGACTGACATTAAGTTCTGCAAAAGCTACTAATTTTGACCACAAGACGCAAAATATCAAATGTGATATAAAATAATATGTTTCCAAACTCGGTATTTTTAATCACTTTTCTATACTAATCACCCTCATGAATTTATAATTATAGTCTGATTTTATGTAAATGAGGGCATTGCATGATCTCAAGTGTGGGGAAGGGTTATAAATTCTCTCGGGTTTACACTTAGTTTAATTGCCAAATTTTGTGAAAATTTGAAAAATTTTCAACTAAATGAATTCAAAATCATGTTTATACATATTTATGAACGATAAAACTAGGTGTTAATGCTGAAATTATTGTTACCTCAGAGAGAACATAAATGGAGAAACAACCCAAAACGCTTGAATTCATTTAAAATGGAATAAAGGAGAATAAAAAGGCAAAGAAAAATAAAAGCCAAATGTGGAAAGAATTTACCAAGTTCTTTAAAACACATATCACATATTTGGTACAGATTATTGCAGGTACTTTTTCTTTGGACTAAACTAATCAGTTTTACCCGATTTATTGTAATACCTTTGAATCCATCATTAAAAGGAAGTAAAGTCTTCCGAAAATGACACGCGCTTCTTGATTTAGGTCAGGAAGTAGTCGTCCAGACCAGTTGTAGAGTTTACGAAAAACCTTGAAAAGTTTTCTCAAAAATCAGCTGGAAATCCACGGACCTCAGCATCAACAGGGTCGCCAAGTAGTTAGACTTATCCTATCCATAAGAGGATCTGTCTCATAAAATGGGGAGGGCGCCGTGCAAATTAGCTTGATAAGACTAATGAATCACACCCCCAGAAAGGATAATCTCCTTAGAGATCAAAAATCAGTATTAAGACTGATATTACTCAATCCTTGAGATTGACTTTAAAGATTGAGATTTACAAACTCATGGAATTCAATGATATCTAAACTCGAGCTTGAACGAGAAAATATTTTGATCAAATTAAAACCGATTTGTTTTCTGAAAACCCATTTTCAATGCGTTCATTACCATTGAATGTAAAATCCTAGGAATTCACCTGGAATTCATTAGGTCACCTGAACCAAATCGGGTGTCAACCGTAAGAACGGTAGTTGCATAGCATGGTCAAAGACAGGACCTTGTGCCAGATCAAAAAATTATAGGGTGATCTTTACTATTGCTCCAACAAAGGATAGTAATTCCATCCGACACGTTTTAGACCATGAACATCCGCATGTCATTAGCCTTAACAGTTGCTTGTTCATCACTTTCCTTTTCAACCGGACGGTAGTTTACTGAAAGGTAATATATAGAGCAAGTAAACTGGACGTGTGCTTTCCTAATACAAGGTTAGCAAGTGGGTGACACAAAACCACAAGTTTTGAGCTAAAATTTTCAAATCTGAAACCCACAAAACCCACAAAACTCACAAAAACATTTTGCAAACACCGGTGAAGGGTTTTTCCGGAAAACTTATCTAGGGTAAAAGCTAGATTGAATTTTCAAAAGATCAAATGTTTTCATAAAGATCCAATTTCCTTAAAGGATCTAAATTTTCATAGTGATGTGGGACTGTAAACCACATCGTTACTATCGTTGTTTATACCCCCGTATCAAAATCACTGATATATAAAGTGTGAGAATAAAAAAAGTGATTCGAGTGAAGTGTGATTTAATTTCAAGTTCGGTATTGCTTGAGGACAAGCAACATTTAAGTGTGGGGATATTTGATAGTGCTCCAAATGAACATATAATTAGGCGCAATATCATTTCAATATGTAAAGTTTTTAGTTACAATTGTTCTATTTTTAAGTTGTAATCGTTTAAATAAATAAATGCGAAGACGAAGCACGAAGATTAAAGAATTGAAGAAAAAGTGCTACTAAAACTGGAAAAGGGTCCTTAAAGCCATAGTGCACTCAAAAGCGTCCTATAAAGTGAGTTAAAAGACTTGCACGGATTTTGGGAGTTAAGGAAAATTATTTTTTGTGCAAATTACAAGTTGCGGAACGCAAAGTACAAGATATCTACGCGTACGAAAGGACGTTCGAAAATCCAGAACCGAGACATAGACTGAGCATCAACGCGCGAGGCAACGGAGCTAAAATTACGAGTCAACTATGTACAATAATATAATATAATATATATATATATATAATATATATATAATTAATATAAATTATATATATATATATATATATATATATATTATATATATTAAATAAATATGTCGACAAGCTAGGAGCCAAAAGTATATGAGCTGGATCTGGAGGCCATGCGATCGCATGGCCTGAAGGCATAAACTCCATGCAATCGCATGTCAGTGAATGTCAGGCCACATCTATAAATTGAGCAATTTTTGGACAAATGATGTACATCTTTTTCCTTTCTTTCCTCTGATCAAATTATATATATTTATATTTATAATTTTAAGTTTAATTTAAGATTAATAATAATTGGGTTATTGTAAGAAATGTTTTAAGATTTTGTAAGTCGAAATTCTGTCCGTGCAACGCTACGCAATTAATCACCACTGTAAGCTATGTTCTTCCTTTTTAATTTAATGTCTCGTAACTAAGTTATTATTATGCTTATTTGAGCTGAAGTAATCGTTATGTTAGACTAAATATTAAGGCAGGGTTAATGGATTTTGTACCAAAATTTGGGTTTGGACAAAAGACCGACACTTGTGGACATTGGACTAATGACTATTAATAGATGGGGGGTATTGTCTAATTGAATGACAACTCGTTGGAATCTGTTAAACCTATCTTCAAATTAGTTAATCTAATAATTATTAAATGATTATGAATGTTCTATTTAGTGACGTTTATACGACATCTTTTACAAATCATTTAATTTAATCAATTGGATTGGGTAATTGATTATTCATTATGGCTGATAATGCTAAAAACGAACATATATTTCATAGCATTATTCCTCAAGAAAGACAAGCTTTTAGTTGCAATTGTTCTATTTACAAGTGATATTCGTTTAAATATTAAAAGGTGAAGACAAAAGACAGATTCGACGAATTGAAGACGCAAACGACCAAAAAGCTCAAAAGTATAAAAGACAATCAAAGAGGTTCCAATTATTGATAAGAAACGTCTCGAAATTACAAGAGTACAAGATTCAAAATGCAAAGTACAAGATATTAAATTGTACGCAAGGACATTGGAAAATCCGGAACCAGGACCAGAGTCAACTCTTAACGCTCGACGCAACGAACTAAAAATTACAAGTTAACTATGTATATAAATATAATATAATATATAATTAATTATATTAATTATATATATATTATATATATAAAATAAATCGTCGGCAAGAAAGACTCCAAACATGGGTGAGCTGTAAAAGTAAACTCCGCGACTCGCGGAGTTTGAAGGCAAAATTGGCCCTGAGTCGCGGAGCCCCAATTTCTGAAACTCCCTATAAAGCTCGCGCATTCTGATCGTAAAAATTCACCAAAAATCCATCCATCTCTCTATCTATATCGTATATATTTATATTTATATTTTAATTTTAATTTTAATTTTAATTTTAATCCTAATAATAAGGGTATGTTAGCGAATGTTATAAGGGTGTAAGTCGAAATTCTGTCCGTGTAACGCTACGCTATTTTTAATCATTGTAAGTTATGTTCAACCTTTTTATATTAATGTCTCGTAGCTAAGTTATTATTATGCTTATTTAATCCGAAGTAATCATGATGTTGGGCTAATTACTAAAATTGGATAATTGGGCTTTGTACCATAATTGGGGTTTGGACAAAAGAACGACACTTGTGGAAATTAGACTATGGGCTATTAATGGGTTTTATATTAACTAAACAATACCTTGTTAATTTAATATACAAACTTATAATTTGACGTATTTATATATAACCACATACGCTTGACTGGGTACGGTGGGCGGGATATCTATAAATACCAATAATTATTCATTTTACCGGACACGGAACTGGATTAGTAGTTAATAGACTTGTTGAAACAGGGGTGAATTACATTCAAGGGTAATTGGTGTAATTGTTAACAAAGTAGTAAAACCTTGGTTTACACGCAGTCGATAACCTGGTGTATTCATTAAACAAAGTATTAAAACCTTGTTACAATTCGATTCCCCAATTAGTTGGAATATTTGACTTCGGGAATAAGAATAATTTGACGAAGGCTTTCGCTCTTTATATTTATGACTGATGGACTATTATGGACAAATCCGTATGGACATATTAAATAATCCAGGACAAAGGACAATTAACCCATGGGCATAAAACTAAAATCAACACGTCAAACATCATGATTACGAAAGTTTAAATAAGCATAATTCTTTTATTTCATATTTAATTTCCTTTATTTTTATATTTAATTGCACTTCTAATTATCGCATTTTTATTGTTATTGTATTTAATTGCACTTTTAATTATCATACTTTTTAATTATCGCAAGTATATTTTATCGCACTTTTATTATTCGCAATTTCATTATCGTTATTTACTTTACGCTTTAAATTAAGTCTTGTATTTATTTATTATTTTACATTTGGTTTTAACTGCGACTAAAGTTTTAAAATCGACAAACCGGTCATTAAACGGTAAAAACCCCCCTTTATAATAATAATATTACTTATATATATATATATTTGTATTTTTATAAAAGTAAACTAATATAGCGTTAAGCTTTGTTTAAAAAGATTCCCTGTGAAACGAACCGGACTTACTAAAAACTACACTACTGTACGATTAGGTACACTGCCTATAAGTGTTGTAGCAAGGTTTAAGTATATCCATTCTATAAATAAATAAATATCTTGTGTAAAATTGTATCGTATTTAATAGTATTTCCTGCTAAAAATAAGCTATTTTATATACTACTCTGCTAAAACATCAAGTATTTTTTGGCGCCGCTGCCGGGGAGTCTCTTAAAAGCCGGAAGCGCAACGCTAATATAAAAAAAAATAATAAATAAATAAAGAAAAACGCGTAAAATTTCAAACTGCTCCAGAGTTGAATTTTGGAACCCCGCGACTCGCGGGGTTTGCTGCATTGAATACCGCGACTCGCGGAGTAATTCTGACACGCGGCAGAAACCCTAAAACTGCATTTATTACGGATAATTATTAATTATAATTATTATTAACCCTAATTATTATTATTATTATAATTAGTTTTATTTTAATTTAAGTTTTATTTAATTTATATTTTAGTTTTTTAAGTTTAATTAAATTGTAAAATTAATATTTTTAATAAATAATTAATATAAAAATAATATTTTTATAAAAATTGTACTTTTTACAACTTTTTGTATATTTTTATATTTTGTCCCTTTTTCAATCGTTTTAGCGTAATATTTGTATTTTTCGCTCATATTTAGTTTTAAACTTAGTTTTTGCCATAGTTATTTTTACTTCTAGATTTTTAGGCTTTGCCGTAGAATTCCTTAAGTGCTTTTTATTTAGACTAAGATTTAGGTGCTTTAGAATTTTGCGACGCCTTTTTAAGTTTTAGTTTCTTTTTAAGTTATTTCCATTTGGGATATAGTTTTTCCTGTAAGCTTTAATATTTTTAGACACCTTTTACTATGTACCAATTATCATTCCAATTAGTAATCTCAATTTGCGATTATAATTTTAAGTTAGTTGTAATAATAAGGTTAGGTTAGTCAAGTGTTTTTAAGTGTTATAAGTTTCTTTTATTTTTCCGTCACCTTTTATTTTTCAACCATTTTTCTTTTTCGACCTTTTTCGACGAACTCTTTTTCTTTCTTATTTCTCGCTATTCTAGTTTTAGGACATTGATTTTTATTCTACTTCTTATCTAAATTTTCTTAAAATTACGAAAATTTATTTTAAGTGGTTAAATTGATAGACATAAAAATTTTCTGGTTCGTAGTAATAGTTGGATTTGTACGTGGACCGGGTTATTGGAGCCAAACAGTCCTCAATTATATTGAGACCAAACGAATCCTGCCCCTCTGCTGCATCTTTTGGCTATTCAAAACGTGGGCAAAATCAGAAAAGTCTATTGATTGGATAACTTATTATAATTTTTCTTTCCTTTTAAAAACTAATAGGATATTCAGTGAATGCACCGAGCAAGACGATCACCACCTTTTGTACGTTCACCACCTGTAACTAGATCAAGACATTTAGCAAATATTACCGCCGTTGATTTTTCTTTAGAATCATCATCCAGTCGACCAAGTACTTCAGTTCAAATTTCCGATAATCCATTTTTTGAACCCGACCTCACAATTGAGAATCCGGAAAATATTCAGGAACGGTTCGTAGATCCTGAACCACTAAACTTTTCTCCGAAACCACCAATCATTCAAACAGAGATTATTGAGGAACGAACCATTAAATCAGAATCCTCTAGTGATTCCGATTCAAAAAATTCAATTATGGAGAATCTGGAACCTTTAAGTATGGAAGACCGAATGAGAGCTAAACGCACTGGCCAAGGTCACGCAATTACTCATCCAGACATTAATGCGCCAGATTATGAAATCAAAGGACAAATTCTACACATGGTGACTAATCAATGCTAATTTAGTGGTGCGCCGAAGGAAGATCCAAATGAACATCTACGTACCTTTAATAGGATCTGCACACTATTTAAAATCCGAGAAGTGGAGGATGAACAGATATATCTCATGTTATTTCCCTGGACTTTAAAGGGAGAAGCCAAAGATTGGTTGGAATTGTTACCTGAAGGGGCGATTGATACATGGGACGTTTTAGTTGACAAATTTCTTAAACAATTCTTTCCTGCATCTAAAGCCGTAAGACTTCAAGCAGAAATTGTTACGTTCACACAGAAACCAAATGAAACTCTATATGAGGCATGGACTAGATATGGAAAGTTATTAAGAGGATGTCCGCAACATGGTTTAGACACCTGTCAAATAGTACAAATATTCTACCAAGGATGCGACATCATTACAAGAAAAGACATAGATATAGCAGCTGGTGGTTCTATTATGAAGAAAACCGAAACTGATGCTTACAAAATTATTGATAATACTGCTTCCCACTCACATGAGTGGCACCAAGAAAAAGATATCGTTAGATCATCTAAAGCAGCTAGAGCCGATTCTAGCCATGACTTAGATTCCATTTCCGCAAAGATAGATGCTGTGGAGAGACGAATGGAAAAGATGACTAAAGATATTCACTCAATACGAATTAGTTGTGAGCAGTGTGGAGGACCACATTTGACAAAAGATTGTCTCAGTATTGAATTAACAATGGAACAAAGAGAGAATATTTCATACATAAACCAAAGGCCTGGAAATAATTATCAGAATAATTATCAAATGCCAAGACCGATTTACAATCAAAACTAGAATTATAACCGAAATATTCCATACAACAACCAACAAGGTCCTAGCAATCAACAAGTATCCAATAATACTTACAATCAGCAAAGACCTAATTTTCAAAACAAGCCACCACAACAAACCGATGATAAAAAGCCGAATTTAGAAGATATGATGACGAAGCTAGTTGAAACTCAAACGCAGTTTTTCACATCTCAGAAACAAACCAATGAACAAAATGCTCAAGCATTTAGAAATCAACAAGCTTCTATTCAAAATCTGGAACAAGAAGTAACTAACCTAGCAAGGTTAATAGGTGAAAGAAAACCGGGAAGTCTACCTAGTGATACAAATGCTAACCCCCGGAATGAAACAGCTAAAGCCATTACCACAAGAAGTGGTACAACGCTTAAACCACCGGAAATACCTGTAACTTCTGATGAAGCTATTCCTACTCCACAAGAACCACAACCTGATCAAGATAAGGAAAAAGAACCGGTAGTTGAAAAGGTTAATGAAGATAACACAGTTAAGGATAAACCTTATGTTAAACCATATCAACCACCACTTCCTTATCCGAGTAAAATGAAGAAAGAGAAACTTGAAGCCGAGCAATCCAAATTCTTGGATATGTTTAAACAGATAAATGTAAATCTTCCTTTCATTGATGTGATTTCAGGAATGCCTAGATATGCTAAATTCTTGAAAGATCTAATCTCAAATAGAAAGTAAATGGAAGAACTCTCGGCTGTTACTATGAATGCTAATTGTTCAGCAGTGCTGTTGAATAAGATACCAGAAAAACTTTCTGATCCAGGAAGTTTCACAATTCCATGTTTTCTGGGTAGTCTTAGTTCAATAGAAGCATTGGCAGACTTAGGTGCTAGTATAAATCTAATGCCATATTCACTATACGCTAAACTAGACCTTGGAGAATTGAAACCAACCAGAATAAGCATACAACTAGCCGATAGATCAATAAAATATCCTAGAGGGATAATGGAGAACATGCTAGTTAAAGTTGGTACTTTAGTATTTCCAGTAGATTTTGTTGTTCTGGACATGGAAGAAGATTCTCAAGTACCTCTCATATTAGGAAGACCATTCTTATCCAATCTCTGATAGTCCATGGGTAAGCCCAGTTCAATGCGTGCCTAAGAAGGGTGGCATGACTGTCATTATAAATGAGAAAAATGAGCTTATTCCTACTAGGACTGTAACAGGATGGCGTGTGTGTATTGATTATAGAAAATTAAATGACGCCACCAGAAAAGATCACTTTCCCTTACCTTTCATTGATCAAATGTTGGAAAGATTAGCCGGAAATAGTTACTATTGTTTTCTAGATGGATTTTCCGGATATTTTCAAATTCCAATAGCACCCGAAGATCAAGAGAAAACCACATTCACTTGCCCTTATGGTACTTTTGCTTACAAACGCATGCCATTTGGACTTTGTAACGCCCCTGCAACCTTTCAAAGGTGTATGATGGCGATTTTTCATGACATGATAGAAGAATGCATGGAAGTATTCATGGATGACTTTTCAGTCTTCGGTGATACATTTGAATCATGTCTAGTTAATCTTGAACGAATGCTTATTAGATGCGAACAATCAAATCTAGTACTTAATTGGGAGAAATGTCATTTCATGGTTAAAGAAGGCATCGTTCTTGGACATAAAATTTCAAAAGAAGGAATTGAAGTGGATAGAGCTAAAGTAGATGTAATTGCTAAACTTCCACATCCCACCAACGTTAGAGGAGTTAGGAGTTTTCTAGGGCATGCCGGTTTTTACCGACGTTTCATAAAAGATTTTTCAAAAATTGCCACCCCTATGAATAAACGCCTAGAAAAGGATGCTCCATTCATCTTTTCAGATGAGTGTATCAAATCTTTTAATATTCTTAAAGAAAAACTCACTAATGCGCCGATCATGATAACACCAAATTGGAATCTACCATTTGAACTAATGTGCGATGCAAGTGATTTTGCAATGGGAGCCGTTTTAGGACAAAGGATTGAAAAACAATTTCAACCTATATATTATGCTAGTCAGACGTTACAAGGAGCACAAACAAACTATACAACTACTGAAAAAGAACTCCTTGCTATTGTCTTTGCTTTTGACAAATTTCGATCATATCTCGTTCTAGCAAAAACGGTGGTCTATACCGACCATTCTGCTCTTAGATACTTATTTTCAAAACAAGATGCTAAACCAAGATTAATCCGTTGGATCTTACTCTTACAAGAGTTTGATATTGAAATCCGAGATAAAAGAGGAGCAGAAAATCTAGCCGCTGATCATCTTTCTCGTCTTGAAAATCCTGAGTTAGAAGTTCTAAATGAATCGGTCATACAAGACAACTTTCCTGATGAATATCTATTGAAGATAGATTATAATGAAATCCCATGGTTTGCAGACTATGCAAACTACTTAGTTTGTGGATTCCTTGAGAAAGGATTATCGTTCCAAAAACGAAAGAAATTCTTCAGTGATATAAAACACTATTTTTGGGAAGATCCACATCTGTTTAAAAGTTGTCCCGATGGAATAATACGCCGATGTGTATTTGGAGATGAAGCTAGTAAAATATTAAACCATTGTCACACAGGACCAACAGGAGGGCATTATGGGCCTCAACTAACAGCAAGAAAAGTTTATGATGCTGGATTCTATTGGCCTACAATTTACAAAGACGCACACCTACTTTGCAAATCCTGTGATGCTTGTCAAAGGGCCGGAAAAATAAGTCAACGTGATGAAATGCCACAAAATGTCATCCAAGTATGTGAAGTATTTGACATTTGGGGTATTGACTTTATAGGTCCATTTCCAAAATCTCATAATAATCTATATATACTCGTAGCCATTGATTATGTATCTAAATGGGCGGAAGCACAAGCTCTCCCAACTAACGATGCACGAGTTGTAGTCAACTTTTTAAAACGTCTTTTTGCAAGGTTTGGAACACCGAAAGCTTTAATAAGTGATCGGGGTACTCATTTCTGTAATAATCAACTTGAGAAAGTTCTTAAAAGATATGGAGTAACTCATAAAATCTCCACCGCATATCATCCACAAACAAGTGGACAAGTTGAAAATACCAACCGAGCTTTAAAATGTATTCTAGAGAAAACCGTAGGATCAAATCCGAAGGAATGGTCCATTAAATTGGAGGATGCACTCTGGGCTTTTAGAACAGCCTACAAAACTCCAATTGGAACCACACCTTTTAGACTTGTTTATGGAAAAGCATGTCATCTTCAAGTAGAAATTGAACACAAAGCATTTTGGGCTTTGAAGACATGTAATCTTGATATACATGAAGCCGGACGTCTACGATTAAGTTAACTAAACGAATTAGAAGAATTAAGACATGAAGCATACGAAAATTCGTTAATCTATAAAGAAAGAATGAAGAAATGGCATGATAAAAGAATCAGAAGTTCAAAAGAATTTAAGGAAGGAGACAGAGTTCTTCTTTTCAATTCACGATTCAAGCTATTTCCTGGAAAATTGAAATCAAGATGGTCTGGACCATTCATAGTCAAAAGAGTTTTCCCATACGGAACGATAGAATTAATAAATTCAAATGGAATTGAATTTAAAGTTAATGGTCACAGAGTTAAACATTACATACATGGTCCGATGGAAGTTGACAATGAAGTTAATCATAATTTCACCACCCAAGAAAACCTTCAAAATGAAAACATAAATATGTTATCAACAACATATGAAAAATCAAAACTGGAATATAGGGAGGATTCAAATTTGAGTGATGAAGAAGAATTCCTATACAAACCTCCTATTCCAAGAAACGAAGAAAAATGTAAACAAGAAATTCAACTAGAAATGAAAGAACCAAGGAAAGAACACCCGAAAAAGGTTTACAAACCAACTCGACTTACTAAAGCAGGAGACCCGGGTGAATTTATCATTTCTTGCTTACTTAATGATGGTGCTGTATATAATGGACTCGCAGATTTAGGAGCAAGTGCAAATATTATGCCTCTTTCCTTATACAAAAGATTAGGCATGGGTAAATTAAAACCAACCAAAATAGGTGTTCAATCATTTGACCAAACCATTAAACACCCGGTTGGAATAGCAGATAATTTACTTGTTAAAGTGGGAAGTTTGACCTTTGTTGCAAACTTCATAGTGATTAATATGGAGGAAAACCTTGATATTCCTCTAATTCTAGGTCGCCCATTTTTAGCAACCACCAAGGCATTCATTGATGTAAGAGAAGGTAGAATAACACTTAGGGATGGTGATACATCGATCACCTTTGTGAACCGAAAGTTTAGATCTCCACAAACCAAAACTATTAGACCAATAAAAATGCATAAGTGTGGGGAAGATGAAGAAACACTTAATGATGATCCAATCACAAAGAATGCCGTTGATGATACGAAATTAGATGAACCCATTTTTAACAGTTCAACGAAGAAACTTTATAAAAGGATTCACGATGCTAAGATTAAAGGAAACTTTAAGTTATATAACCGATTAATATCCAATTTATCGTCAAAAGAAAAGGCAATGTTAGTTGAATTTGTGAAAGTTACGGAGGAAATCAACAAATGGATTGAAGTAAAAGTCAAAGATATACAAGTTGTTGATGATTCAATTGAAAATAATGTTAATCACAATTTCGATACCACAGCCAACTAAGTGTGGGGAGAATCAAAGGGGTTTATGTATTTCTGTTAGAGTTAGATTGTCTGTTTTCGTGTAGTTCTCGAAAATGGAACCCGAATGGTCTTTCCCTAGCAGACCCTAAAGAACTAGTCTTCTCCCCCCATTCTGAATTTTTATTTTTTAGGTTTTTACGAAATGAAGACTGCCTGCGAACTAAACTATGGTCTAATACTACACGCTTTGATCACTAAACGTAATAATGACATACTCCCGAGTGAATTAGTATCAGTAATCAGAGAAAGAATGGACGGAGTTAGAAAAGAATCCAGATGTGAAGATAATAAGTTACAATTTGGTAAAGGAAAATCAAAATCCGCAGCGAAAAGAAGAGCACGACACCTAGAAAGATGTCACAAATGCGGAAAATGGTCACATGGAGGTAAATGTTCAAATAATCAAACCTATTCAAATACCGAATTTGTTACTTTATGCAGAGACGGACCGTTCATATGTTTAGAAGAAAAGACACTGAATGCTCGAGGTTACGCCTATGTAGCCATGGAAAACCAATTAAACCGACTATCTTATGAATGGGATAGATCATATAACTAAGAAATCTATTTCACAGGTAAGTCTGTACAGTTTTTATTTTATTTTATTTTTAACCTTTTGATAATAAACGCTAATTTGTTCGCTAAAAAGTATTAAATTGGTATTAAATAAAATTAGGTTTGGCGACCGAAATTATTGATATCATACAAAAATTTATTACATCACTGCGAAATTTAACGTTTATTCTTAAGGTATAAATATCTTTAAACAATCAACCCAAAATATTTCAAAAATTCGTCATGAGTTAAATTAGGTCTTGGAACCGAAATTACTTTACCGAAAAGAGGGGCGCATATTTTTGATAATATTTGATTGATTAAAGTGGGATAAAAAGCCAAAAAGATTTTTAATTTTATTTTTACCATGTTTTTAAAATTAATATATAAATCTTAAATTAATATTGTAAACTTTGTAAAAACAATATATTTAAAATTGAAATATTTGAAAAATTAATATAAGTTTGGTGTGAATTTATAATATGAATTTTTAAAATTAAGTTTGGTGTGAATTTTTAATTTTTAAAATATGAAATTTTAATTTTATGCATTTCAAATTTTAAGTTTGGTGTGAATTTTTAATATTAATTTTGAATTTTATATTTAAATTGTGTGAATTTAAAAACAAAAATTTACTTTATCTCATTAAGTTAAAAATATGATTTTTAAAATTCGTCGTAAGTTGAAGACTAGGTCTTTGAACCGAAATTACTTTACCCGAGGGAGGGACGAGAACTTTTATTATCATTATTTTTAATCTTATTGAATTAAAGTATGCCAAAAACATTAAAAAAACCCAAAAATCTTAGCTTTTAAAACAATCGCTACAAAAAGACAAATTTTAAAATTTTGTCGAAGGACGGACTAGGACATCGATCCAAAACGACCTCGTCCTAAATAACAAAGGAAACAAAATTTTAAAATTAATTAATTAATTGTTTTAATAAGTTAAAGATTATAAAAAAAAAAAACAAACTCCGCGACTCGCGGAGTTTGAAGGGGATATCTCCGCGAGTCGCTGAGGGACAAAAATACAGAAAAAAAATATAAACGCATAACAGATCAGTCCCAACCTAAAACAAAAACATACTGCAAAAAAACTGCACGAAAAAACCCGAGAAAAAACCCCCAAAATCACAATTTTTAACCGTTAATCACCAAATCTTTTACTAAAATCATGTTGAGAAGGATGCTATCAAGGAATTACTCAAGAAAAACGGTAAATTTCTACACCTAAACACCATTTAATCCGAAATTAGTGTTCTTGAGCAATTTTTATCCAATTTGATTTTGATGCTTTTTAGTGTAATTAGGCTTAAATTGTTTATGTATTATGCTTGTATAACCTAGATTAATGCTGTTTAACATGATTAGAAGCCTTAAACTTCAAATTTTGAGTAATCTAGGGTTTGTGTTCTTGAGCAAATTTGGGGCTTTTTGATATAAACAGGTTATGGCCGATTTTTATCATGAATTCTTGCTAAATTAAGTAGTGTAACATGTTTAGGTAGTTAAATGATCCAAACTTTGAGCCTAAACATGATTTTGAGAATTAAAGTGGACTTTTTCAAGTCTAAAAATTCATGAACTTGATTTTTGAAAGATAATGCCATTTGATACTTGTTTAATTGCTAGTAATGATTATTTTGACATGTTATTTGAGTTGAATGCTTATGAACTTGGCGAACATTTTCGTATATGCTTATTTGAAAAAGTGTAGATTTGATGAAAATATGAAAATGAGCTTAAGTTTGATATAAATTGATCATGTCATTGTAATTATTTTGATTGATGATTTTGCTGACACTAATGCATATTTGAATGCACAAAAATTGTGTTTGATGTGTTTTGCAGACTGAAAGGGGTGAATCTTCATCCCAAGCTCGCAATGCTCCTGCTGAGAATGCGGAACAACAGGAGGTGGATAACTACTACAAGCAGGATATACCTCATCCAGTCATGACCTTTTCTGATATGCACTTGGAAGAGTTGCACCCGAACCTGAGATTTGACAGACTTTGGATAGATTATCCAAAATATCAAAGGGGTTTGCATACTCTTCATTCTAAGGTTGTTGAGGTACCAAGGGTCATAGAATGGGGACCCTTAGAAGCTGTAGAATTGGCCGGGCCAATTAGGGAATTACTTGTACAGAGGTATGGTAATTCTACTTTTAATGACTGGGTACGTCTATTCACCATGCGTAGACCTGTATATAAAGTATGGTGTGAAGAATTGTTGTGTAGTATAGAGTTGAATGATAGGGTAGCTAGTTTAACCAATCGTTCTTTTATTAGATTTTTGTTAGGCGGTTCGATGCGCCACATGTCTTTACTAGACATGGCTCAGGCTTTACGTATATATACGCCTGAGGAGTTAGCATCTGCTGATTGTAGAGGGTTGATACTAAACGGTAGAAAGATAGATGAAAATTTTGATACACACGGTGTGTGAAGTCAAATGACAAGCCATCACCCTTTCAAAGGGGGAAATTACTCTTATTTGGACATAGATAGAGCTGAATTAAGAGTAATTCATAGGTTTTTAGCTAATTCGATTACACAAAGGGGTAAGAACAAGGAAAAAGTAAATGAACAGGATTTGTTTTACCATATGTGTATTCGAGACCCACAAAGCGCTGTAAGTATACCGTATTGTGTGGGTTATTATTTATCAGCTATGGTTCGGGGGATGAGACCGCATAGCATAATAGGAGGTGGTATTTTTATTACTTTGATTGCTGAATATCTCGGTGTGGATATAAGTCGGGGGGGATTATTAGTGGAAGAACCAGAACCCCGCGATACTATAGGTTTAAATGTATACCATGGTGCGAAAGTTTTGAAGAGGCGAAATAACGCCGCAGTACCATACCATGGTAGACATCCACAGGTTGAGAGAAACCAACAGCAAGGTAATGTAGGAGGGGGGAATGAGATGCAAGAAATGCAAAGGTTTATAGCTTCTCAGGAGTACGAAAATGCTAGACATAGAGCATTTGAAGATTGGCAAGTTCATCAGAACCAAATCATAGCTCATTGCCAACATATAGGTAGAAACTATATTCCTACACCGAAACCTATCTTCCCTCCCTGGTCTATAGAGATGCAGCCACCATATCCTACGTATAACCCTGCCGAAGCATTTTATAGCACCTATGGTTATGCTTGGAACCCCTATTGGTACCAGTATCATCCCTAGTATACTTAGTTTTTTTTATTTTGTAATTTGTAATGTTGATACGTTTAATACTTATGTTAATATTGTAATAGTTTTTATAACTTTCTAACTTTTATTCTTAGATTTTAATAATTTTTGAATGTGGGGTAATATACCAAACTTCAAAAATATGTATATATGTTTGCAGTTTATCTTATGTACACAACAGGGTAAAACAACGCATTTTCAAAGACTGGTATTAAGTTCAGCAAAAGCAACTAATTTTGACGACAAGATGCAAAATATATGTGAAATAACAACAAGACGGAATGAACAAATGATGTGCACCATTTATCATTCAGCAAACAAACGCCAATATATTTGGAAACTTTGGTAAAAATTTAATCATTTTCACACAAATCACCCTCAATAATTTAAATTGTTACTGATTTCTTGCAAATGAGGGCATTGCAAGATCTTAAGTGTGGGAAGGGGTTAAATTCTTTCGGATTTTAAAATTTTTATCTTAAACACTTGGTTACCATTAAAAATACTAGTAAAGCAGTAGTTGTATTAGAATCTAGTGCTCTCTGATAATAAAGAACAGCCCTAGTCTTATATACTGACTACCCAATTCTAGTAAAATTTTTCAAAATTTTCAATTAAATGAACTCAAAATCATGTTTATACATATTTATGAACGATAAAACTAGGTTTTAACACCGAAATTATTGTAACCTCGGAAAGGACATAAATTGAGAAACCAACAAAAATGTTAAAATTCATTTAAAATGGAATAGAGGACGATAAAAAGGAAAATAAAAGCCAAGTGTGGGAAAATTCTCCAAGTTATTCAAAACATATATCACATATTTCTGTAACAAATAACTGAAAATACTTTTGCTTTGGGCTAAACTAAACTGTTTTACCCGATGAAAGAAAAGAAAAGATGGATCTACACGATGAATCAATTCCATCATTAAAAGGAAGTAAAGTCTTCCGAAAAAGACACGCGCTTCTTGATTTAGGTCATGAAGTTGTCGTCCAGACCAGCTGTAGGTTGACGAAAAATCTAGAAAAGTCATCACTAAAATCAGCAGGAAATCCACGGACCTCAGCATTAAACAGGGTCGCCAAGTGGTCAGATTTATCCTAACCATGAGAAGGATTTATCTCGTACAATGGGGGGCACCATGCAAATTAGCTTGATAAGACTAATGAATCAGATCCCCAGAAAGGATAATCTCCTTAAAGATTAAAAATCAGCTTTTAAGACTGATATTACTCAATCCTAGAGATTGACCTTAAAGATTGAGAATTCAAACTCATGGAATTCAATGATATCTAAACTCGAGCTTGAACGAGAAAATATTTTGATCAAAATTACAAACCGATTTATTTTCTGAAAACCCTATTTTCAATGCGTTCATTACCATTGAACGTAAAATCCTAGGAATTCACCTGGAATTCCATAGGTCACCTGAACTAAATCGGGTGTCAACCGTAAGAACGGTGGTTGCATAGCATGGTCAAAGACAGGACCTTGTGCCAGACCGAAAAATTATAAGGGTGAGCTTTACTCTTGCTCCTACCAAGGATAGTAATTGCGTCCGACATGTTATAGACCATAATTAAAAGCATGTCAGGGGACATTGCCTTAACAGTTGCTTGTTCAACGCTTTCCTTTACAACCGGACGGTAGTTTACCGAAAGGTAATATACGGGACAAGTAAACTGGACGTGTTGCTTTCCAAATACAAGGTTAGCAAGTAGGTGACACAAAACCATAAGTTTTGAGCTAAAATTTTCAAATCTGAAACCCACCAAACCCACAAAAATATTTTGCAAACACCGATAAAGGGTTATTCCGGAAAACTTATCTAGGGTAAAAACTAGATTTAATTTTCAAAAGATCAAATGTTTTCATAAAGATCCAATTTCCTTAATGGATCTAAATTTTTATAGTCATGTGGGACTGTAAACCATATCGTTACTACCATTGTTTATACCGCCGTATAGAAATCACTGATGTACAAAGTGTGAAGAATAAAGAAGTGATTCTAGTATTTCAAGACGATATTGCTTGAGGACAAGCAACGCTCAAGTGCGGGAATATTTGATAATGCTAAAAACGAACATATATTTCATAGCATTATTCCTCAATAAAGACAAGCTTTTAGTTGCAATTGTTCTATTTACAAGTGATATTCGTTTAAATATTAAAAGGTGAAGACAAAAGACAGATTCGACGAATTGAAGACACAAATGACCAAAAAGCTCAAAAGTACAAAAGACAATCAAAGAGGTTCCAATTATTGATAAGAAACGTCTCGAAATTACAAGAGTACAAGATTCAAAACGCAAAGTACAAGATATTAAATTGTACGCAAGGACGTTGGAAAATCCGGAACCAGGACCAGAGTCAACTCTTAACGCTCGACGCAACGGACTAAAAATTACAAGTTAACTATGTATATAAATATAATATAATATATAATTAATTATATTAATTATATATATTATATATATATAATAAATCATCGGCAAGAAAGACTCCAAACATGGGTGAGTTGTAAAAGTAAACTCCGCGACTCGCGGAGTTTGAAGGCAAAATTGGCCGCGAGTCGCGGAGCCCCAATTTCTGAAACTCCCTATAAAGCTCGCGCATTCTGATCGTAAAAATTCACCAAAAATCCATCCATCTCTCTATCTATATCGTATATATTTATATTTATATTTTAATTTTAATTTTAATCCTAATAATAAGGGTATGTTAGCGAATGTTATAAGGGTGTAAGTCGAAATTCTGTCCGTGTAACGCTACGCTATTTTTAATCATTGTAAGTTATGTTCAACCTTTTTATATTAATGTCTCGTAGCTAAGTTATTATTATGCTTATTTAATCCGAAGTAATCATGATGTTGGGCTAATTACTAAAATTGGGTAATTGGGCTTTGTACCATAATTGGGGTTTGGACAAAAGAACGACACTTGTGGAAATTAGACTATGGGCTATTAATGGGTTTTATATTAACTAAACAATACCTTGTTAATTTAATGTACAAACTTATAATTTGACGTATTTATATATAACCACATACGCTTGACTGGGTACGGTGGGCGGGATATCTATAAATACCAATAATTATTCATTTTACCGGACACGGAACTGGATTAGTAGTTAATAGACTTGTTGAAACAGGGGTGAATTACATTCAAGGGTAATTGGTGTAATTGTTAACAAAGTAGTAAAACCTTGGTTTACACGCAGTCGATAACCTGGTGTATTCATTAAACAAAGTATTAAAACCTTGTTACAATTCGAATCCCCAATTAGTTGGAATATTTGACTTCGGGAATAAGAATAATTTGACGAAGGCTTTCGCTCTTTATATTTATGACTGATGGACTATTATGGACAAATCCGTATGGACATATTAAATAATCCAGGACAAAGGACAATTAACCCATGGGCATAAAACTAAAATCAACACGTCAAACATCATGATTACGGAAGTTTAAATAAGCATAATTCTTTTATTTCATATTTAATTTCCTTTATTTTTATATTTAATTGCACTTCTAATTATCGCATTTTTATTGTTATTGTATTTAATTGCACTTTTAATTATCGTACTTTTTAATTATCGCAAGTTTATTTTATCGCACTTTTATTATTCACAATTTCATTATCGTTATTTACTTTACGCTTTAAATTAAGTCTTGTATTTATTTATTATTTTACATTTGGTTTTAACTGCGACTAAAGTTTTAAAATCGACAAACCGGTCATTAAACGGTAAAAACCCCCCTTTATAATAATAATATTACTTATATATATATTTGTATTTTTATAAAAGTAAACTAATATAGCGTTAAGCTTTGTTTAAAAAGATTCCCTGTGGAACGAATCGGACTTACTAAAAACTACACTACTGTACGATTAGGTACACTGCCTATAAGTGTTGTAGCAAGGTTTAAGTATATCCATTCTATAAATAAATAAATATCTTGTGTAAAATTGTATCGTATTTAATAGTATTTCCTGCTAAAAATAAGCTATTTTATATACTACTCTGCTAAAACATCAATGGCCAAGTGAATAAATTAATGTATCATGGACTAATTAAAATAGGGGTGGATTACATACAAGGATTATTGGTGTAATTGTTAACAAAGTATTAAAACCTTGGATTACACGCAGTCGATAACCTGGTGTAATTATTAACAAAGTATTAAAATCTTGTTACAGTTCGAATCCCTAATTAGTTGGAATATTTGACTTCGGGAATAAGGTTAATTTGACGAGCACTTTATATTTATGACCGATGGACTATTATGGACAAAAACCAGATAGGTTTCAAATAATCCAGGACAAAAGGACAATTAACCCAGAGTAATAAATTAAAATCAAAACGTCAAACATCATGGTTACGGAAGTTTAGATAAGCATAATGGTTATATTTTATATCTCATCGTATTTTTAGTTACTGTCATTTTATTTATTGTCATTTTAATATTGTTATTTATTTTACACACTTTAATTATTGTCATTTATCTTTACGATTAAAATATAAAATCGATAAACTGGTCATTAAACGGTAAACCCCCCTTTTATAATAATAATTGTAATATATATATTTATATTTTGTACAAATATAGTTGTTAAAAATATAGTATGTATTCACTAGCTCCCTGTGGAACGAACCGGACTTACTAAAAACTACACTACTCTACGATTAGGTACACTGCCTATAAGTGTTGTAGCAAGGTTTAAGTATATCCCATCTATATAAATAAATAAAACTTGTGTAAATTGTATCGTATTTCGTAATAAAAAATAATAGTATTTTGTATACACCGCTGCACACATCAATACTTAAAGGAGATGTTAATTTGTTATGTTATCATGATAACATGGTGTATGAATATATCTTAATATCATATATATATATATATATATATATATATATATATATATATATATATATATATATATATATATATATATATATATATATATATATATATATATATATATATATGTTAAAATCTATTACAACGATAATCGTTACATATATATTGTTTCGAAATCCTTAAGTTAGTAGTCTCACCTTACTTGTGTAGTTCAGTGTTAATACACTTAATGATATAATTAATTATCATTTTATCATGTTAAACATAGTGTGTTCATATCTTAATACAATACATATGTATTTATTTTAATTAAAATGTTGTTATAATGATAATCATTATATATATCGTTTCGAGTTTCATTAATTCAGTAGTTTCATTTTATGCATATAACTATTTGTTAATATACTTTGTGAGATACTTACTTATCATAATATCATGTTCAATATATATATAATCATATATATATCGTCATGTCGTTTTTACAATTTTTAACGTTCGTGAATCGCCGGACAACTTGGTGGTCAGTTGTCTACATGAAATCTATTTCAATTAATCAAGTCATAATAAGTTTGATTGCTTAATATGTTGGAAACATTTAATCATGTAAATATAGTTTCATTTAATATATAATCATGGACTACATTGTGGTGGTAGGATGGCGACCGGTTAGGTGGATGGTGATGGGAGTCTTGGTTGATATTGGGGTTCCTGGTGTTACAATCGAAAACGGTTACAACAACATAAGGATGATGATGTTATTTGGTCTCATGGTGAGTAATGAATATGATGATCAAAGGTGATGGGTTGTAAGAAGTGATGGTGTTCTCGGTAGTGATAAGTGTGATAAATAGAAGAGGAAGATAATAAATTTGGAAGTAGTAGTGGTGGTGATTAAGAAGGTGGTTGATGGTGATGCAAGGTGGTCATGGTTGATGGTTGACCTCATGATGGAAAGTGGTGAGGTGTGTTGTACGAATAGAAATAGAACAAGAAAGCAGAAAGATGGTTGATCCTCTCCATGCTCATATCTATATGCATATAACAAGTGGTGTGTGATTGTAGTTGTAGGTTCACAGGTAAGTATGCATGTATATATAAAAGAGAGAGATAGATGATTGATAATCAGAAATAGTGTACACAATATAATATTGCATCAGTTAATATAAATGTGCCAAAGAAACAAATAGTAAAGCCACAATTGTTTGATTGTGCTGACAGTTTTCACGGACTACTATTTCGTATCCCGTTGATAATTAGTGACGGATAAAAGTCTTTCAGAAAAATCCCAAATTTTTATTTTAATTATATTTATTCATTTTAGTCATTATGGTATAAAATTTGGCCATTAATTTATTAAATAAAAATTACATCAACTGTCCCGCTCAATTCTGGGTAAAATATAAAAAGTGTTAAAATTTAATAACTAGATCCTAAATACATTTTTAGTAAGCCTAAAATTTATAGAACTCATTTTCGGATTACCGTTTATTTTAAAATTATATAAGTTTGAATTTAACTTGCTTAATATTGATCAACTGACAGACGAGTGCTGTTATTGTTTACTAAATACATTCGAAACCATATAAATATACATTCAATATACCTTACATGTATATATATAGATTTATTATAATAATAATAATAATATCATATATTATTTTATTTACATAATTAATAAACTCATACAATATTTTAATTTATAATAATTAATATATATATATATTTATTTATTTATTTATTTATATATTTATTTACACATAATGGTTCGTGAATCGTCGGAAATAGTCAAAGGTTAAATGCATATATGAAAATCGTTCAAAATTTTAGAGACTCAACCTAACATACGTTGCTCATCGTGTCGAAATCATATAAAGATTAAGTTTAAATTTGGTCAGAAATTTTCGGGTCATCACACAAATCATAAAGACAAAATCTAGCTTCAAAGAATCAAAATGATTCAGTATCTGCTGAAGTCATTAATGAATACCTTGCTCCTGACTCAAAACCTTTACGGACAAATCTTCTTTATCATCATTCGATATTAGAAATTCTAAGATATCATAGTACCTTTCATCATAAATATCTTCGATATTTCTGAAGATATCTTCATAACTATTATTATCCGAAATTATTTATCACTTCACGCTATTTTGCGTTATGTCATAAAGGGAACTGTTTTAGTTTCTAAATCTATGAAAAATTTGAAATTGAAAATATGAATGTTTTTGAAGTAGTGTTGGGAATTGAAGCATGAGTTAGTATAATATAATGACACTTGATCAACGTGATTATATTACAGTAAGTCATGCTGAGTTTCTAATGGAACATGATGATTCACAGATCATACCTTCATCATGTGCCATGTTACATAACTCTTTCATTCTATTTAACCTCTACACATATCAAGAAAATATTTTTCTTGATGATTCGGTCTTTTTTCAGATATTCTGATAATTTGACAAATCAAAGCGTGCTATTACCTTTCCTTTCTGCTTTGTATATTATGATCATTCGAAACTCCGTACCTACGAATTCTGGACCATTATTCGCTTGACTTGAAGTCAGGAAGGAAAAACAAAAGCATGGAGCTCCTAAATATAAGGGAAAAATATAAAGCCTGACAACAACACATAAATTACAAACCGTGTATATCAATACGTATTACAATGTAAAGACACGGGAGAATTAAAAACACTATAACCCCAAGGTAATAGTGGAAGTAAATAGATTCCTCCGGTGGAAGAAGAAAAAGAAGAATGACAAATACGATAGCCAAGAAAATGTCAAGAATCAAGACTGGATTTAGCATTTTTACAATCTATTGGGATGTATGAAATAAGGAAGAAGATTATAGGAGTGGTAAAAATAAATGAAACTGAAGAGGTCAATTTATAGTGAAATATCAGACCTAGTAATCGAGGCAGATTACCGCATTTAATCAAAGAGGATCATAATTTCCTTGATTTCTGGAGAATCAAATCTTTTATAGATTTCAAGGATTATCTTTAAATTCCTTGAAATCCGGAAATCAACCGTGACTATGTCAAAAGTTAAGACGAATCTTTATTTCTCATTTTACTCTTTTGTGATAGCTTCATTCTTACTCTTCGCATGATTGAATTGTTTTATCTATATTACTCAATTATGATAAAACTCTACTTTTCAACTCGTATTCGTCATGAAAACATTCTTATTGTCAACTATAACGATCTCTGTCAAATTTCGGGACGAAATTTCTTTAACGGGTGGGTACTGTGACGACCCGGAAATTTCCAACCAAATTTAAACTTAATCTTTATATGATTTCGACACGATAAGAAAATTCTGTAATGTTGAGTCTAAAAATTGTTGAACTGTGTTCATGTATTCGTTTAACTTCGACTGCTCTCAACGATTCACGAACAATTATATGTAAATCGATATATATATATATATGTATATATATATATCAAAAGATGTACAAATTAATATATTTCTAAAAGAAAATATATGTATATTTTACAATGTTGTTAAATATAATATTAACTTAGATATAAAACGTCTTGATTTAAAAATACTATTAATTATATTGTAGTAAATAATATGAAGACGATTTAAAGAAGCAAATGACCAAAATATTAAAATGTATAAGTTACAATTCAAATAAGATAATTTATTGTCAAATAAGTCTAATTATTGATAAATGTACTTATCGCGAACCGTAAAATACAAGATATTAAAGCGTACGGAAAGACGTTCGAGAAACCAGAACCGAGACATAAACCGGGTTTAAATGTATGAGACGACGGAGCTAAAATTACAAGTCAACTATACACAAGAATATAATATAATATATATAATTATATAAATTATATATATATTATATATAATTAATTAATTATGTCGACAAGCTAGTGAACAAAAATGTGTGAGCTGGAAATGCGCACCTTCGCGATCTTTGAGCTGTAAGGCACAAAAACTCCACGATCACGGAGCTGTAAAAATCAGAAAATGCCTATAAAAGGCACGAGCCTTCTGCTCTCGATTCATTCACAATCTATCTATCTCTTTACTCCGTATATATTTATTTATTTTATTATTAATATTATTATTATTAAAGATTATCAATACTAATATAGTTATATTAATATTAATATTAGTAGTAGTATTATTATTAGTATTACATAAATTACTAAGACGAGGTTATGAGCGAGAAATTTCAAAACTGGTTTTTGAGCGGGATAAAGCTAAGAAATTATGGGTTATAGCTATGGAGGTTATAGGTATTGCTCAGGGGGTTTTAATCGTGAATCTAGTGTTTATCATCTCCTTTGCATCTACGTACTTTCCTGCAATATTGAATCACAATATTGATACGTGAGCATTCATATCTTATCTTTTATATATTAATAGAGTATCCATGTCTAGTGCTCGAGTATATATGTTTATGCATGCTTGTATGATAAATGTCGTCGTTAGATAATTTTATGATGAATCACAAATTTAATACATATACTACTGATATAAAGAATATGATATGCATGTTGTTGGAAAGCTGGCGAAAAATTATTAATTTTTCATTTAGAAATCGCGTGATTTCGATGAACGAGTTAAAAGTTATGGTCAACTGAATTATGATTAACGTTAATCAAAATTACTCTTAAATCTGAAATTAATATTTAAACAACTTGTTTATAAGATTAATAAATTGGATTTTTTGATACTACTAGTCGAGTAAATGAATTCTTATATAAGACACGTCTCGTTTTGTTAAACAATTGTCAAAGTTGACTTTTTGAGATGACTTTTGTTAACTTTTGCATGTCGGTCTCGAGCATTAGGAGTGTGATACACTATGACCTGATCTAGTTTGTTATATGTTTTAATATATATATATATATATATATATATATATATATATATATATATACATACATATATATATATATACATACATACATATATATATATACATATATATATATATATATATATATATATATATATACATACATATATATATATATATATATATATATATATATATATATATATATATATATATATATATATATATATATATATAGGTTCGTGAATCCGAGGCCAATCCTGTACTTGTTCAGTGCCGTCATATGAATACAGTATTGTGAGTTTCATATGCTCCCTTTTTAATTGCTTTTGCAATCTATATTTTTGGACTGAGAATACATGCACTTTATTTTAATCACAATGGACACAAGTACATACTAAATTCTACACCGAGTTTGAACCGAAAATCCCTTTGCTTTGGTAACTAGTAACTGCCGGTTATAAGAATTGGTGGGTGCGAGTAGTTATATATGGATCCATAGGGCTTGACATCCCCGTCCGTTCTAGGTATAGAGACCCTAGCCTGAACTATAAAGCGAACGTATGCTATTTGAGTTTAGTACACGTTGGTTTACATGTATTGTACATGTTGGTTGCATGTATGTTAAAACATGGGTACTTATTATATATACGTTAAGTTTAGTTACCAGGGTGCTCAATCTTGTAGAATATTTTAATAAACGTTTCTGGATGAAACAACTGAAATCTTGTAATCCACCTTTATATACAGATTATGCGCAACATTAAAACTATGAACTCACCAACCTTTGTATTGACACTTTAAAGCATGTTTATTCTCAGGTTCCTAGAAGTCTTCCGCTGTTTGCTTATATGTTATACAAGCTATTGTGCATGGAGTCATACATGCTTTATTTGAGAAAATGTTGCATTCACAAATTCATCACTGCATTGTCAACGGATGTAGTATTGTAAACTATTATTTACAGTGATTGTCTATATGTAGAAATCATCAGACGTCAAAAATCTTGGAATTAGATATTCATTTATGGTGTGCCTTTTCAAAAGAATGCAATGTTTACAAAACGTATCATGTAGAGGTCAGTACCTCACTGTGAAATCGATGAATGATGTATTCGTCCAAATGGATTTTGACGGGTCATCACACATGCAATGCTCTATTAGAGATTTGGTTCAACCTAACAAAATTTCCACCCTACTTAAGCCTTACTTTTATTGACAAACGTTTTAGGTTTTCAAAAATACTTTTTCGAAAAGGATTTCTTTTGTAAAAATTTTGAAATTTTGCTTAAGGAATTGGAATCTTCGTAATGGGTTATTTTAATATAGCATAAAAAATTTATACCAACATCCCATACTTAGACGAACATTGTCCTCAATGTTCCTAGTGTATCCCACACTTATGAGTTTTAGTTGAAGATTTAGGAGTATTTGTCTAGTGTTTTTATTGGGTTGGAATCTCACACTTAGTGATAAGCTAGGGTGTGACATAGTTTGAATCTTGAGCTAGTAGCGAAAAGAAAGAAATAACCTTAACAGACGTGGTTGCTTGTGAAGAGCTAGCTGGTTTGGAAGTTCCATCCATTATTCATCGGCTCACTTGTCATCCTTTATTCTTCTACTCTACTTTATTGCACGAATTGCCTCCCGAGAAGCGCTTTTGTTTAAGGTCGTTGGCTCGACCTTAGTGATGCTTAAAAAAGCAAACATTCCTCACTGATGGTTGTAATCTTGGTCTTCTCGAGGGAATGTGAGTCTTAGCGGGTAAATCCTGAGAAAGTGTCGGACCAATAGTGGTAGAAGATCCGGTACTTCTCTTGAAGATCTTCAGAAAGATAAGTAGTACGCAGTTTCGGCTCTTGATAAGTCTTGAAGTCTGATGAGAATATGATCCACGGCTCTGCTGGTTGACCCATGAATGTCAATCATAGAGGCAGTGCTAGTGGTGATTGTTTCTCTGATGGGATGCTCATTTCGGAGGCCTTCAAACAATGTTAGAAACTGTATCTTTAGAATTTTAAAGTCTTCGTAATGGTGATCTCCACAGTAAAAGTCTGTAGCTTTGCACAGATTTGTTAAAAGATGAAGCTGAAAAGAAGTGAATAGCAATCCTGATCCGAGCATTAATGTCACCGTCTTTGAGTATATCTCCCGACATCCAGCTTTATATGTGAAACTAGGATCTGTGGATTCGTGGAAGATACGTGATATCTGCTTCGTAACATATGTGGCAATGTTGACTCGATCTGGTTCAAGATGAGAGAACGGATTGTTTCCCCTTACTTCCTCCGTAACAGCATCTCGTAACTCTTTGATAATCAGATCAGCATGGTGATCAATTTTTGCGTAAATCACTAGTCTGTCTGGTGTGCTTTCGAAATTATCACTTTTCAAGAGAGCGAAAAAGCTGTGAATATCCTCGATCATTTGCAAATTAGAGTTATAAATCGGGCATCCGGTGGAAAGATCCATGTGCTTCCGGATGAGAGTCAGTAGTGCTCGTTGGTTTACCGAGAACGAAAGTGCAGATCCGGCTAAGGCGTTATAAACCTTAGAGTAAATGATCTTCTGATCTCGACAGAATCTTGTCTCAAGAATAGTGTGAACCACTAAATTTTGCTCTCATTACCTTTCTTCTTGGTAGATTTGATCGTGAAGAGAATTGATAAAGTCTTGAATGCGTTCTTCTAGGATTTCAACATCATTGTCTTCTCTTTGTAGATAGAGGTTGTGTTCTTCTCAGATAGCCATAATTCGTTCTGTTAAGCGTAGCGTAAAATTAATTGTTGATTTACGGATGGCTTCAAGAATATCTTCAAATTCATTGGTATCATTGATGAAGGTTATCATGTCTGTGTGTGTAGATATGACCGGAATTCGATCTAAAGAAGAGTTCGGCTCCTCCTGATCTGATTCGGATGGAGAATATAAGTTATCCAGAATGTCTTCATGTGGTTCTTCTGTCACGACTCGGAAAATTTCGACTAATTTTAAATCAAACTCTCGATACGATTTCATATTTTTGACACGATAAGTAAAGTCTATTAAACTGAGTCTCAAAATTTTTGAACTGTTTCAATTACCCTTCGACTGTTCTCGATGATTCACGAACAACTATTTGTAAATAGATACATATATATTTAAAAAACATAAATATATATACTAATTCGAAATATAATTTGAAATATTATATTTATTTGGTTATTAGAATTAATTTTGTAAAATAAAATAATATAAGATATAATAAAATTTACTATTAAAATGAATCTATATATAAATATAAAAGTTTATTGAATATATTTATTAATTAATTGTAATACTCGGTTGACATTTCGTTATTGTTCATATAGATCTAATACGAAATTATGGAAATTTAGAATAAAAGTTAGTCCGTAAATAGATTACGAAGATTATAGGTTTAACGGAAATATTTTTACCCTTTTAGTTTAAATTTTAATACACTGTACATATTACTTGGAACTACAAATAAATATTAGATGAACCTTTTTGATCAGATTTCAAACAGTTAATGATCGAAATAAATAAATGAATTTAATTTTTAAATATAGGATTTTTCTGAATTAAATTTATCCGTAACTGTTTAGGAAAGGAGCACGATATAATACTCCGTAAAATAGTGTCGGCAGAATAATGTATAGTGTATGGCTGCTTCACTATTCGAATATGATATTAAAATTAGATTACTGTGCTTACACGTTTTCCTTACTTGATATATATGTTAATTATTATTACACTCATTATATATCATCACATATATGATATGTGCATACATACTTATGCAGAGAAATCAATTAACAAACACCACACTTGTTACCTCCCTTCTTTCTTGTCTCGTCACCACTCAACCATGCTTGATCACTACCATCCCAACTCTACAACCATGAGCCACCAAACCCGTCGTTAATATTTTTTTTTCCTTTCTTTCTTCTCGCGGTTGTGTGACCAAAGAAACCCACAACTATCTTCACCATAAAACCACCCCGTCACCTCTCCACCACCCTGCAACTGCCACTTCCACCACTACCATGAACCACTATATGAATACAAGCCTTCATCTCTCTCTCTCTCTCTCTCTCTCTCTCTCTCTCTCCCTATATCACTATATCTCTATTTTCTTTCTGTATCTTCCTCTTTGAACAACACCAACATGAACCACCACTATTATCACAACACCATTATATCAATTACCACCGCCATATTCAACATCAACAACCATACTTGATCACAAAAAACTATTGTCTGGTCATTTCTGTTTGCAGCCGCCAAACCCAAATTATTCTCTGCTGCTACAGTTACAAACTTGAAATCATTCGAGCTATTATCACTAACTACTGCAACCTTTCGAACCATTGCTTGCTACTGTTACTTCTGCATTTCTTTATGGACCAAACCAACACCACAAAACCACCAAATACTTGTTGTTTGTAAACCACCAAAGCAAGCCACTCCTGCTATTTATTTCAGTTCAACAAACTAACACCCAAAAACAAAACAATCACCGTTATTACTTACTGTTACTCCTGCTCGTTACCCTCAACAGCCGCCACTCCTTTTAAACTGCTATACCTGATATTCGACTGCAGTTGCTACTACTGCAGCTAGCTGTTTCTGTTTCGCAGCACAACAACTGATACTAGTGGTCTGTTTTTACAATCATAAAACACCACATAATCTATCCGATGACTGCTGCTGTATACGTCTTCTGGTTGCAAATCGAACACCACGAACCACCACCACAGACCACTAGAAAATGCTATTGCTACCAATCTCAGTTGATGTTCGATCATCAAGACCCACATACGCATACAGTTACATATATATAACCCATACACATACATACATCATGACTAACCCAAAACACCACCCTTCTTGTTATCATTTAAAGTTGATCATCAATGGAACACCATCATCAAACTCAAACAAGCCACTTCTGTAACTTTCGTAATTATTTGTTTCCTGGTTCCTGGAACAGCTCATGCAAAAACCATGATCCTAACCTACTGTTGCTATTTACTTGCTATTTTCTGTTTCTATTTTCATTAACCACCAAAACAGTCCACAACCGCCACTACAACCCTCTTTGGTTGCTGCTACCATATCTGTTTTCTGTATACCCGACACTTTTATGAAACCCATTAAGAAGACGATGAACAGTAACCATCCATGATGAGTTGTTAATTGATGATGGATGATGATGCTGTAATGATGCTCAATAAAGTGATGATGACTGCGAAGATAAAAAGGAAGATGATGAAGCTTACGGTGATGATCATGGAGATGAAGAGATCATGATGATGAAATGATGATGAATGTTTCGATGACCGAGAACGATTTAATGATGATAACGAAGATGAATTATGTTAATGATAAAGAATGATGATGATACGAAGGATGCATCTGCACAGTTTTTTTTTCTGTTTAAATAGATAACCGAACACCCTAAACCCTTCCTGTTGTCGAGCTGGGTTTTCTTTTTAGATTTTTGGGCTTGTAACGGGCTGCTTTGTTGGGCTGCAAGTCCGTGTTGTTTGGGCCGAATTAAATTATTTTTGGTTGGGCCGTGAGATTTAGCTATTGGGCCGTAAACTTTGATTTAGATATTGGAGCCATGGTTAAGGGGTGTATGGCTGAGTGTGAGGTCGCGAGTTCGAGCCCGGGCAAGGCCACATATCTTTTTTGGAACTTATTCTTTGAGGTAGTTCTCTATTATTATTATTATTATTATTATTATTATTATTATTATTATTATTATTATTATTATTATTATTATTATTATTATTATTATTATTATTATTATTATTATTATGTTAATTGTTATTATCCCTAATATTAATAACATTATTATTATTATCATTAAAATTAGGATTAGTATCATTTTTATAAATATTATTATCATTATTATTATTATGAGTAACATAAATATTATTATCGATAATACCATTATTATTATTAATATGATTATCATTAATAAGTATTGTTATTATTAAGAATTATTATCATTATTATCACTTTTAAAAAAATTATCATTTTTATTATTATTATTAGAATTATTATTATTATTATCATTTCTATTAAAAGTATCATTATAACTACAATTATCAAAGTTATCATTTTTATTAAAACTATAATTTTTATTAAAACTTAACATTTTAGTAAAGTTATTATCTTTATTAAAATTATCATTTTTAAAATTAACATATATTATTATTATTATTATTATTATTATTATTATTATTATTATTATTATTATTATTATTATTATTATTATTATTATTATTATTATTATTCTTATTTTTATTATTTTTATTATTATTATTATTATTATTATTATTATTAGTATTATTATTATTATTATTATTATTATTATTATTATTATTATTATTATTATTATTATTACTATCATTAGTATTATCATTCATATTAGTATTATTTCAAATAGATATAAAAATACATTACAATTATATTAATATAATATATTACTATATTCTATCAATAAAATATTATTAATTAAACTATATATTTGTATCATAATGACCTTAGTGTAAAGTTCTTATTTTTATAAATAAATTATTAAACTACCTTAATAAGAAATTATTTTTTAATATTGATAAATGAATTAATGAAGCATAAAAACAATTATATCACTAATAATAATATATAAATTTGTTCGATTACCATTATATGTGTTAATATATATATAAATGATATAGGTTCGTGAATCCGATGCCAACCCTGCAATTGTTCAGTTCAGTCGTATGCATATTTTTACTACAAAATATCGTATAGTGAGTTCATTTGATCCCTTTTTATTAAATGATTTTGCAATATATATTTTTGAGACTGAGAACACATGAAATGCTTTTATAAATGTTTGACAAGATAGACACAAGTAAAACATTCCTCTAATGAATTAGTTGGATGTTATAATTACCACTAATTGACGTGAATATTTCTCCCTGATTATTATAGCTTGGTAACCTAAGAATTAGTTGGACGTTATAATTGCCACTAATTGACGCGAATCCTAAAGGTAGCTACCGGGTTTAACACCCCCACCCAGAATGTTTACTAGACAGTAGAGCTAGTAGGCGTAGTGTTTAGTACTTCGAGGTTTATATATTTATACAGACGAGAGGTTCTGTTTTGGGGATATTATTTATGCGCATTAAATGTTAATGTCGGTTACCAAGCAAAGGTTATATATAGAGAGAATGATTTTTATATACAGGTTATGTGTATGATATTTTATACACGAGATATGTGTACGGTTATTAAGAATTTTGAAAAATGGTTTCGTACACGAGATAGGTGTACTGTATTTAAAAGAAATCGCATGGACATTACAGGTGGGTATAGGATACAGACCCATTTGTGCTAAGCATACTTAAATCTTGTGGTCTATCAAAATTACTGAATTTTATTGTTTATGAAAAACTTATGAACTCACCAACCTTTTGGTTGACACTTTTAAAACATGTTTATTCTCAGGTATTAAAGAAATCTTCCGCTGTGCATTCACTCATTTTAAAGATATTACTTGGAGTCGTTCATCGTAATGGGACCAGATGTTATTGCATTCGTCCATATGGATTTGGACGGGTTATTGTAGTGACCCGAACTTTTCCATGTTTATATATATTAATTGAGATTGATATTTACATGATTAAATGTTTCCAACATGTTAAGCAATCAAACTTGTTAAGACTTGATTAATTGAAATAGGTTTCATATAGACAATTGACCACCCAAGTTGACCGGTGATTCACGAACGTTAAAACTTGTAAAAAAAACTATATGATGACATATATATGGTTATATATATATAGTTAACATGATATTATGATAAGTAAACATATCATTAATTATATTAACAATGAACTACATATGTAAAAACAAGACTACTAACTTAATGATTTTGAAACGAGACATATATGTAACGTTTATCGTTGTAACGACATTTAATGTATATATATCATATTAAGAGATATTCGTACATCATAATATCATGATAATATAATAATTTAAAATCTCTTTTGATATTATAAACATTGGGTTAACAACATTTAACAAGATCGTTAACCTAAAGGTTTCAAAACAACACTTACATGTAACGACTAACGATGACTTAACAACTCAGTTAAAATGTATATACATGTAGTGTTTTAATATGTACTTATACACTTTTGAAAGACTTCAATACACTTATCAAAATACTTCTACTTAACAAAAATGCTTACAATTACATTCTCGTTCAGTTTCATCAACAATTCTACTCGTATGCACCCGTATTCGTACTCGTACAATACACAGCTTTTAGATGTATGTACTATTGGTATATACACTCCAATGATCAGCTCTTAGCAGCCCATGTGAGTCACCTAACACATGTGGGAACCATCATTTGGCAACTAGCATGAAATATCTCATAAGATTACAAAAATATGAGTAATCATTCATGACTTATTTACATGAAAACAAAATTACATATCCTTTATATCTAATCCATACACCAACGACCAAAAACACCTACAAACACTTTCATTCTTCAATTTTCTTCATCTAATTGAACTCTCTCAAGTTCTATCTTCAAGTTCTAAGTGTTCTTCATAAATTCCAAAAGTTCTAGTTTCATAAAATCAAGAATACTTTCAAGTTTGCTAGCTCACTTCCAATCTTGTAAGGTGATCATCCAACCTCAAGAAATCTTTGTTTCTTACAGTAGGTTATCATTCTAATACAAGGTAATAATCATATTCAAACTTTGGTTCAATTTCTATAACTATAACAATCTTATTTCAAGTGATGATCTTACTTGAACTTGTTTTCGTGTCATGATTTTGCTTCAAGAACTTTGAGCCATCCAAGGATCCATTGAAGCTAGATCCATTTTTCTCTTTTCCAGTAGGTTCATCCAAGGAACTTAAGGTAGTAATGATGTTCATAACATCATTCGATTCATACATATAAAGCTATCTTATTCGAAGGTTTAAACTTGTAATCACTAGAACATAGTTTAGTTAATTCTAAACTTGTTCGCAAACAAAAGTTAATCCTTCTAACTTGACTTTTAAAATCAACTAAACATATGTTCTATATGTATATGATATGCTAACTTAATGATTTAAAACCTGGAAACACGAAAAACACCGTAAAACCGGATTTACGCCGTCGTAGTAACATCGCGGGCTGTTTTGGGTTAGTTAATTAAAAACTATGATAAACTTTGATTTTAAAGTTGTTATTCTGAGAAAATGATTTTTATTATGAACATGAAACTATATCCAAAAATTATGATTAAACTCAAAGTGGAAGTATGTTTTCTAAAATGGTCATCTAGACGTCGTTCTTTCGACTGAAATGACTACCTTTACAAAAACGACTTGTAACTTATTTTTCCGACTATAAACCTATACTTTTCTGTTTAGATTCATAAAATACAGTTCAATATGAAACCATAGCAATTTGATTCACTCAAAACGGATTTAAAATGAAGAAGTTATGGGTAAAACAAGATTGGATAATTTTTCTCATTTTAGCTACGTGAAAATTGGTAACAAATCTATTCCAACCATAACTTAATCAACTTGTATTATATATTATGTAATCTTGAGATACCATAGACACGTATACAATGTTTCGACCTATCATGTCGACACATCTATATATATTTCGGAACAACCATAGACACTCTATATGTTAATGTTGGAGTTAGCTATACAGGGTTGAGGTTGATTCCAAAATATATATAGTTTGAGTTGTGATCAATACTGAGATACGTATACACTGGGTCGTGGATTGATTCAAGATAATATTTATCGATTTATTTCTGTACATCTAACTGTGGACAACTAGTTGTAGGTTACTAACGAGGACAGCTGACTTAATAAACTTAAAACATCAAAATATATTAAAAGTGTTGTAAATATATTTTGAACATACTTTGATATATATGTATATATTGTTATAGGTTCATGAATTAACCAGTGGCCAAGTCTTACTTCCCGACGAAGTAAAAATCTGTGAAAGTGAGTTATAGTCCCACTTTTAAAATCTAATATTTTTGGGATGAGAATACATGCAGGTTTTATAAATGATTTACAAAATAGACACAAGTACGTGAAACTACATTCTATGGTTGAATTATCGAAATCGAATATGCCCCTTTTTATTAAGTCTGGTAATCTAAGAATTAGGGAACAGACACCCTAATTGACGCGAATCCTAAAGATAGATCTATTGGGCCTAACAAACCCCATCCAAAGTACCGGATGCTTTAGTACTTCGAAATTTATATCATATCCGAAGGGTGTCCCGGAATGATGGGGATATTCTTATATATGCATCTTGTTATTGTCGGTTACCAGGTGTTCACCATATGAATGATTTTTATCTCTATGTATGGGATGTGTATTGAAATATGAAATCTTGTGGTCTATGGTTACGATTTGATATATATAGGTTAAACCTATAACTCACCAACATTTTTGTTGACGTTTTAAGCATGTTTATTCTCAGGTGATTATTAAGAGCTTCCGCTGTCGCATACTTAAATAAGGACAAGATTTGGAGTCCATGCTTGTATGATATTGTGTAAAAACTGCATTCAAGAAACTTATTTTGTTGTAACATATTTGTATTGTAAACCATTATGTAATGGTCGTGTGTAAACAGGATATTTTAGATTATCATTATTTGATAATCTACGTAAAGCTTTTTAAACCTTTATTGATGAAATAAAGGTTATGGTTTGTTTAAAAATGAATGCAGTCTTTGAAAAACGTCTCATATAGAGGTCAAAACCTCGCAACGAAATCAATTAATATGGAACGTTTTTAATCAATAAGAACGGGACATTTCAGTTGGTATCCGAGCGTTGGTCTTAGAGAACCAGAAAATTTGCATTAGTGTGTCTTATCGAGTTTGTTAGGATGCATTAGTGAGTCTGGACTTCGACCGTGTTTTCTTTAAAAATGATTGCTTAACATTTTTGTTGGAAACTATATATTTTTAACATATGAATATTATGTGATATATTAATCTCTTAACGTGTTTGATATTATGTGATAGATGTCTACCTCTAGAACAAGTCCCATTGACTCACCTAATAATAATGAAGAGTCAAATGTAAATTGGAATGATTTGTGGACTGATTCACAAGTTCCCGAAGAGGAACCGGGAGAAGAGTCGGAACCGGAAGAAGAATCGGAACCGGAAGAAGAATCGGAACCGGATGAAGAAATAGAACCGGTGGGGGAAATAATAAAATGGTTAAGTAAAAGAAAATCCTCAACCAACCGACCAAGGTTAATTATGGTCAATGGTGTTTCTGCCAAGGAAGCAAAATATTGGGAGGATTACCAATTCTCCGATGAATCGGATTCCGACGAGAATTCCGATGATGTTATAGAAATTACCCCAACTGAATTTAAAAAGGCAAAAGAAAATAATAAGGGAAAGGGCATAAAAATAGAGAAATCTAATTCCAACCCCGATGAACTTTATATGTATCGTCAACCCCCGAAGTCCTTAAGTTGTAACAATGACCCGGGAACCTCTAAACCACCAGGTTTTTCTAAACCAATGTGGACAACGATGGCTCGTATTAGGGGAACGTCATATATCCATAGAAACTTGGCAAAACGAACCAAAACCGAAGAAGAAGAAACGAGCGAGTCGGAATAAGATATTTGTATTCGTGTGGTGTAATATATGGAATATAGTGTTCTTATGCTTTATGATATATGTAAAAATTGCTTGTATTAATAAGTATTTTTTTTATGAATCTAACTCTTGTCTATTTTACAGTTTAAAAACACAAAATGGATAGACAACCCAATATTTTAAGAGACCTACCCGGAGACATGATTGATGAAATCTTGTCTAGAGTCGGCCAGAATTCTTCGGCACAACTATTTAAGGCGAGATCAGTTTGTAAGACATTCGAAGAACGTTCCAAGAATGTCTTGGTTTATAAGAGACTTTCGTTTGAAAGATGGGGGATATCACATTGGGAAACCCATAAGTTACGATGTGTTTACTTTGACGCATATATTGCGGGGAACCCAAATGCTATTTTACGCAACGGGTTAAGAAATTATTTTGACTCAATATATCCGAATATTGGACTTCGTGATTTAGAAAAAGCGGCTAACATGCAACATAAAGAAGCATGTTATGCTTACGGATTAGTAATGTTCGCTTCTCACCAAAGTGAGAACAAGAACATCGGGCTACAACTATTAAACAAAACGTTTCCACAAGTGACGGAGTCGGTAATTGGGGTAAGAAATGAGGTTTTTAGATTATTACGGGACTGTTGGACATTACGTAACCCTCGTCCCTTTGATGACGTTACAACACGCTGTCTTATCAACGGCCATAACGGTTATGTTGCACAAGACCAAGGATGGGAAGTAGTCCTAGTAAAACCAGAATGCATGACTTGTTTCTGGACGTATGAATTATGTGTCTTTATTGCCTTTGCTGAACGACTTGTGTACTAGCTAGAATTGTCTTCACAACTATCTTGTATCAAAGTTATTGTGTGCTATATTTCATGCTTTATGTAAAATAAGCGGTATTGTAAGTTTGTAAAATATTGTATAAAAGTTTGAACGCGAAATATTATTACAATCAGTTTTTCATATAGAATTGTAGTAGTTGAATTGTATATTAGCTACTAAGTATGAACTTAACGGGTAGGTACTACCCGAATTTAAACTTATAAAACGCTAATATGAAGAAAAAGCTTTTATAAATGAGTTCATATTATGCTACGAAATACTATTAACTACTCTTAATATTCTGTATGATTAACTTGTTCCATTTAACTATTTTGAAGGAAATGGCACCGACTACTCGACACACCGTGAATATGAATGAAGAGGAATTCCGTACTTTTCTAGCTTCAAACATAGCCGCAGTACAGGCTGCGCTACATACCAACAATAACCTTGGATCTAGCAGTACAGGAAATCGTGTAGGATGCACCTACAAAGAATTCACTGCCTGCAAACCTTTGGAATTTGATGGAACCGAAGGACCGATCGGATTGAAACGGTGGACCGAGAAGGTTGAATCGGTGTTTGCCATAAGTAAGTGTACTGAAGAGGACAAAGTGAAGTACGCTACGCATACCTTCATAGGTTCTGCGTTAACATGGTGGAATACCTATCTAGAGCAAGTGGGACAAGATGATGCGTACGCACTACCGTGGTCAGCATTCAAGCACTTGATGAACGAGAAGTACCGTCCCAGAACCGAGGTCAATAAGCTCAAGACAGAACTTAGAGGGTTACGAACCCAAGGATTTGATATTACCACGTACGAAAGACGATTCACAGAATTGTGCCTATTGTGTCCGGGAGCATTCGAAGATGAGGAAGAGAAGATCGACGCGTTTGTGAAAGGATTACCGGAAAGAATCCAAGAAGATATAAGTTCACACGAGCCCGCCTCCATACAACAGGCATGTAGAATGGCTCACAAACTAGTGAACCAGATTGAAGAAAGAATTAAAGAACAGACTGCTGAAGAGGCCAATGTGAAGCAAGTCAAAAGAAAGTGGGAGGAAAACGGTGATAAGAATCACCAATACAACAACAACAGCAATTACAACAATAATCGCAACAATTATCCCAACAATCGCAACATCAATCGCAACTACAACAAACGGCCCAACAACAACAACAAACAACAACAACAACAACTACAACAATCATCCCAACAACAATAATAACCGCAACAACAATAACAATCAGAACCAGCTATGCCAAAGGTGTGAAAAGAATCACTCGGGGTTCTGCACCAAATTTTGCAACAAGTGTAAAAGAAATGGTCATAGCGCGGTGAAGTGTGAGGTCTACGGACCAGGGGTTAATAGGATGAAAGGAACAAATGGTGTCGGAACGAGTAATGGCGGAGCAAGTAGTGTCGGAGCAAGTTATGCCAATGTAGTTTGTTATAAATGTGGAAAACCAGGCCACATTATTAGAAATTGCCCGAACCAGGAGAACACGAATGGACAAGGCCGTGGAAGAGTTTTCAATATTAATACAGTAGAGGCACAGGAAGACCCGGAGCTTGTTACGGGTACGTTTCTTATTGACAATAAATCTGCTTACGTTTTATTTGATTCGGGTGCGGATAGAAGCTATATGAGTAGAGATTTTTGTGCTAAATTAAGTTGTCCATTGACGCCTTTGGATAGTAAATTTTTACTCGAATTAGCAAATGGTAAATTAATTTCAGCAGATAATATATGTCGGAATCGAGAAATTAAACTGGTTAGCGAAACATTTAAGATTGATTTGATACCAGTAGAGTTAGGGAGTTTTGATGTGATAATCGGTATGGACTGGTTGAAAGAAGTGAAAGCGGAGATCGTTTGTTACAAAAATGCAATTCGCATTATACGAGAAAAAGGAAAACCCTTAATGGTGTACGGAGAAAAGGGCAACACGAAGCTACATCTTATTAGTAATTTGAAGGCACAAAAACTAATAAGAAAAGGTTGCTATGCTGTTCTAGCACACGTCGAGAAAGTACAAACTGAAGAAAAGAGCATCAATGATGTTCCCATTGCAAAAGAATTTCCCGATGTATTTCCGAAAGAATTACCGGGATTACCCCCACATCGATCCGTTGAATTTCAAATAGATCTTGTACCAGGAGCTGCACCAATAGCTCGTGCTCCTTACAGACTCGCACCCAGCAAGATGAAAGAACTGCAAAGCCAATTACAAGAACTTTTAGAGCGTGGTTTCATTCGACCAAGCACATCACCGTGGGGAGCTCCTGTTTTGTTTGTCAAGAAGAAAGATGGTACATTCAGGTTGTGTATCGACTACCGAGAGTTGAACAAACTTACCATCAAGAACCGCTATCCACTACCGAGAATCGACGACTTATTTGATCAACTACAAGGCTCGTCTGTTTATTCAAAGATTGACTTACGTTCCGGGTATCATCAAATGCGGGTGAAAGAAGATGATATTCCAAAGACTGCTTTCAGAACACGTTACGGTCATTACGAGTTTATGGTCATGCCGTTTGGTTTAACTAATGCACCAGCTGTGTTCATGGACCTTATGAACCGAGTGTGTGGACCATACCTTGACAAGTTTGTCATTGTTTTCATTGATGACATACTTATTTACTCAAAGAATGACCAAGAACACGGTGAACATTTGAGAAAGGTGTTAGAAGTATTGAGGAAGGAAGAATTGTACGCTAAGTTTTCAAAGTGTGCATTTTGGTTGGAAGAAGTTCAATTCCTCGGTCACATAGTGAACAAAGAAGGTATTAAGGTGGATCCGGCAAAGATAGAAACTGTTGAAAAGTGGGAAACCCCGAAAACTCCGAAACACATACGCCAGTTTTTAGGACTAGCTGGTTACTACAGAAGGTTCATCCAAGACTTTTCCAGAATAGCAAAACCCTTGACTGCATTAACGCATAAAGGGAAGAAATTTGAATGGAATGATGAACAAGAGAAAGCGTTTCAGTTATTGAAGAAAAAGCTAACTATGGCACCTATATTGTCATTGCCTGAAGGGAATGATGATTTTGTGATTTATTGTGATGCATCAAAGCAAGGTCTCGGTTGTGTATTAATGCAACGAACGAAGGTGATTGCTTATGCGTCTAGACAATTGAAGATTCACGAACAAAATTATACGACGCATGATTTGGAATTAGGCGCGGTTGTTTTTGCATTAAAGACTTGGAGGCACTACTTATATGGGGTCAAAAGTATTATATATACCGACCACAAAAGTCTTCAACACATATTTAATCAGAAACAACTGAATATGAGGCAGCGTAGGTGGATTGAATTATTGAATGATTACGACTTTGAGATTCGTTACCACCCGGGGAAGGCAAATGTGGTAGCCGATGCCTTGAGCAGGAAGGACAGAGAACCCATTCGAGTAAAATCTATGAATATAATGATTCATAATAACATTACTACTCAAATAAAGGAGGCGCAACAAGGAGTTTTAAAAGAGGGAAATTTAAAGGATGAAATACCCAAAGGATCGGAGAAGCATCTTAATATTCGGGAAGACGGAACCCGGTATAGGGCTGAAAGGATTTGGGTACCAAAATTTGGAGATATGAGAGAAATGGTACTTAGAGAAGCTCATAAAACCAGATACTCAATACATCCTGGAACGGGGAAGATGTACAAGGATCTCAAGAAACATTTTTGGTGGCCGGGTATGAAAGCCGATGTTGCTAAATACGTAGGAGAATGTTTGACGTGTTCTAAGGTCAAAGCTGAGCATCAGAAACCATCAGGTCTACTTCAACAACCCGAAATCCCGGAATGGAAATGGGAAAACATTACCATGGATTTCATCACTAAATTGCCAAGGACTGCAAGTGGTTTTGATACTATTTGGGTAATAGTTGATCGTCTCACCAAATCAGCACACTTCCTACCAATAAGAGAAGATGACAAGATGGAGAAGTTAGCACGACTGTATTTGAAGGAAGTCGTCTCCAGACATGGAATACCAATCTCTATTATCTCTGATAGGGATGGCAGATTTATTTCAAGATTCTGGCAGACATTACAGCAAGCATTAGGAACTCGTCTAGACATGAGTACTGCCTATCATTCACAAACTGATGGGCAGAGCGAAAGGACGATACAAACGCTTGAAGACATGCTATGAGCATGTGTTATTGATTTCGGAAACAGTTGGGATCGACATCTACCGTTAGCAGAATTTTCCTACAACAACAGCTACCATTCAAGCATTGAGATGGCGCCGTTTGAAGCACTTTATGGTAGAAAGTGCAGGTCTCCGATTTGTTGGAGTGAGGTGGGGGATAGACAGATTACGGGTCCGGAGATTATACAAGAAACTACCGAGAAGATCATCCAAATTCAACAACGGTTGAAAACCGCCCAAAGTCGACAAAAGAGCTACGCTGACATTAAAAGAAAAGATATAGAATTTGAAATTGGAGAGATGGTCATGCTTAAAGTTTCACCTTGGAAAGGCGTTGTTCGATTTGGTAAACGAGGGAAATTAAATCCAAGGTATATTGGACCATTCAAGATTATTGATCGTGTCGGACCAGTAGCTTACCGACTTGAGTTACCTCAACAACTCGCGGCTGTACATAACACTTTCCACGTCTCGAATTTGAAGAAATGTTTTGCTAAAGAAGATCTCACTATTCCGTTAGATGAAATCCAAATCAACGAAAAACTCCAATTCATCGAAGAACCCGTCGAAATAATGGATCGTGAGGTTAAAAGACTTAAGCAAAACAAGATACCAATTGTTAAGGTTCGATGGAATGCTCGTAGAGGACCCGAGTTCACCTGGGAGCGTGAAGATCAGATGAAGAAGAAATACCCGCATCTATTTCCAGAAGATTCGTCAACACCTTCAACAGCTTAAAATTTCGGGACGAAATTTATTTAACGGGTAGGTACTGTAGTGACCCGAACTTTTCCATGTTTATATATATTAATTGAGATTGATATTTACATGATTAAATGTTTCCAACATGTTAAGCAATCAAACTTGTTAAGACTTGATTAATTGAAATAGGTTTCATATAGACAATTGACCACCCAAGTTGACCGGTGATTCACGAACGTTAAAACTTGTAAAAAAAAACTATATGATGACATATATATGGTTATATATATATAGTTAACATGATATTATGATAAGTAAACATATCATTAATTATATTAACAATGAACTACATATGTAAAAACAAGACTACTAACTTAATGATTTTGAAACGAGACATATATGTAACGTTTATCGTTGTAACGACATTTAATGTATATATATCATATTAAGAGATATTCGTACATCATAATATCATGATAATATAATAATTTAAAATCTCTTTTGATATTATAAACATTGGGTTAACAACATTTAACAAGATCGTTAACCTAAAGGTTTCAAAACAACACTTACATGTAACGACTAACGATGACTTAACGACTCAGTTAAAATGTATATACATGTAGTGTTTTAATATGTACTTATACACTTTTGAAAGACTTCAATACACTTATCAAAATACTTCTACTTAACAAAAATGCTTACAATTACATTCTCGTTCAGTTTCATCAACAATTCTACTCGTATGCACCCGTATTCGTACTCGTACAATACACAGCTTTTAGATGTATGTACTATTGGTATATACACTCCAATGATCAGCTCTTAGCAGCCCATGTGAGTCACCTAACACATGTGGGAACCATCATTTGGAAACTAGCATGAAATATCTCATAAGATTACAAAAATATGAGTAATCATTCATGACTTATTTACATGAAAACAAAATTACATATCCTTTATATCTAATCCATACACCAACGACCAAAAACACCTACAAACACTTTCATTCTTCAATTTTCTTCATCTAATTGAACTCTCTCAAGTTCTATCTTCAAGTTCTAAGTGTTCTTCATAAATTCCAAAAGTTCTAGTTTCATAAAATCAAGAATACTTTCAAGTTTGCTAGCTCACTTCCAATCTTGTAAGGTGATCATCCAACCTCAAGAAATCTTTGTTTCTTACAGTAGGTTATCATTCTAATACAAGGTAATAATCATATTCAAACTTTGGTTCAATTTCTATAACTATAACAATCTTATTTCAAGTGATGATCTTACTTGAACTTGTTTTCGTGTCATGATTTTGCTTCAAGAACTTTGAGCCATCCAAGGATCCATTGAAGCTAGATCCATTTTTCTCTTTTCCAGTAGGTTCATCCAAGGAACTTAAGGTAGTAATGATGTTCATAACATCATTCGATTCATACATATAAAGCTATCTTATTCGAAGGTTTAAACTTGTAATCACTAGAACATAGTTTAGTTAATTCTAAACTTGTTCGCAAACAAAAGTTAATCCTTCTAACTTGACTTTTAAAATCAACTAAACATATGTTCTATATGTATATGATATGCTAACTTAATGATTTAAAACCTGGAAACACGAAAAACACCGTAAAACCGGATTTACGCCGTCGTAGTAACATCGCGGGCTGTTTTGGGTTAGTTAATTAAAAACTATGATAAACTTTGATTTTAAAGTTGTTATTCTGAGAAAATGATTTTTATTATGAACATGAAACTATATCCAAAAATTATGATTAAACTCAAAGTGGAAGTATGTTTTCTAAAATGGTCATCTAGACGTCGTTCTTTCGACTGAAATGACTACCTTTACAAAAACGACTTGTAACTTATTTTTCCGACTATAAACCTATACTTTTCTGTTTAGATTCATAAAATACAGTTCAATATGAAACCATAGCAATTTGATTCACTCAAAACGGATTTAAAATGAAGAAGTTATGGGTAAAACAAGATTGGATAATTTTTCTCATTTTAGCTACGTGAAAATTGGTAACAAATCTATTCCAACCATAACTTAATCAACTTGTATTATATATTATGTAATCTTGAGATACCATAGACACGTATACAATGTTTCGACCTATCATGTCGACACATCTATATATATTTCGGAACAACCATAGACACTCTATATGTGAATGTTGGAGTTAGCTATACAGGGTTGAGGTTGATTCCAAAATATATATAGTTTGAGTTGTGATCAATACTGAGATACGTATACACTGGGTCGTGGATTGATTCAAGATAATATTTATCGATTTATTTCTGTACATCTAACTGTGGACAACTAGTTGTAGGTTACTAACGAGGACAGCTGACTTAATAAACTTAAAACATCAAAATATATTAAAAGTGTTGTAAATATATTTTGAACATACTTTGATATATATGTATATATTGTTATAGGTTCGTGAATCAACCAGTGGCCAAGTCTTACTTCCCGACGAAGTAAAAATCTGTGAAAGTGAGTTATAGTCCCACTTTTAAAATCTAATATTTTTGGGATGAGAATACATGCAGGTTTTATAAATGATTTACAAAATAGACACAAGTACGTGAAACTACATTCTATGGTTGAATTATCGAAATCGAATATGCCCCTTTTTATTAAGTCTGGTAATCTAAGAATTAGGGAACAGACACCCTAATTGACGCGAATCCTAAAGATAGATCTATTGGGCCTAACAAACCCCATCCAAAGTACCGGATGCTTTAGTACTTCGAAATCTATACCATATCCGAAGGGTGTCCCGGAATGATGGGGATATTCTTATATATGCATCTTGTTATTGTCGGTTACCAGGTGTTCACCATATGAATGATTTTTATCTCTATGTATGGGATGTGTATTGAAATATGAAATCTTGTGGTCTATGGTTACGATTTGATATATATAGGTTAAACCTATAACTCACCAACATTTTTGTTGACGTTTTAAGCATGTTTATTCTCAGGTGATTATTAAGAGCTTCCGCTGTCGCATACTTAAATAAGGACAAGATTTGGAGTCCATGCTTGTATGATATTGTGGAAAAACTGCATTCAAGAAACTTATTTTGTTGTAACATATTTGTATTGTAAACCATTATGTAATGGTCGTGTGTAAACAGGATATTTTAGATTATCATTATTTGATAATCTACGTAAAGCTTTTTAAACCTTTATTGATGAAATAAAGGTTATGGTTTGTTTAAAAATGAATGCAGTCTTTGAAAAACGTCTCATATAGAGGTCAAAACCTCGCAACGAAATCAATTAATATGGAACGTTTTTAATCAATAAGAACGGGACATTTCAGTTATGACATGTGGTATCAGAGCGGTGGTCTTAGCGAACCAGGTCTTGCATTAGTGTGTCTTACTGATAGTTGTTAGGATGCATTAGTGAGTCTGGACTTCGACCTTAGCTGCATGTCAAAAGTTTTGCTTATCATTTCTTGTCGAAAATTACTTGCTTATCATCCTTAAGCCTAGACACGTCTTACTGCCTCTATTGCATAGATAGTGTATAGATAAATTCATATCTTAGCATATCTGTTACTATAAACTTTGTCTGACAGCTTCCGAAGATTTCTCCGTAATCTATGAGATTTTGATATTACATATACATATGTAAATTATGTATTAAAGGATACCAATCTAAGTCCTATAATCTATTTCATATCGAAATTCATTTCCTTGATAGTACAAGATGGAACTCGCAACTAGTTCAAATTCCTCAGATTCCGACAGCTATTCCAATATGGATTTTCACTCGAGCTCTGAAAGTAGTGTAACCGAAATGGATCAACCAATCAGCCATCATCAATTCTGGATGAATTGGGGATGGGTTCGTAGTCGACTTAATCAATGGAGACGAGAAGAAGGTAATCCTTTCCACCCACCATATTGCCCTATTGGCGAAGAACCTGAAGCACTTACCGGCGAACCAGTCCGAAACACCATTTTCACCCTCATTTCCCGAATATCTCGCCATGATTATATACTATCTCAAATTCAAAACCTTATTCATCCGCTCGTTCCAACCATCAACCATCCCGGGGTAATGGAAGAAGTCAATGAACTTCGTGCTCGAGTAATGGCTTTGGAGAATATGATGCACAACTTACAGGCATTACAAGCATCAACAATACCATCAGCGTCAGCACCAGCAATAGCAGTACCACCAACAACAATGAACGATGAAGTATTGATTCATAACTTCATTGGAGAAATATCCTGCGAAGAATATGTGGTTTCTAAAAGTTTTAGAGATTACTTATTCTAGTCTTAACCGAAAACCAGATGAGGTTAATATTATATTAACTCATTAAATCCATGATTACATCTGAAGAAAATATTTATGTATATATATTTTCACAAAGATTGTAATTAAAAGTTCTCTTGTACAAACTATTAATGATGAGAATATTTTAACGGGTAGGTAATACCCTAGAAATATTTAGATCTCACATTAACATGTTACACTGTATATTCTTCGATTCAGATTCAACAATCATTAACAATACTGCTCAAATCTACATATATACGTATCCGTTCACCAAAGAACAACTATTTTCATTCAAATTCAATTTCATATTCGAATTTTGACCGATCAGAATCTAAGTCAAGATTTGACAAGTGGCATAATGAAGAAAATAATGGACAAAATAAAATTGAATTAGAAACCAATTAATTAACTACGTAAAATTTTAAATCCATACTAACCAAATCCTAGCTAACTGTTCCGATATCCGTTATGACTATTTCCTTATTACATTTTATTTATTGTCATTTTAATTATCGCAATTTATTTATCGCAATTTTAATTATCGCAATTTATTTATCGCAATTTTAATTATCGCAATTTATTTATCGCAATTTTAATTATCGCAATTTATTTATCGTAATTTTAATACTCTCAATTTTATTTATCGTCATTTAATTACTGTTATTTATTTTATGCACTTTAAATATCATCGGATAAATAGGGACACATTTACAGAATACGTCAAGATTACTTCAAAGATAATAGCGGTACAATGGGTCACGATACGTCTTGATTAACCAGATTATATATTGAACTATTGAACTATTGGACTACTAACATTGAATTACTAACCTTGGACAATTAAAAAGTAATAAAAGAGTAGGAAATATTAATTATAACGTTTTAATTTAAAATATCATTAATAAGTTACATCTTCTACAGTTAAATAATTCTTCAAGTTTGCCACTTGATTCCATCTTAAACATCATTTGTATCTTGACAAGTACAATCTTCATTCAAATCCTTCAAACTCTTGAAAACACCTCGGATTGATAACCAATGATTTAGATATGAGAGTGCTGATGAAGCAGTAAAAGTTATAGATGGTCCTAATAACCAGAAGCTTAATAATAAAGAATGGTGTGTTGAAAAAGCTCAGTTTTGGAAATGAAAAAAACAGATTGAGCAGACTATGAAGGAGGCTGTGAATAAACCAAATATGTACTTACAGAATCCATATGATTCAGTATCTGCTGAAATCTTTATCAAATACTTTGCTCCTTACTTATTCTAAATCTTTGCAAAAAAGTTCTGCAACATCCTTTGATTCTAGATATTTTAAATTCTAAGATATCATCGTATCTTTCGTTATAAATATCTTCGATATTTCTGAAGATACCTTCATAACTATCTTTGTCTAAAATTATCTATCCCCTCGTGCTATTTATGTTACATCATAAAAGAAACTGTTTTAGTTTCTATCCTTCTATAAAATTTGAGTTTAAATTATGAATGATTTCTGGAGAAGTGTTGGGAGTTGAAGCATGAGTTAGTATAATATAATGACGCCCGGCCAACGGAATTATATTACAGTAAGTCATGCTGAATTTCTAATGGAACGTGATGATGGTCCACAGATCTTACCCTCATCATGTGCCATGTTACATAACTCTTTCATTCTACTTAACCTCTAAACATATCAAGAGATTATTTTCTTGATAGTTCTATCCTTATCGTAAATCTAACAGTTTGCTAATTAATCATGCTATTACATTTTCTTTCTGGTTAGAAGATTTCTTTAAATTTCTTGAATTCCAAAAATCAACCGTGACTACGTCAAAAGTTAAAGACGAATCTCTATTTCATTCATTTCACTCTTTTGCAATAGCTTCACTCATACACTTCAAGTAACCGAATCGTTTTATCTATATTACTCAATAATGATACAACTTTAGTTATCAACTCATATTCGTCATGAAAATATTTTTTAGTGTTAGCCATGACGACCTCGATCAAATTTCGGGACGAAATTTCTTTAACAGGTGAAATGTCCCGTTCTTATTGATTAAAAACGTTCCATATTAATTGATTTCGTTACGAGGTTTTGACCTCTATATGAGACGTTTTTCAAAGACTGCATTCATTTTAAAACAAACCATAACCTTTATTTCATCAATAAAGGTTTAAAAAGTTTTACGTAGATTATCAAATAATGATAATCTAAAATATCCTGTTTACACACGACCATTACATAATGGTTTACAATACAAATATGTTACAACAAAATAAGTTTCTTGAATGCAGTTTTTACACAATATCATACAAGCATGGACTCCAAATCTCGTCCTTATTTAAGTATGCGATAGCGGAAGCTCTTAATAATCACCTGAGAATAAACATGCTTAAAACGTCAACAAAAATGTTGGTGAGTTATAGGTTTAACCTATATATTAAATCATAATAATAGACCACAAGATTTCATATTTCAATACACATCCCATACATAGAGATAAAAATCATTCATATGGTGAACACCTGGTAACCGACATTAACAAGATGCATATATAAGAATATCCCCATCATTCCGGGACACCCTTCGGATATGATATAAATTTCGAAGTACTAAAGCATCCGGTACTTTGGATGGGGCTTGTTGGGCCCGATAGATCTATCTTTAGGATTCGCGTCAATTAGGGTGTCTGTTCCCTAATTCTTAGATTACCAGACTTAATAAAAAGGGGCATATTCGATTTCGATAATTCAACCATAGAATGTAGTTTCACGTACTTGTGTCTATTTTGTAAATCATTTATAAAACCTGCATGTATTCTCATCCCAAAAATATTAGATTTTAAAAGTGGGACTATAACTCACTTTCACAGATTTTTACTTCGTCGGGAAGTAAGACTTGGCCACTGGTTGATTCACGAACCTATAACAATATATACATATATATCAAAGTATGTTCAAAATATATTTACAACACTTTTAATATATTTTGATGTTTTAAGTTTATTAAGTCAGCTGTCCTCGTTAGTAACCTACAACTAGTTGTCCACAGTTAGATGTACAGAAATAAATCGATAAATATTATCTTGAATCAATCCACGACCCATGGAATACGTATCTCAGTATTGATCACAACTCAAACTATATATATTTTGGAATCAACCTCAACCCTGTATAGCTAACTTCAACATTCACATATAGAGTGTCTATGGTTGTTCCGAAATATATATAGATGTGTCGACATGATAGGTCGAAACATTGTATACGTGTCTATGGTATCTCAAGATTACATAATATACAATACAAGTTGATTAAGTTATGGTAGGAATAGATTTGTTACCAATTTTCACGTAGCTAAAATGAGAAAAATTATCCAATCTTGTTTTACCCATAACTTCTTCATTTTAAATCCGTTTTGAGTGAATCAAATTGTTATGGTTTCATATTGAACTCTATTTTATGAATCTAAATAGAAAAAGTATAGGTTTATAGTCGAAAAAATAAGTTACAAGTCGTTTTTGTAAAGGTAGTCATTTCAGTCGAAAGAACGACGTCTAGATGACCATTTTAGAAAACATACTTCCACTTTGAGTTTAACCATAATTTTTGGATATAGTTTCATGTTCATAATAAAAATCATTTTCTCAGAATAACAACTTTTAAATCAAAGTTTATCATAGTTTTTAATTAACTAACCCAAAACAGCCCGCGGTGTTACTACGACGGCGTAAATCCGGTTTTACGGTGTTTTTCGTGTTTCCAGGTTTTAAATCATTAAGTTAGCATATCATATAGATATATAACATGTGTTTAGTTGATTTTAAAAGTCAAGTTAGAAGGATTAACTTTTGTTTGCGAACAAGTTTAGAATTAACTAAACTATGTTCTAGTGATTACAAGTTTAAACCTTCGAATAAGATAGCTTTATATGTATGAATCGAATGATGTTATGAACATCATTACTACCTTAAGTTCCTTGGATAAACCTACTGGAAAAGAGAAAAATGGATCTAGCTTCAATGGATCCTTGGATGGCTCGAAGTTCTTGAAGCAGAATCATGACACGAAAACAAGTTCAAGTAAGATCATCACTTGAAATAAGATTGTTATAGTTATAGAAATTGAACCAAAGTTTGAATATGATTATTACCTTGTATTATAATGATAACCTACTGTAAGAAACAAAGATTTCTTGAGGTTGGCTGATCACCTTACAAGATTGGAAGTGAGCTAGCAAACTTGAAAGTATTCTTGATTTTATGAAACTAGAACTTTTGGAATTTATGAAGAACACTTAGAACTTGAAGATAGAACTTGAGAGAGATCAATTAGATGAAGAAAATTGAAGAATGAAAGTGTTTGTAGGTGTTTTTGGTCGTTGGTGTATGGATTAGATATAAAGGATATGTAATTTTGTTTTCATGTAAATAAGTCATGAATGATTACTCATATTTTTGTAATTTTATGAGATATTTCATGCTAGTTGCCAAATGATGGTTCCCACATGTGTTAGGTGACTCACATGGGCTGCTAAGAGCTGATCATTGGAGTGTATATACCAATAGTACATACATCTAAAAGCTGTGTATTGTACGAGTACGAATACGGGTGCATACGAGTAGAATTGTTGTTGAAACTGAACGAGGATGTAATTGTAAGCATTTTTGTTAAGTAGAAGTATTTTGATAAGTGTATTTAAGTCTTTCAAAAGTGTATAAATACATATTAAAACACTACATGTATATACATTTTAACTGAGTCGTTAAGTCATCGTTAGTCGTTACATGTAAGTGTTGTTTTTAAACCTTTAGGTTAACGATCTTGTTAAATGTTGTTAACCCAATGTTTATAATATCAAATGAGATTTTAAATTATTATATTATCATGATATTATCATGTATGAATATCTCTTAATATGATATATATACATTAAATGTCTTTACAACGATAATCATTACATATATGTCTCGTTTAAAAATCATTAAGTTAGTAGTCTTGTTTTTACATATGTAGTTCATTGTTAATATACTTAATGATATGTTTACTTATCATAGTATCATGTTAACTATATATATATCCATATATATGTCATCATATAGTTTTTACAAGTTTTAACGTTCGTGAATCACCGGTCAACTTGGGTCGTCAATTGTCTATATGAAACATATTTCAATTAATCAAGTCTTAACAAGTTTGATTGCTTAACATGTTGGAAAACATTTAATCATGTAAATATCAATCTCAATTAATATATATAAACATGGAAAAGTTCGGGTCACTACAGTACCTACCCGTTAAATAAATTTCGTCCCGAAATTTTAAGTTGTTGAAGGTGTTGACGAATCTTCTGGAAATAGATGCGGGTATTTCTTCTTCATCTGATCTTCATTCTCCCAGGTAAACTCGGGTCCTCTACGAGCATTCCATCGAACCTTAACAATTGGTATCTTGTTTTGCTTAAGTCTTTTAACCTCACGATCCATTATTTCGACGGGTTCTTCGATGAATTGGAGTTTTTCGTTGATTTGGATTTCATCTAACGGAATAGTGAGATCTTCTTTAGCAAAACATTTCTTCAAATTCAAGACGTGGAAAGTGTTATGTACAGCCGTGAGTTGTTGAGGTAACTCAAGTCGGTAAGCTACTGGTCCGACACGATCAATAATCTTGAATGGTCCAATATACCTTGGATTTAATTTCCCTCGTTTACCAAATCGAACAACGCCTTTCCAAGGTGCAACTTTAAGCATGACCATCTCTCCAATTTCAAATTCTATATCTTTTCTTTTAATGTCAGCGTAGCTCTTTTGTCGACTTTGGGCGGTTTTCAACCGTTGTTGAATTTGGATGATCTTCTCGGTAGTTTCTTGTATAATCTCTGGACCCGTAATCTGTCTATCCCCCACTTCACTCCAACAAATCGGAGACCTGCACTTTCTACCATAAAGTGCTTCAAATGGTGCCATCTCAATGCTTGAATGGTAGCTGTTGTTGTAGGAAAATTCTGCTAACGGTAGATGTCGATCCCAACTGTTTCCGAAATCAATAACACATGCTCGTAGCATGTCTTCAAGCGTTTGTATCGTCCTTTCGCTCTGCCCATCAGTTCGTGGATGATAGGCAGTACTCATGTCTAGACGAGTTCCTAATGCTTGCTGTAATGTCTGCCAGAATCTTGAAATAAATCTGCCATCCCTATCAGAGATAATAGAGATTGGTATTCCATGTCTGGAGACGACTTCCTTCAAATACAGTCGTGCTAACTTCTCCATCTTGTCATCTTCTCTTATTGGCATGAAGTGTGCTGATTTGGTGAGACGATCAACTATTACCCAAATAGTATCAAAACCACTTGCAGTCCTTGGCAATTTAGTGATGAAATCCATGGTAATGTTTTCCCATTTCCATTCTGGAATTTCAGGTTGTTGAAGTAGACCTGATGGTTTCTGATGCTCAGCTTTGACCTTAGAACACGTCAAACATTCTCCTACGTATTTAGCAACATCGACTTTCATACTCGGCCACCAAAAATATTTCTTGAGATCCTTGTACATCTTCCCCGTTCCAGGATGTATTGAGTATCTGGTTTTATGAGCTTCTCTAAGTACCATTTCTCTCATATCTCCAAATTTTGGTACCCAAATCCTTTCAGCCCTATACCGGGTTCCGTCTTCCCGAATATTAAGATGCTTCTCCGATCCTTTGGGTATTTCATCCTTTAAAATTCCCTCTTTTAAAACTCCTTGTTGCGCCTCCTTTATTTGAGTAGTAAGGTTATTATGAATCATTATATTCATAGATTTTACTCGAATGGGTTCTCTGTCCTTCCTGCTCAAGGCATCGGCTACCACATTTGCCTTCCCTGGGTGGTAACGAATCTCAAAGTCGTAATCATTCAATAATTCAATCCACCTACGCTGCCTCATATTCAGTTGTTTCTGATTAAATATGTGTTGAAGACTTTTGTGGTCGGTATATATAATACTTTTGACCCCATATAAGTAGTGCCTCCAAGTCTTTAATGCAAAAACAACCCCGCCTAATTCCAAATCATGCGTCGTATAATTTTGTTCGTGAATCTTCAATTGTCTAGACGCATAAGCAATCACCTTCGTTCGTTGCATTAATACACAACCGAGACCTTGCTTTGATGCGTCACAATAAATCACAAAATCATCATTCCCTTCAGGCAATGACAATATAGGTGCCGTAGTTAGCTTTTTCTTCAATAACTGAAACGCTTTCTCTTGTTCATCATTCCATTCAAATTTCTTCCCTTTATGCGTTAATGCAGTCAAGGGTTTTGCTATTCTGGAAAAGTCTTGGATGAACCTTCTGTAGTAACCAGCTAGTCCCAAAAATTGGCGTATGTGTTTCAGAGTTTTCGGGGTTTCCCACTTTTCAACAGTTTCTATCTTTGCCGGATCCACCTTAATACCTTCTTTGTTCACTATGTGACCGAGGAATTGAACTTCTTCCAACCAAAATGCACACTTTGAAAACTTAGCGTACAATTCTTCCTTCCTCAATACTTCTAACACCTTTCTCAAATGTTCACCGTGTTCTTGGTCATTCTTTGAGTAAATAAGTATGTCATCAATGAAAATAATGACAAACTTGTCAAGGTATGGTCCACACACTCGGTTCATAAGGTCCATGAACACAGCTGGTGCATTAGTTAAACCAAACGGCATGACCATAAACTCGTAATGACCGTAACGTGTTCTGAAAGCAGTCTTTGTAATATCATCTTCTTTCACCCGCATTTGATGATACCCGGAACGTAAGTCAATCTTTGAATAAACAGACGAGCCTTGTAGTTGATCAAATAAGTCGTCGATTCTCGGTAGTGGGTAGCGGTTCTTGATGGTAAGTTTGTTCAACTCTCGGTAGTCGATACACAACCTGAATGTACCATCTTTCTTCTTGACAAACAAAACAGGAGCTCCCCACGGTGATGTGCTTGGTCGAATGAAACCACGCTCTAAAAGTTCTTGTAATTGGCTTTGCAGTTCTTTCATCTCGCTGGGTGCGAGTCTGTAAGGAGCACGAGCTATTGGTGCAGCTCCTGGTACAAGATCTATTTGAAATTCAACGGATCGATGTGGGGGTAATCCCGGTAATTCTTTCGGAAATACATCGGGAAATTCTTTTGCTACGGGAACATCATTGATGCTCTTTTCTTCAGTTTGTACTTTCTCGACGTGTGCTAGAACAGCATAGCAACCTTTTCTTATTAGTTTTTGTGCCTTCAAATTACTAATAAGATGTAGCTTCGTGTTGCCCTTTTCTCCGTACACCATTAAGGGTTATCCTTTTTCTCGTATAATGCGAATTGCATTTTTGTAACAAACGATCTCTGCTTTCACTTCTTTCAACTAGTCCATACCAATTATCACATCAAAACTCCCTAACTCTACTGGTATCAAGTCAATCTTAAATGTTTCGCTAACCAGTTTAATTTCTCGATTCCGACATATATTATCTGCTGAAATTAATTTACCATTTGCTAATTCGAGTAAAAATTTACTATCCAAAGGCGTCAATGGACAACTTAATTTAGCACAAAAATCTCTACTCATATAGCTTCTATCCGCACCCGAATCAAATAAAACGTAAGCAGATTTATTGTCAATAAGAAACGTACCCGTAACAAGCTCCGGGTCTTCCTGTGCCTCTGCCACATTAATATTGAAAACTCTTCCGCGGCCTTGTCCATTCGTGTTCTCCTGGTTCGGGAATTTCTAATAATGTGGCCCAGTTTTCCACATTTATAACAAACTACATTGGCATAACTTGCTCCGACACTACTTGCTCCGCCATTACTCGTTCCGACACCATTTGTTCCTTTCGTTCTATTAACCCCTGGTCCGTAGACCTCACACTTCGCCGCGCTATGACCATTTCTTTTACACTTGTTGCAAAATTTGGTGCAGAACCCCGAGTGATACTTTTCACACCTTTGGCATAGCTGCTTCTGATTGTTGTTGTTGTTACGGTTATTATTGTTGTTGGGATGATTGTTGTAGTTGCTGCTGTTGTTGTTGTTGTTGTTGTTGTTATTGTTGGGCCGTTTGTTGTAGTTGCGATTGATGTTGCGATTGCTGGGATAATTGTTGCGATTATTGTTGTTGTATTGCTGTTGTTGTTGTATTGGTGATTCTTATCACCGTTTTCCTCCCACTTTCTTTTGACTTGCTTCACATTGGTCTCTTCAGCAGTCTGTTCTTTAATTCTTTCTTCAATCTGGTTCACTAGTTTGTGATCCATTCTACATGCCTGTTGTATGGAGGCGGGCTCGTGTGAACTTATATCTTCTTGGATTCTTTCCGGTAATCCTTTCACAAACGCGTCGATCTTCTCTTCCTCATCTTCGAATGCTCCCGGACACAATAGGCACAATTCTGTGAATCGTCTTTCGTACGTGGTAATATCAAATCCTTGGGTTCGTAACCTTCTAAGTTCTGTCTTGAGCTTATTGACCTCGGTTCTGGGACGGTACTTCTCGTTCATCAAGTGCTTGAATGCTGAACACGGTAGTGCGTAAGCATCATTTTGTCCCACTTGCTCTAGATAGGTATTCCACCATGTTAACGCAGAACCTGTGAAGGTATGCGTAGCGTACTTCACTTTGTCCTCTTCAGTACACTTACTTATGGCAAACACCGATTCGATCTTCTCGGTCCACCGTTTCAATCCAATCGGTCCTTCGGTTCCATCAAATTCCAAAGGTTTGCAGGCAGTGAATTCTTTGTAGGTGCATCCTACACGATTTCCTGTACTGCTAGATCCAAGGTTATTGTTGGTATGTAGCGCAGCCTGTACTGCGGCTATGTTTGAAGCTATAAAAGTACGGAATTCCTCTTCATTCATATTCACGGTGTGTCGAGTAGTCGGTGCCATTTCCTTCAAAATAGTCAAATGGAACAAGTTAATCATACAGAATATTAAGAGTAGTTAATAGTATTTCGTAGCATAATATGAACTCATTTATAAAAGCTTTTTCTTCATATTAGCGTTTTATAAGTTTAAATTCGGGTAGTACCTACCCGTTAAGTTCATACTTAGTAGCTAATATACAATTCAACTACTACAATTCTATATGAAAAACTGATTATAATAATATTTCGCGTTCAAACTTTTACACAATATTTTACAAACTTACAATACCGCTTATTTTACATATAGCATGAAATATAGCACACAATAAATTTGATACAAGATGGTTGTGAAGATAATTCTAGCTAGTACACAAGTCGTTCAGCAAAGGCAATAAAGACACGTAATTCATACGTCCAGAAACAAGTCATGCATTCTGGTTTTACTAGGATTACTTCCCATCCTTGGTCTTGTGGAACATAACCGTTATGGCCGTTGATAAGACAGCGTGTTGTAACGTCGTCAAAGGGACGAGGGTTACGTAATGTCCAACATTCCCGTAACAATCTAAAAACCTCATTTCTTACCCCAATTACCGACTCCGTCACTTGTGGGAACGTTTTGTTTAATAGTTGTAGCCCGATGTTCTTGTTCTCACTTTGGTGAGAAGCTAACATTACTAATCCGTAAGCATAACATGCTTCTTTATGTTGCATGTTAGCCGCTTTTTCTAAATCACGAAGTCCAATATTCGGATATATTGAGTCAAAATAATTTCTTAACCCATTGCGTAAAATAGCATTTGGGTTCCCCGCAATATATGCGTCAAAGTAAACACATCGTAACTTATGGATTTCCCAATGTGATATCCCCCATCTTTCGAACGAAAGCCTTTTATAAACCAAGGCATTCTTGGAACGTTCTTCGAATGTCTTACAAACTGATCTCGCCTTAAATAGTTGTGCCGAAGAATTCTGACCGACTCTAGACAAGATTTCATCAATCATGTCTCTGGGTAGGTCTCTTAAAATATTGGGTTGTCTATCCATTTTGTGTTTTTATACTGTAAAATAGACAAGAGTTAGATTCATAAAAAAAAATACTTATTAATACAAGCAATTTTAACATATATCATAAAGCATAAGCACCCTATATTACATATATTACACCACACGAATACAACTATCTTATTCCGACTCGCTTGTTTCTTCTTCTTCGGTTTTGGTTCGTTTTGTCAAGTTTCTAGGGATATATGATGTTCCCCTAATACGAGCCGTAATTTTCCACATTGGTTTAGAAAAACCTGGTGGTTTAGAGGTTCCCGGGTCATTGTTACAACTTAAGGACTTCGGGGGTTGACGATACATATAAAGTTCATCGGGTTTGGAATTAGATTTCTCTATTTTTATGCCCTTTCCCTTATTATTTTCTTTTGCCTTTTTAAATTCAGTTGGGGTAATTTCTATAACATCATCGGAATTCTCGTCGGAATCCGATTCGTCGGAGAATTGGTAATCCTCCCAATATTTTGCTTCCTTGGCGGAAACACCATTGACCATAATTAACCTTGGTCGGTTGGTTGAGGATTTTCTTTTACTTAACCGTTTTATTATTTCCCCCACCGGTTCTGATTCTTCTTCCGGTTCCGATTCTTCTTTCGGTTCCGATTCTTCTTCCGGTTCCGACTCTTCTTCCGGTTCCTCTTCGGGAACTTGTGAATCAGTCCACGAATCATTCCAATTTACATTTGACTCTTCATTATTATTAGGTGAGTCAATGAGACTTGTTCTAGAGGTAGACATCTATCACATAATATCAAACGCGTTAAGAGATTAATTTATCACATAATATTCACATGTTAAAAATATATAGTTTCCAACAAAATTTGTTAAGCAATCATTTTTCAAGTAAACACGGTCGAAGTCCAGACTCACTAATGCATCCTAACAAACTCGATAAGACACACTAATGCAAAATTCTGGTTCTCTAAGACCAACGCTCGGATACCAACTGAAATGTCCCGTTCTTATTGATTAAAAACGTTCCATATTAATTGATTTCGTTACGAGGTTTTGACCTCTATATGAGACGTTTTTCAAAGACTGTATTCATTTTAAAACAAACCATAACCTTTATTTCATCAATAAAGGTTTAAAAAGTTTTACGTAGATTATCAAATAATGATAATCTAAAATATCCTGTTTACACACGACCATTACATAATGGTTTACAATACAAATATGTTACAACAAAATAAGTTTCTTGAATGCAGTTTTTACACAATATCATACAAGCATGGACTCCAAATCTCGTCCTTATTTAAGTATGCGACAGCGGAAGCTCTTAATAATCACCTGAGAATAAACATGCTTAAAACGTCAACAAAAATGTTGGTGAGTTATAGGTTTAACCTATATATTAAATCATAATAATAGACCACAAGATTTCATATTTCAATACACATCCCATACATAGAGATAAAAATCATTCATATGGTGAACACCTGGTAACCGACATTAACAAGATGCATATATAAGAATATCCCCATCATTCCTGGACACCCTTCGGATATGATATAAATTTCGAAGTACTAAAGCATCCGGTACTTTGGATGGGGCTTGTTGGGCCCGATAGATCTATCTTTAGGATTCGCGTCAATTAGGGTGTCTGTTCCCTAATTCTTAGATTACCAGACTTAATAAAAAGGGGCATATTCGATTTCGATAATTCAACCATAGAATGTAGTTTCACGTACTTGTGTCTATTTTGTAAATCATTTATAAAACCTGCATGTATTCTCATCCCAAAAATATTAGATTTTAAAAGTGGGACTATAACTCACTTTCGCAGATTTTTACTTCGTCGGGAAGTAAGACTTGGCCACTGGTTGATTCACGAACCTATAACAATATATACATATATATCAAAGTATGTTCAAAATGTATTTACAACACTTTTAATATATTTTGATGTTTTAAGTTTATTAAGTCAGCTGTCCTCGTTAGTAACCTACAACTAGTTGTCCACAGTTAGATGTACAGAAATAAATCGATAAATATTATCTTGAATCAATCCACGACCTAGTGTATACGTATCTCAGTATTGATCACAACTCAAACTATATATATTTTGGAATCAACCTCAACCCTGTATAGCTAACTCCAACATTCACATATAGAGTGTCTATGGTTGTTCCGAAATATATATAGATGTCTCGACATGATAGGTCGAAACATTCTATACGTGTCTATGGTATCTCAAGATTACATAATATACAATACAAGTTGATTAAGTTATGGTAGGAATAGATTTGTTACCAATTTTCACGTAGCTAAAATGAGAAAAATTATCCAATCTTGTTTTACCCATAACTTCTTCATTTTAAATCCGTTTTGAGTGAATCAAATTGTTATGGTTTCATATTGAACTCTATTTTATGAATCTAAATAGAAAAAGTATAGGTTTATAGTCGAAAAAATAAGTTACAAGTCATTTTTGTAAAGGTAGTCATTTCAGTCGAAAGAACGACGTCTAGATGACCATTTTAGAAAACATACTTCCACTTTGAGTTTAACCATAATTTTTGGATATAGTTTCATGTTCATAATAAAAATCATTTTCTCAGAATAACAACTTTTAAATCAAAGTTTATCATAGTTTTTAATTAACTAACCCAAAATAGCCCGCGGTGTTACTACGACGGCGTAAATCCGGTTTTACGGTGTTTTTCGTGTTTCCAGGTTTTAAATCATTAAGTTAGCATATCATATAGATACAGAACATGTGTTTAGTTGATTTTAAAAGTCAAGTTAGAAGGATTAACTTTTGTTTGCGAACAAGTTTAGAATTAACTAAACTATGTTCTAGTGATTACAAGTTTAAACCTTCGAATAAGATAGCTTTATATGTATGAATCGAATGATGTTATGAACATCATTACTACCTTAAGTTCCTTGGATAAACCTACTGGAAAAGATAAAAATGGATCTAGCTTCAATGGATCCTTGGATGGCTCGAAGTTCTTGAAGCAGAATCATGACACGAAAACAAGTTCAAGTAAGATCATCACTTGAAATAAGATTGTTATAGTTATAGAAATTGAACCAAAGTTTGAATATGATTATTACCTTGTATTAGAATGATAACCTACTGTAAGAAACAAAGATTTCTTGAGGTTGGATGATCACCTTACAAGATTGGAAGTGAGCTAGCAAACTTGAAAGTATTCTTGATTTTATGAAACTAGAACTTTTGGAATTTATGAAGAACACTTAGAACTTGAAGATAGAACTTGAGAGAGATCAATTAGATGAAGAAAATTGAAGAATGAAAGTGTTTGTAGGTGTTTTTGGTCATTGGTGTATGGATTAGATATAAAGGATATGTAATTTTGTTTTCATGTAAATAAGTCATGAATGATTACTCATATTTTTGTAATTTTATGAGATATTTCATGCTAGTTTCCAAATGATGGTTCCCACATGTGTTAGGTGACTCACATGGGCTGCTAAGAGCTGATCATTGGAGTGTATATACCAATAGTACATACATCTAAAAGCTGTGTATTGTACGAGTACGAATACGGGTGCATACGAGTAGAATTGTTGATGAAACTGAACGAGGATGTAATTGTAAGCATTTTTGTTAAGTAGAAGTATTTTGATAAGTGTATTTAAGTCTTTCAAAAGTGTATAAATACATATTAAAACACTACATGTATATACATTTTAACTGAGTCGTTAAGTCATCGTTAGTCGTTACATGTAAGTGTTGTTTTTAAACCTTTAGGTTAACGATCTTGTTAAATGTTGTTAACCCAATGTTTATAATATCAAATGAGATTTTAAATTATTATATTATCATGATATTATCATGTATGAATATCTCTTAATATGATATATATACATTAAATGTCTTTACAACGATAATCATTACATATATGTCTCGTTTAAAAATCATTAAGTTAGTAGTCTTGTTTTTACATATGTAGTTCATTGTTAATATACTTAATGATATGTTTACTTATCATAGTATCATGTTAACTATATATATATCCATATATATGTCATCATATAGTTTTTACAAGTTTTAACGTTCGTGAATCACCGGTCAACTTGGGTGGTCAATTGTCTATATGAAACATATTTCAATTAATCAAGTCTTAACAAGTTTGATTGCTTAACATGTTGGAAAACATTTAATCATGTAAATATCAATCTCAATTAATATATATAAACATGGAAAAGTTCGGGTCACTACAACAGGTAGGTACTGTCACGACCCGAAAATTTTGACTAATTTTAAATCAAACTCTCAATACGATTTCATATTTTTGACACGATAAGTAAAGTCTATTAAACTGAGTCTCAAAATTTTTGAACTGTTTCAATTACCCTTCGACTGTTCTCGACGATTCACGAACAACTATTTGTAAATAGATACATGTATATTTAAAAAATATAAATATATACTAATTCGAAATATAATTTGAGGTAGTTCTCTATTATTATTATTATTATTATTATTATTATTATTATTATTATTATTATTATTATTATTATTATTATTATTATTATTATTATTATTATTATTATTATTATTTTTATTTTTATTATTATGTTAATTGTTATTATCCCTAATATTAATAACATTATTATTATTATCATTAAAATTAGGATTAGTATCATTTTTATAAATATTATTATCATTATTATTATTATAAGTAACATAAGTATTATTATCGATAATACCATTATTATTATTAATATGATTATCATTAATAAGTATTGTTATTATTAAGAATTATTATAATTATTATCACTTTTACAAAAATTATCATTTTTATTATAATTATTAGAATTATTATTATTATTATCATTTCTATTAAAAGTATCATTATAACTACAATTATCAAAGTTATCATTTTTATTAAAACTTAACATTTTTAGTAAAGTTATTATCTTTATTAAAATTATCATTTTTAAAATTAATATATATATATATATATATATATATATATATATATATATATATATATATATATATATATATATATATATATATATATATATATATATATATATATATATATATATATATATATATATATATATATATATATATATATATATATTATTACTATTATTACTATCATTATTATTATCATTCATATTAGTATTATTTCAAATAGATATAAAAATACATTACAATTATATTAATATTACTTATTACTATATTCTATCAATAAAATATTATTAATTAAACTATATATTTGTATCATAAAGACCTTAATGTAAAGTTCTTATTTTTATAAATAAATTATTAAACTACCTTAGTAAGAAATTATTTTTTAATATTAATAAATGAATTAATGAAGCATAAAACAATTATATTACTAATAATAATCTATAAATTTGTTCGATTACCATTATATGTGTTAATATATATATATATATATATATATATATATATATATATATATATATATATATATATATATGGGTTCGTGAATCCGAGGCCAACCCTGCAATTGTTCAGTTCAGTCGTATGTATATTTTTACTACAAAATATCGTATAGTGAGTTCATTTGATCCCTTTTTATTAAATGCTTTTGCAATATATATTTTTGAGACTGAGAATACATGAAATGCTTTTATAAATGTTTGACAAGATAGACACAAGTAAAATATTCCTCTAATGAATTAGTTGGACGTTATAATTGCCACTAATTGACGTGAATATTTCCCCCTGATTATTATAGCTTGGTAACCTAAGAATTAGTTGGACGTTATAATTGCCACTAATTGACGCGAATCCTAAAGGTAGTTATCGGGTTTAACACCCCCACCCAGAATGTTCACTAGACAGTAGAGCTAGTGGGCGTGGTGTTTAGTAGTTCGAGGTTTATATATTTATACAGACGAGAGGTTCTGTTTTGGGGATATTATTTATGCGCATTAAATGTTAAGGTCGGTTACCAAGTAAAGGTTATATATAGAGAGAGAATGATTTTTATACACTTGTTATGTGTATGATATTTTGTACACTAGATATGTGTACGGTTATTAAGAATTTTGAAAAATGATTTCGTACACGAGATAGGTGTATTGTATTTAAAAGAAATCGCATGGACATTACAGGTGGGTATAGGATACGCACCCATTTGTGCCAAGCTTACTTAAATCTTGTGGTCTATCATAATTACTGAATTTTATTGTTTATGAAAAACTTATGAACTCATCAACCTTTTGGTTGACACTTTTGTAACATCTTTATTCTCAGGTATTAAAGAAATCTTTCGCTGTGCATTCACTCATTTTAAAGATATTACTTGGAGTGGTTCATTGCAATGGGACCAGATGTTATTGCATTCGTCCATATGGATTTGGACGGGTTATGACATCTTCTTCGTTATCATCGGTAGAATAATCGTCTGTAGATTCGCCTGATGAACGGGTTTCTTCAGTATTATGGTTCTTCACCTTGACACTTTCGGGATTAATTTCTATATCTTTAATGTCACCCTTATCAGTCTTCTTCTTGAAGCGAATGATTAAACTGTGATCTTCCATCTCAAGCCTCATTAATTCTTCATGACGCTTAATGCTTAGAGCGGGTATTGTCGCAGTTTCTTTTATGCCTTCAATTTCCTCTTCCTCTTCAGATTCCTCCTCTTCCTCTATTTCTTCACTGGGATCCTCTTCTTCCATCTCTGGGTCGTCTACAGACTATGATTCAACACCCATCTCGATATCATCGGCTGGTGGTGAAGACTCGTCATCGGAAGTGATCCATCTGGTGGAAATATCGAACATCTCTGCCTGTCTAGAAAGATTGGTTGGTCGGTCAATTTTAAAGGTAACGCTCTCCCCATGTGATCGTAAGATCAAGGTTTGATTGTACACATCAATGACAGTCCTAGCCGTATTCATGGAAGGTCTTCCTAACACTACTAGTGTGTGTTGGTCTTCATTGATATCCATTACTACGAAATTCATAGGATATAAGAATTTGTCGACTTTCACCAAGACGTTCTCAACTATGCCCTTAGGATATCGAATTGTGTAATTGACAAGTTGGATTGTCATTTTAGTTGGTGACAAGTCTCCTAACTCTAATCTCTTGTAGAGAGAGTAGGGGATTAGGTTGATACTTGCTCCTAAATCTGCTAGCACATGAATGGTTCCATATTGGTAGATTGAACAAGAGAAAACGAATCGGCCCGTATCTCCTAGCTTTGATGGTAGAGAGTTACTGAGTAATGCAGAGCATTCTTCACTTAGTGGAATTTTGTTAGAATCTGGTATCCTTTCCTTTATAGAGAGAAGCCTTCGAATGTATCTCTTCTGGTTGGGGACTTTGGACATAGTGTTCAGGAATCTTCCATCAAGTTTGAAGGAATCAAGCTTGGATGGCTCCTCCTGTAGCCTTCCGGGATAGGGTACTCGAACTGGAGTTTCAGGGGTCAGCTTCTGAGTATATGTCGATTTGTTCTTGAGCCTGGATGACCTTCTCCGTGGTTCTTCCTCTGGGATTACGGAATCCATTTGCTTTACTTCTTCTATATGGAGATTTTGGATAGTATTACTTGGTAACCTTCCCTGCGGTCGGGTTTCAAGGCGTTGTGATAACTGTCCAAGCTGCGTCTCCAGACTTTTAAGCAAAGCCAATTGATTTCTCATTAGTATCTCCGTCTGATCTTGTCTGGGTGCAGTTCTCTGATTTAGCTATTGTTGTCCTTGAATGAACTGAGTCAACTGATCATCAGCTCCGAGAGTGAGGTTAGGTGCTTTTGTAATCTGGGTGGTAGGAGAATTTTCCTCGACTGGTGAACCAGTGAGTGGAAGTGGTTGATTGTAGGTCAATTGAGATTGTTGGGCTGGATAAGGTGGATAGCGATAGCGAAAAGGTTGGCTGTTTCGCTGGAATTGATTAACCCTAGGTTGTTGATTGAATCCGGGATTTGGTGGATGAGCTGGGTATTGAACGTAACAGACTGAACTGTCAGGGTTTTCATACTCAACTTGATATTCTTCAGTAGGTTGCGGGTTGGTACAATTAACACAAGCCTGAGCTTGGTTGACCTGCTGCAGCTGTGTCTTCAATTCTCCGAGTTGCTTAGCAAGAGATTCCATCTTATCTGTAAGGGATTTGATGGCCTCCGTTTAATTGTTAAGTACAGAGAGTGGGGCAGATGATGAAGTTGTTTCACCACTGTTCCAGTCATGATGATGCATTGTCATGCTCTCGAGCAATTCACATGCTTCGTCTGCGGTTTGGTTCATCAGATTCCCTTGAGCTGCTGCATTGATCGTCATCCTATGATTTACCGTAAGACCATTGTAGAAGGTACAGATTTGGGCTGACCGTTCTAGCTGGTGATTAGGGCATTTCTTCAGCAGAGTTTTGAATCACTCCCATGCAGTGTAAAGAGATTCATCATAACTTTGTTTGAAGTTAATGATGTCATTCTTTAGTTTGGTTTGTTTAGAAGGAGGAAAATATTTGGTTAGGAATTTAGTAGCCATCTCCGTCCATGAGGTGATGGAATCTTTTTCCAGTCCTTCGAACCAAGTTTGAGCATGATGAGTGAGAGAATAGGGAAACAACTATAGCCGAACTATATCTTGTCCTATCCCTGGCTGTTTGTAGGAGTTCGAAAGAGATATGAATATATTAAGGTGAGAATTAGGATCGTCATTCGGTAATCCATGAAACTGACAGCTATTCTGGATGAGCTGGATGATGTGATGTTTTAACTCGAACAAGTGTCCTTAAATCTCTGGAAATCTGATTGGTCCTCCTTGACCTTCAATCGAGGGTTTGGTATTTTCTGCTAAAGTAACGCGTAACGCCATTCGATTTCTAATTCGTGCTTCCTTGCTTGCTTTAGAGATTATTGCGTCTAGATCAGGTACGAATAACAATGGCCCTGGTCTAGATCGGGTTTGGGTCATACACTTGGTATGCCTTTTTATTTTTAATTTTTAGCAAATAAACTAAACTTCTAAAGTGATCTAAGGTTGTCTAAACTAGTCTAAAGTAATCTAATCTAAGGTAGTCTTAGTCTAAGGTAATCTAATTTAAGGTAATCTGATTTAAGGCAATCTACTTTAACTTAATTAACTATCCTATGGTTGAATATGCTTTTGGTTCTGGCTACTGATTCCCTGGTATTTCGATAACAGAGCTCTGCACGAACTATTCAACAAACCAAGTGGTCAGGCCGACTACGGAGAGGCAGGATCCTTTTAGTCCAAATATAATTGGAGACTGTTTGGAAAATCCAACAACCAAGTCCGTGTATAATTGTCTTTCTTAGACACCACTAAATGCTTGTGAATAATTTTGATAGAGAGTAGTATTGCCTGATACCAGTTCCCCTGCAGCGGCGCAAAAATCTATACTCCCCCTTGATACGGCCGAAACGGACGGTTTAATTTGTGCGGTGTCGTCGGGCCGCAGTGCGCCAGAATCAACCACCAAGGGGATGGGTACTGTTTTAAATTTATATTTAGCGGCGCCTAAATCGTACTACTCCTTAGTATGAGTAAGGGAAGTATGACCTAGAGTCGTATTTTTGAGATATCAGTAGAATCGAACCTATATTTAAGCCTAAAATAGTTATGAAGGAGTAGTGGTTACTTAATTTTGGGATTTTCTAATTTATAAGACAGATAAAGTAAATGCGATAAAATTCGTAATTCAGATAAGGTTAAAATGAGCGCATACTATGATTTCATCAGTTATTCTGCCGAGATTATGGAATGCTGGCTCATGAATAGGCAGAGACCTTGTATTCATTACACTGGTCCTAAACGGCCCTGTCATAAGACATGTCACTGGGTACTGCGTTAGGCTTGAAGATTCTAAATAGACAGCAACGTCCCTTACCCCTGACGCCCGTGCAGTCTGACTACAGGCATACACGTTCAGATGGCTCATCCAATTGAGCGACTTGGTTGGGTGACGTATTAACATTCCATAATGGTCTAAACTTTCTTAAGCATAATAGAACACATGATTTACCATATTCGAGAGATGTGATGTGTTTCAATGCTTTTGTTAATGATTGGTTTTAAAAGATAGTTAGGCCCTTTAAAAAGAGTTCAACCATAAAGAACACCATGGCCAAGTCAAGCTGACTTCCATGAACACGTTCAGTTATCCTAACGGTCCAATCCTTTATGTGTCTAAACAAACAGTTCCTTAATTAACTAAGAATCCCTTAAGCGGGGTGCAATGCTTGAGACCGCGTTATGGTGCAGTGTACTAATCAACACTAACCAGGTTCCATGGCCTTACTTAGCAGAGGTACAGCTTACAACAACCGTTGTGCTTCATCGTTTTGATGAGTCAATTGAAATAAAATTTCACTAGCCAAAATCGACCCGTTAATATATTTTTATTGTCAACAATCTTGAGGATATTAGTAGTGTTGCAGAACTCGAAATTACTCGGTCAAACTCGATCAAACTCAGCCAAAACTAGAGATTACTCTGAAAATCGGTCAAAGCCCGCCAAAACTCAGAAATTAGTCAAAATTGGTCAAAGTCAAACTCGGTCAACATCCGAGTACTCCTTGAGTTGCGATTTTTGCAACCTTGGATATTAGTAATTAAGTATGCTCTTTGTAATGTACTCTTTATTTTATTTGATGGTTGTACAATATGCAATGTAGCTTGTTTGGAATTGTTGGGGTTACTGATAGATGCTTAGAGGCCCTCTCGGAGTTCTGTTTAAACACAATCACAACACTTGACATGAATGGATGTATCAGCATCAAGGCAAGTGATAGTTTTAACTATCAAAACATCAAATATGATAATAACGGAAAAGTGTAAACTTTTACCTTTTTGATGAGACGTTGGAGTACGTAGTTTTATTTGTTGGAATGAGTATCATAAGGTTAATCATGAAAATCATTCATTGAAATCGTAGATACGAAGCCATGAATAACTTCTTCAACTATTTCCATATGCTGTCTCCTCAAATCTTGTATTATCAAATATCAATGTAAGATTATGTGATTAATACTGTAGACGCTGGGAGAGGACCTTAGAATCAACCTAACATGATCTAGAGGCGGAATAACACTAGAATGAGCTTAAACGAATATCTATGGGTTTTCGGGTTCGTACGAGTCAAACCAAGATTAGATCTTGATAAACACGAAGCCTAGACTGACATTCTGTGGTATTTGGACATGAAGATTGGAGTGAGACCGGACATGGAACTGTTTGTGTGTGTAAAAAATGTATTAAGTGATTAACCAAATTAGTGAAGATTAACTTGGCTTAAATATCCCAGATCTTATGTCGGTCGACTGTGGTTGACAGTCGGTCGACTGACTATGTCAGTCGGCCGACTGTCGAGTAACATTACACATTACATTTAAACGTTTACATATATATAAAGTAACAAATCGACAATCAACGTTTAACAATATTACAGGTTACTACATGATCGAATAATACATTAAAGTTCATGGAACTATGATTACAAAATATGCACTAACAAACTCCCCCTAAGACCTAGTTCCTCATAAGTCTTCGATCTGCTTCAATCTCTGTACAGATCTGTAACCATATTGTTCAAATAGCAAACCTTTGCAACACGAATGTACTGTTGTGCTTGAACTCTATTTTCTGGCATGTACAGCATCCGATTGTAGTACAATGTGAAGATGTCAGCTTCACAGCAATTTCTCAACCAAACGGGATCTAAAACCCGTATCGAATCGGTCTCATCTTCCTTCGATTTGTCCAAAATGATGACTGCTTCCTCTGAGAGTTCATCGTAGTACCACCAGAGAAAACGTGGGCTAAAGTTATGCGGCATTTTCATCACAGGAACCTTTCTCATATATTTTACCGGCTGGTATTTAACAATCTTTCTTCGTTCGCCCGTTTTCTTGTTTGTTCGATAAGTGATCGTGGGAAATTGAGGGCTGAATCTGTAGCGACCCGACCAAATCGTCATTGATGGCGCCGTCTACTTAGGTCCCGTTACGTGGTCATAAGTCTTTAAAACAACGTTTGACCAAAAGATATGTCGCCTTCATTTCAAAATAAAGATTGTTCCCAAAGTTTACAAGAATTGTTCAACCAATAGTTAAGTTACAACGTTATAATACGAATGAAATCTAGGCGACACGGTTTAAAGTAAGGTCAAAAGACGCTCCATGAAATGCACATATACTCGACATCCAATGCAAGTATCAAATAATGAGCGGAAGCATGTATCATGTATCGTTCAAGGACCTGAGAAAAACATAGAAATCTGTCAACGAAAACGTTGGTGAAATCATAGGTTTAAGTAAGTAAGTACAAGTGAACCACAAGATTTGCATCAATGAAATAATAGTAATACATTCCAAAAGTTTGTTTCACGAGCACCCAATTATCAATGCTTAACGTTTCCTTCCATTGAACCCCATCACTTAGTGCTAGAACATACACTGTTTCTCGAAAATATATTTCATTCGTAAACGGTAGCGAACCGTTTGAATGAGGGTTTGTCAAACCCATATGGATCCATACAACATAAGTTCTCGCTTACACCCGGCAAGTGTAACTAATGATAATCGAATTGAGGATTTTGTTCTAAACTCGTATGTAGAATGTTTGTTTTCCTGTACTTGTGTTCACTTAGTAGAAGAAATGTTTATGTTTTCTCATCCCAAATGTAAGTTCAAAAAGAGTAAAAGTGGGACTATGATCTCACCTTGAGTGCACGAGTAGTAAAGTACTTCAACAAGTAAACGTGTGCAAAGAACAATGCTAGTCTTGACCTAAACAATAGGTTGTATCAATAACGGTAAACACGATAGGTCAAAGATGTTCAATTAGTCCTATGGCTCGTTACGACTCGATTATTTAGCATGTGAAATCAAATTGCCAAGTTTCATGCAAGATACAAGTATATAAATAAGTTAGGAAGGTTGCATAATCATTTGGTTAAGTTTGACAAAAAGTCAAACTTTGGTCGGTCAAAGTCAACGAAAGTCAACACGTTCGGGTCGGGTTCCGAACTATTTTTCTAATCTTAGAAATCATATATGAGCATGTTGGCCAAGTTACATGTTAATCGGAGGTGCGTAGCATGCCAAACATTATTCAAAAATTGACCAAGTTGGACAGAATTCTGGCCAGGCCATTTGGCGCGCCGCGCGGGGTAGGGGCGCGCCGCGCCACCCTCTGTGCAGGTCTGATTCTGTTTTTCCAAAGTATGCACGAGCCAAAACCTTTTCCAACCCAACTCTTGACCCGCAAACACTTATAATGCCTATTATATATCGTTGGAAAGGTATTTTGACGAGGAATACAACTAAGTACATTTCATCAATCAAACTTCCACTTACAACAACCAAAAACTGTAATTAAACATTCATAATCAAAGTTTAAGTTCCAAAAACGCATTTTATGATTCGGGCAACCAATTTACATGTACGTTATGCCGTTTCGAAGGTAATCAAACACACATTGCAACAAAACACTTAACAACAATATCTCATAGCATTTGACGCATCAAAAGTTCATGTAAAGCTCATCAAACCCTAATCCAAAATCACAAATTCAACAATCTTGCATATGAAACTAATCCATGTCAACCTACATACCAATTTGAAGCTAGTGATGTTAGGAACACAATTAAAACATGAACTTTCATCATTCAACAACATATGAACACCTAAAACTCAAGATTAAGCAAGCATTCTTTCAATATGAACTAGTTACATCAAAATATCAAAAACGAGCATACAAATCACATAAACAAACTAGACTCGAGCCATAGACACTAATTAACAACCTTATAACTTAAAAATCTCAAGAACACAAGAATTAGTGATTTTAGAAAGTTACCCAAAATTGATGAAATCGGTATGGAAACGAAGAGGAGATCACGAGGAGTTCAAATATGCAATTTGTTTTGATCGAATCCTCCTTGAACGAATTTAGATGATGATTGAAGGTTTGAGGGTTTGAGAGGAAAAGGTGAAGTATTATTTTGGGGGAGGTGATAGAATGAATGGAGAGGAAAGAGTTGACTAGTTGACCTAGTCATCTCTTTCTCCATTTGGCAACTTTAGTCCCTCAACTTAGGAACCGGGTACGGGAATTACCTAAACGAGATAATTCAAACGCGTATTAACGAGATGTGTTATGAACATATAACGGAACTTAAATAGTTAAACGGAAAAGTAAATGGAAAAAGGCGGGATGTTACATTACCTACACCTTAAAAGAAATTTCGTCCCGAAATTTAAGTAGGCGTAGTAGTCGTTGTTTCTTCCTCGAGATCTTGCGTTTCCGAATTCACGAATAGATGAGGATACTTCCTTTGCATTTGATCTTGTCTTTCCCAAGTAAACTCGGGTCCTCTTTTGGCATTCCAACGAACCTTGACAATCGGGATTCGGCTTTGTTTCAATGTCTTGACGGAGGTGTCCACAATTTCAACCGGTTCCTCCACAAAATGAAGTTTGTCATCAATAGTAAGTTCTTCGAGAGGGATGACGATATCGGGTTCGGCAAGACACTTTTTCAAGTTAGATACATGGAAGGTAGGATGAACGGAGTTCAATTGAGGCGGAAGATCTAAACGATAAGCAACGGTTCCAATACGCTCCAAGATTTCGAAAGGACCAATATACCGCGGATTTAGCTTCCCGCGTTTCCCAAAACGGATTACACCCTTCCAAGGTGCGACTTTTAACATTACTCGGTCCCCGACTTGGAATTCAAGATCGTTGCGTCGTTTGTCGGTATAGCTCTTTTGACGACTTCGGGCCGTCCTAAGCCTATCTCGGATTTGAACGATTTTCTCGGTGGTTTCGTGAATGAGTTCGGGTCCGGTGATTTGCACGTCGCCTACCTCGGCCCAACAAAGAGGTGAACGACATTTGCGGCCATATAGCGCTTCAAAGGGTGCGGCTTTAATACTCGCGTGATAACTATTGTTGTAAGAGAACTCGGCGAGAGGTAAGTGCTTGTCCCAAGCTTTTCCGAAATCAACCACGCAAGCTCGTAACATGTCCTCTAAGGTTTGAATTGTACGTTCGCTTTGTCCATCGGTTTGAGGATGATATGCGGTGCTCATGTCTAAACGTGTTCCCAACGCTTCTTGCAATGTACGCCAAAATCTAGAAACGAAACGGCCATCTCGGTCGGAGATAATCGATAAAGGTACACCGTGTCGGGCTACGATCTCCTTAATGTAAAGTTGTGCAAGTTTCTCCATTTTGTCCGTTTCTTTCATGGCAAGGAAGTGTGCGGATTTGGTGAGACGGTCAACAATAACCCAAATGGTATCATAACCGCCCGTCGTTTTTGGTAGTTTGGTGATAAAATCCATCGTTATCCCTTCCCACTTCCATTGCGGGATCTCGGGTTGTCGAAGTAGTCCGGACGGTCTTTGGTGTTCGGCTTTGACTTTGGAACATGTCAAACACTTGGAAACATAAGTAGCTACTTCCCTTTTGATATTCGGCCACCAATATAGCTGTTTAAGGTCGTGGTACATCTTATTGGCACCGGGGTGAATCGAGTATCGTGACTTATGGGCTTCATCTAAAATAAGGCTTCGTAGGTCCCCATAACTAGGCACCCAAATTCTTCCGGCGAAATATCGGAGTCCGGTTTCTTTAACTTCGAATCGAGAGGTGAGGACGTTCAAGTGTTCGAGAGAGATGTTTTCATCCTTAAGAGCCTCATCTTGGGCTACCCGAATTTGGCTATTAAGGTTGGTGTGAATGGTGATGTTTAAAGCTCGGACACGGAGAGGCACCACTCTTTCTTTTCGACTTAAGGCATCGGCTACTACATTTGCCTTCCCGGGATGGTAACGAAGCTCGCAATCGTAATCGTTCAAAGTTTCAATCCACCGTCGTTGTCTCATGTTTAGTTGCTTTTGATCGAAAATGTGTTGGAGACTTTTGTGGTCGGTAAAGATAGTACTCTTGGTTCCATAAAGATAGTGTCTCCACATTTTAAGTGCAAAGACAACGGCTCCGAGTTCGAGATCATGTGTCGTATAGTTTCGTTCATGAATTTTAAGTTGTCGAGAAGCATAAGCAATGACTTTCGTTCGTTGCATCAATACACACCCAAAACCATGTTTTGAGGCATCGCAATATACAACAAAGTCATCATTGCCTTCGGGAAGTGACAAGATAGGAGCGGTGGTTAGCTTCGTTTTCAAGATTTGGAATGCGGATTCATGTTCGGTCGCCCAAATGAATTTCTTTCCCTTGTGAGTCAAGGCGGTTAGAGGACGTGCAACCAAAGAGAAATTTTCGATGAATCTACGATAGTACCCGGCGAGACCCAAAAATTGACGAATGTGAGTAGGAGTAGTAGGAGTCTCCCATTTGCTAATGGCTTCGATTTTTGATGGATCGACTTTAATACCTTGGTCACTTACAACATGACCAAAAAATTGAACTTCCTTTAACCAAAATTCACACTTGGAGAATTTGGCATAGAGTTGTTCTTGTCTTAAAAGTTCAAGCACAAGTCGGAGATGTTGTTCGTGCTCTTCTTCATTTTTAGAATAGATCAATATGTCATCGATGAACACAATAACGAATTTATCGAGATACGGTTTGCACACGCGGTTCATAAGATCCATGAACACCGCCGGTGCGTTAGTGAGACCAAATGGCATGACAAGGAATTCATAACTACCATAACGAGTTCGGAAAGCGGTTTTGGAGACATCTTCCCCCTTAACCCTCAATTGATGATAACCCGAGCGGAGATCGATTTTCGAATATACACAAGACCCTTGTAGTTGATCAAAGAGGTCATCGATGCGAGGAAGAGGATATCGGTTCTTAACCGTCAATTTATTTAGTTCGCGATAATCAATGCACATTCGTAGGGATCCGTCTTTCTTTTTAACAAACAAAATCGGAGCGCCCCAAGGTGAATGGCTAGGTTGGATAAAACCACGATCAAGTAGTTCTTGGATTTGACTTTGCAATTCTTGCATTTCAGATGGAGCGAGTCTATATGGTGCACGCGCTACGGGTGCGGCTCCCGGAATAAGATCGATTTGGAATTCAACCGGTCGATGAGGCGGAAGACCCGGCAATTCATCGGGAAATACATCGGAATAGTCACTAACAATTGGCACATCATCGATGTGCTTCTCATCGGACTCGACTTTCTTAACGTGGGCAAGGATCGCAAAACAACCCTTACGAAGTAGTTTTCTAACTTTAAGGCACGAAACGAGGTTGAGTCTGGTGCAACTCTTATCGCCATAAACAATCAAAGGTTCACCATTCTCGATAGGAATTCGGATTGCGTTAAGATCACAAAGAATGTGAGATTTCGTTTTGACTAACCAATTCATACCGATTATTACATCAAAGCTTCCTAGTTCCATGGGTATCAAGTCAATTTCAAATTCCTTACCCAAAATGTTTAACGTACACCCCCGGTAATATGTGTCGGCACTTAATAGTTTTCCGTTAGCTACTTCAATGGTATAAGTGGTATCTAATGGAAGAGGTGGAGTGCTAAAAGAATGAGTCAAAGTCTTGGATACAAAGCATTTATCGGCACCCGAATCGAATAAGCAAGAGACATAAGAATTGTTGAGAAGAAACGTACCCGTGACTAGTTCAGTGTCATCCCGGGCTTCCTCGGTGTTGATGTTGAAAGCTCGGCCGCGCGTATTGGTGTTATCTTTCCTTTTCGGGCATGCATTTCTATAATGACCCGTTTGGCCACATTCGTAACAAGTGCCCGTCTTTGGTGCATTGGGCCACTTTCGAGCGACGGGAGTGGCACTTTTACAATCGTTGGCCTTATGACCAACTCCTTGGCACCGGTGGCAAATTATCTTACTACATTCGCCAAAGTGATGTTTGTTGCATTTGTTGCAAAGAGGTAGGTTCCCGGCATAACCTTTCTTGCCGTCGGAGGTGTAAGGCTTCTTAGCAAAGTTGTTGTTGCTTGATTGGGAGGGTTCCCACTTTCTTTTGTTGCCGCTCGATTTATCCTCGGCTTTAGGTGCCAGAACTACGATTTCGTCAACCGTTTCGATTAGTTGGCGAGCCATGTTCATAGCGGCTTGATGAGTAGTGGGTTTGGATGACATCACCCCTTGTTTGATGCTTTTTGGAAGACCGAGCATGTAGAGCTCAATCCTTTGAGATTCGGGGTTAACAAGATTAGGACACATCAAGGATAGTTCGGCGAAGCGTTGATTATAAGCTTTAAGGTCGTTTTCGACCGCTTTCAAAGCTCTTAGTTCTTCCTCAAGCTTTAGGGTTTCTTCGCGCGGAAAATATTCAACAATCATCTTTTCCTTTAGGTCGGCCCAAGAGAGGGCATGAGCTTCATCGGTACCCACCGATTGAACATAGGTGTTCCACCATGTTAGAGCAATTCCGGAGAAAGTGTGAGTGGAGTATTTGACCTTGTCTTGGTCCCGACAACCGCTTATGCTAAAGACGGCTTCCGTTTGCTCAAACCATCGGGTGAGCACGACCGGTCCCCCGGTTCCATCAAAAGTGTGAGGTTTGCACCCCATGAAAGCTTTATAGGAGCATCCCTCGTTTGAGTTTCCGGCTCCATTGTTGTTGTTGTTGTTGTTGTTGTTGTTGTTGTAGTTGTTATTATTATTGTTGTTGGATGAGTGACCGGCCATGGCCGCATCTACGGCGGTAGCTATCATCCGTTCGAGAGCTTGTTCGGGAGTTTCATTGCGGCGTACACGACGAGGAGCCATTGTTCCTTCAAGACACAAGAATATCATTGATTAGTATTCTCAATAATACTAACCGTGATATAGAATAAAGATAAAGAGAAGTTTTTTTTTTTTTTTTTTTTTTTTTTTTTTTTTTTTTTTTTTCCGACTCGCCTTAAATTCTTTATGTCATAATGTCGGAACGTTCATACGAGTCACCGTAATATAATCCCGGAAATTATATTACCCTAATTCATATGTGCATTCGACATCATTTCATATAGTCAAGGTGGCGTGTCAATCAAATTAAACAACGTGAGATTAAGATGAACTAAGAGTAGATATGAGTAGAAACGTTCGAGTATAAATGCACAAGTAGTCAAGTAATTCCTACTTCAAGTCTATATGCCGGTTGTAGTCTAGACTCACCAATGTACCCTATGACTCGGGGTTGACACTAATGAACTCTAAATCCCTACAACCAACGCTCTGATACCATCTGTAGCGACCCGACCAAATCGTCATTGACGGCGCCGTCTACTTAGGTCCCGTTACGTGGTCATAAGTCTTTAAAACAACGTTTGACCAAAAGATATGTCGCCTTCATTTCAAAATAAAGATTGTTCCCAAAGTTTACAAGAATTGTTCAACCAATAGTTAAGTTACAACGTTATAATACGAATGAAATCTAGGCGACACGGTTTAAAGTAAGGTCAAAAGACGCTCCATGAAATGCACATATACTCGACATCCAATGCAAGTATCAAATAATGAGCGGAAGCATGTATCATGTATCGTTCAAGGACCTGAGAAAAACATAGAAATCTGTCAACGAAAACGTTGGTGAAATCATAGGTTTAAGTAAGTAAGTACAAGTGAACCACAAGATTTGCATCAATGAAATAATAGTAATACATTCCAAAAGTTTGTTTCACGAGCACCCAATTATCAATGCTTAACGTTTCCTTCCATTGAACCCCATCACTTAGTGCTAGAACATACACTGTTTCTCGAAAATATATTTCATTCGTAAACGGTAGCGAACCGTTTGAATGAGGGTTTGTCAAACCCATATGGATCCATACAACATAAGTTCTCGCTTACACCCGGCAAGTGTAACTAATGATAATCGAATTGAGGATTTTGTTCTAAACTCGTATGTAGAATGTTTGTTTTCCTGTACTTGTGTTCACTTAGTAGAAGAAATGTTTATGTTTTCTCATCCCAAATGTAAGTTCAAAAAGAGTAAAAGTGGGACTATGATCTCACCTTGAGTGCACGAGTAGTAAAGTACTTCAACAAGTAAACGTGTGCAAAGAACAATGCTAGTCTTGACCTAAACAATAGGTTGTATCAATAACGGTAAACACGATAGGTCAAAGATGTTCAATTAGTCCTATGGCTCGTTACGACTCGATTATTTAGCATGTGAAATCAAATTGCCAAGTTTCATGCAAGATACAAGTATATAAATAAGTTAGGAAGGTTGCATAATCATTTGGTTAAGTTTGACAAAAAGTCAAACTTTGGTCGGTCAAAGTCAACGAAAGTCAACACGTTCGGGTCGGGTTCCGAACTATTTTTCTAATCTTAGAAATCATATATGAGCATGTTGGCCAAGTTACATGTTAATCGGAGGTGCGTAGCATGCCAAACATTATTCAAAAATTGACCAAGTTGGACAGAATTCTGGCCAGGCCATTTGGCACGCCGCGCGGGGTAGGGGCGCGCCGCGCCACCCTCTGTGCAGGTCTGATTCTGTTTTTCCAAAGTATGCACGAGCCAAAACCTTTTCCAACCCAACTCTTGACCCGCAAACACTTATAATGCCTATTATATATCGTTGGAAAGGTATTTTGACGAGGAATACAACTAAGTACATTTCATCAATCAAACTTCCACTTACAACAACCAAAAACTGTAATTAAACATTCATAATCAAAGTTTAAGTTCCAAAAACGCATTTTATGATTCGGGCAACCAATTTACATGTACGTTATGCCGTTTCGAAGGTAATCAAACACACATTGCAACAAAACACTTAACAACAATATCTCATAGCATTTGACGCATCAAAAGTTCATGTAAAGCTCATCAAACCCTAATCCAAAATCACAAAATCAACAATCTTGCATATGAAACTAATCCATGTCAACCTACATACCAATTTGAAGCTAGTGATGTTAGGAACACAATTAAAACATGAACTTTCATCATTCAACAACATATGAACACCTAAAACTCAAGATTAAGCAAGCATTCTTTCAATATGAACTAGTTACATCAAAATATCAAAAACGAGCATACAAATCACATAAACAAACTAGACTCGAGCCATAGACACTAATTAACAACCTTATAACTTAAAAATCTCAAGAACACAAGAATTAGTGATTTTAGAAAGTTACCCAAAATTGATGAAATCGGTATGGAAACGAAGAGGAGATCACGAGGAGTTCAAATATGCAATTTGTTTTGATCGAATCCTCCTTGAACGAATTTAGATGATGATTGAAGGTTTGAGGGTTTGAGAGGAAAAGGTGAAGTATTATTTTGGGGGAGGTGATAGAATGAATGGAGAGGAAAGAGTTGACTAGTTGACCTAGTCATCTCTTTCTCCATTTGGCAACTTTAGTCCCTCAACTTAGGAACCGGGTACGGGAATTACCTAAACGAGATAATTCAAACGCGTATTAACGAGATGTGTTATGAACATATAACGGAACTTAAATAGTTAAACGGAAAAGTAAATGGAAAAAGGCGGGATGTTACAGAATCCCTCGAAGTTCTTTAACAAGTACGATCGTCTTATCTTCTTGCAAACAATATCAGGAATTCCGTCATAATCCCGATATAACATCTTAAGCCTAACCACCTGCATAAATTCTAGAGTCTTGAACTCGAATCCATCTTTGATGTAGTCCACTCCATACTCCTTCTTTATTGCGTATATATTAAACTCTTTGATGTAGGCCCAAGCAATGATTTTTCCTTTAGCCAAAAGATTCGCCGACCTATTAATGTAGTTCAGCCATTCAGGTTCTGGCGCTGGCTTCTCACAATATTATCTGATCCTCAACAGGATCTTCCATTCAGCTTCTAGAACTTCTACCTTTTCTTTATTTATTTTGACCGGTAAAAACCCTGGAGGCAAATCTTCGGTCTTTTCTTTTTCTTCGTATTTACGGTTTAGAAGCTCTTCACTCATTTTGAAGTAATCTTGAAACGTAGGTAGATCTTTATCGTTATTACTTTTGTACTCCGGAAAATCACCTATTGGTTCATCTTCGATAATTACTTCATCAAAATCGTTGTGGTTTTCATTTTTTACGACAATTTCCTCAAAATCATCACTAGAATCGTAACGATTCTCAAAAGATGAGCTAGCAGTCATGTCAGCTGAAGTACTTGCTTGTTACTCTTGACGCACTAGCTCGGCCTGCTCCTCAGTGCTTAGATCCAGCGGGATCTCTCCTTCTTCTAAATCATCAAATACAGCTGAGTGATTTAGACGATCCTGCTTTGCTAAAAAATCACGTAAAGAATAATCAATATTTAGAGGAATTACTGACAGTGGGTTCTCGCTTGTGCCTTTAGCAAGATCCAAACCTAGCTCATCCTCGCCTTGATCGTCAAAATTACTAAAATCTATATCCTCTTCGAGATCAACAGCCTCAATATCGAAATTATTTTCCCACTCAAGCACTTTCGACAGTGCCTTGTTCGCTGCAGACTCGGCCTTTACAATCAGCAAATTCTGAGCATCAACCTTAGTTTTTAATTTCTTCATTTCAACCTGTTGATCTTCAACCTGCTTGGTCAATTTAGCAATCACATCATCCTTTCTTCTTTCTCGTTCATTAGCTTCTTCTTTAAACTTTTCAAATTCAGAAGCCATATTTACAACCTTCTCACTTAATAGAGTAACTGCAGTATCTTGTGTAATAACAGTCGTGGATGCAGCAGCATGAACTCATGTATCAGTTTTAGCACTTGTTTCTTGAGTAGCAGCAGCTAGAGATTGTCGTTGTTGTTGTGATTGCTGTGATTGTCATGATTGTCGTTGTTCAGCAGCTGAAGATGACTCAGTTCTCTTTGCGTTTTTAATGAACCTTATTCGCTTCTGCTTCGGCTTTGTCGTAACTTGTCATACCCCGTCCTAATCCATCTAGACGAAGTCACCAACATCTGGTCCAATTGCGATAATCGACTCCAAATAATGTCTTTAAAATGAGCAAATGCACAGCGGAAGGTTTCTTTCATACATGAGAATAAACATGCTTTCAAGTGTCTACCAAAAGGTTGGTGAATTCATAGGTTTATCGTAAACAATAAAATTCATCATTTTGATAGACCACAAGATTTAAATTCTGCATGGTACAAATGGGCCCGAATCCTATACCCACCTGTAATGCACATGCGATATCTTTTAAATACAGTACACCTTTCTCGTGAACAAAATCATCTTTCATAAATCTTAGTAACCGTACACATATCTCGTGCACAAAAATAACATACACATAACCTGTGTATAAAATCATTCTCTCGATACATAACATTCATATCAATTGGTGGCAATTATCATGTCTACATAATTCAATTGTGACAATTATCATGTCCACATAATTCAAAGGTACCAATTATCATGTCCACATAATTCAACGGTGGCAATTATCATGTCCACATAATTCAACAATAATCCGCAGAACTTCTGTCTGCATAATAATTCATTCGAGGAATGTTTTTGCTTGTGTATATCTCGTCAAACATTTATAAAAGCATTTCATGTATTCGCAGTTCAAAATATATTTCAAAAGCATTTAATAAAGCAGTTGTAAAAACAGCGCATGTATTCTCAGCCCAAAAATATATATAAAAAGGGAGCAAATGAAGTTCACTTCAAAACCCATTTAAACCTTATGATTCATTAAATTGAATCTGTATTATGATCCTAACATTACCATTATCTAATCTATATTATTTTTATGATCTTAACACCTTTTTAAATTATAAACTTAATCCCTCTCTCCATAATCTTATTGTTTTAATAAAATTTCAATAATAATAATAATAATAATAATAATAATAATAATAATAATAATAATAATAATAATAATAATAATAATAATAATAATAATAATAATAATAATAATAATAATAATAAATATAATAAATAATATTACTACCTTTAACTAAAAAAACATATGTGTCGATGGTGATCAGTACACAAACAAAATAGAAGGTGGACATCTTTATCCGATCATTATCATCGTAAGTCATCATCATCATCCTATCATAATGTACATCATCATCTTCCTCGTTATCATTTTCCTTGTTTTAACAGTAGAAAACCTGAAGCTACAGTGATCAAAAAGCTGGTGGTTCGAGTGGTTCTCAAACACGATAAAGATGGTGGGAAGTTGTGATTCATGATGGCGGTGAAGGTGGGTAATAGTTTCAGTGGTGGTCTCGAGTAATAACAATTCACGAGGGGTCTCATGATCAAGGTGATGGTGATTCAAGAGGGTGATGTGGTTCACGAAGAAGAGAACAAAGACATTAAATGGTGCTCGAATGATGACATGAAAGATGGTGGTGGTCGTGTAAGTGGATGTTGAATGGTGGCGGGTAAATGAAGGTTTTGTTCAAGAAGGTGATGGTTAAAGATGTCAACGAGTGGTGGCGGTTGTAATTCAACAGGTGGTGAAGTGGGTGGAATGAAAGTGGTTTGTTCTTGAACCGGAAACGTCTGAGCAGAAGAAAGTTCGTGGGTGATGATATGGGTGGTGTATGGTGATGATTTCTCAAGGTGATAGCGGTAGCGATGGATGCTTGGTCTCCATAAGTATATATATATCAATTATATATATATATACATAAATATAATTCTTGTTTAAAGTGAGTTTTGTTGTTGAGTATTATAGAGACAAACATCGAGTACTTGTAATTGTTTTGATGATGGTTCATGAGTGGTGTTTCATTGAATGTGATTTTTAAATAAGGCAGAAATAGAAACCAACTTGTAGTAGTAATGCACAAGTGTAGATTTTTGTCTAATGTGTGTGTTTTGCTCCATATAAGCATATGCTTATAATATGTAGTAGGTAGAAAGAGATAAATTACTTGTAAAATTCAAAAGTGATCATAAAGTAACATAGTACACAGCATGATTATTTCAGTCTCGTGAAATCAATTTGTTGGTATCTACCGACGATAGTTTAAAGCGAATATTATATCGTGTCCATTGTTAATCAATAAGAATATAAAAGTGTTCCTAAAAATCCCAAACTTTTAGGTTAAATATAATTAATTATTTCACTCATTAACTGTTTGAAACTTGATCAAAAAGGTTCAATAATTATTTATTTTCTGTTCCAATTTATATGTACGGAGTACGAATATTTAAACTTAAAAAGGTAAAAATACTTTTAACAAATCTAAAATCCTCGTAATCGATTTACCGTTCAACTTTTATTTCAATCCCTCGTGAACACGTACAATATCTATATTAAAACTAACAAAACATCAATCGAGTGTTACCGACGTTTACTAATTAAGCTCGAAATCAATCATTTTCCATTTACTCTCTCTCTCTCTCTCTAAATATAATCAGTTTTAAATAACAAGTTTTATCACATAAATATATATTATATATTTTTTAAACAAATAGATTTAATATTATTTTGTATATTTACAAGTAGTATTTATATACATATTTATATACATATATATATACATATATATATATATATATATATATATATATATATATATATATATATATATATATATATATATATATATATATATATTTGTAATAATAGTTTTCATTATATCGCATATTATTTTACATATTTATTTCCAACAATTAACTCATATATTATTTCAATTAATATTTCAAATTATCATATATATATATATATATATATATATATATATATATATATATATATATATATATATATATATATATATACACATTTGTAATAATAGTTTTCATTATATCGCATATTATTTTACATATTTATTTCCAACAATTAACTCATATATTATTTCAATTAATATTTCAAATTATCATATATATATATATATATATATATATATATATATATATATATATATATATATATATATATATATATATATATATATTTAAACATACATGTATCTATTTACAATTAGTTGTTCGTGAATCGTCGGGAATAGTCACAGGGTGTTTTAATATATAAAAGAGTTCAAAATCATGAGACTTTAACAATACAGACTTTGCTTATTGTGTCGGATTTATAATTAGATTAAGTTTAAATTTGGTCGAAAATTTCCGGGTTGTCACAGTACCTACCCGTTAAAGAAATTTCGTCCCGAAATTTGAGCAAGGTAGTCATGGCTAACAATAAAAATGTTTTCATGACAAATATGAGTTGATAAATTGAGTTTTATCATCCTTGAGTAATATGGATAAAAATAATTCGATTATTCGAAGAGCACGAATGAAGCTATCACAAAAGATTGAAATGAGGAAAATAAGATTTGCCTTAGCTTTTGACGTAGTCAGTGTTGAATTTAGAAAATAAGGTGCGTCTTAACTTTTGACGTTGTCTTGGTTGAATTCCGGAATTCAAGGGGTTTAAAGAAAATCTTTGAAATAAAAAAGATTTGATTCTTCGCTGAGTAAGGAATTTAAGATCTCTATAATTAAATACGGTGATCTGCCTTGATTACACTGTCTGATATTTCCATTATAAATTAAGCTCTTCCGTTCCATTATTCTCACCATTTCTATACTTTCTTTCTAAGTTCATACATCCAAAAGATTGTGAAAATGCTTAATCCAGTTCTAATCCTTGTTCTTATTCTGACTATCACAATGATCGTTCTTCTTTTCCAACTCCCACCGGAAGAATCTGTTTATTTCTACTATGCTCTAGGGATTATTGTATTTATAATCCTCCCGTGTCTTTATATTTCTATACGCACTGATATCCACAATTTGTAATTTCGGTGTTGTTGCTGGGCTTTATATTTTCCCTTATATATCGGAGCTTCATGCTCTTGTTTTCTCTTCCCGACTTCTAATAAAGCGAGTAATGGGTTAGAATTCGTAAGTATGGAGTTTCGAATGATTATAGTATTCTAAGCAGAAAGGAATGTATTAGCACGATTTGATTTGTCAAATTACCAGAATCCCTGAGGATGGAACTATCAAGATTATATTTTCTTGATATGTTTAGAGGTTAAGTAGAATGAAAGAGTTATGTAACATGACACATGATGAGGGTGTGATCTTCTGTGAACCATCATCAAGTTGCATTAGAAACTTAGCATGACTTACTGTAATATAATCACGTTGGCCGGGCGTCGTTATATTATACTAACTCATGCTTCAATTCCCAACATTTCTCCAGGAATCATTCATAATTTAAACTCGAATTTTAAAGAAATTTAGAAACTAAAATAGTTTCCTTTTATGATGTAAAATAGATAGCATGAAGAGAAAATTAATTTCGGATAAGAATATTTATGAAAATATCTTCAGAAATATCGAAGATATTTATGATGATATTTTGGAATTTCAAAGTTCGAAGGTTGATGAAGAAAGATTTTCCGCAAGATTTTGACATGAGTACGTAGCAAGATATTCGTTGAAGGTTTCATTGGATCTAAAATTACCTGGTTTCTTTGAATATAGGGTATGGTCCTTGTATTTGTCCTTGGTCTCCTTCATGATTAGCTCAATCTGTTTTCTAGTTCTAACTTTTTTGAGCTTTTCCAACATACTATTCTTTATTATCAAACTTTCGACGATTAAGGTCGTTTACGATTGTCTACAGTTTCTGCTGCTTCATTCAGCTTTTTCAAAGTTCAATGTATTGATTCGTAGGCTGGGTGCTTTTCAAAATTTCAGAATGGAAGGTCATAATTCTAAGAGATAAAGGCTATACATATAATTCTTGATGTAGATATGCTGTGAGTTTTCAAAGTACTGACTGCTGATTCCCGATAATTGGTATGGCAATTATTGTTACAAGATGTAGATGAGTACATGATAAAGTTTCAACGAACAATAATGATTTTTCGGAAAGTCAAAGATTAATGGAGTTGCTGGTAAGTTTACTGCTAATGTGGTGAAATATAAACGATTCTCCGGTAACAATAAAAGAGCACGCATATATATCGATGTTATAATAAGGTTGTTTCGAACAAAAAGTCGAAGTTGACTTGCTGGAGCTGTGACAAAATTGGCTAATTTGAAAAAGAATTACAATGTTATTTTCGGTAATAACAATGCCAAAGGAGCTATCATAGATACGTGTTAAACGTTTACTCAGGTTCTGAGAGTTTTCAGGTGCATAACTGTATGTATAAATCTTTCCTTCTTTAGATGAAGTGCGGTTGGTTCATCCTCTCGATTGAGGTGTTTTCCAAGAATCATGAAAGGCGTGAACGCAGATTGTAATCGTCAAGATACGTAGGATGTTTAAGATGAAATCAAGTTACAAAGGATGTTTAAGATTAAATCAAGTGGCAATTTGAAGAATTATTTAATGGTAGTAGGTGTAACTTATTAACGATATTTTAAGTCAAAATGCGTTGTAATTAATATTTTCTACTATTTTAATACTTTTTAATTATCCAATGATAGTAGTCCAATAGTCCAATAGTTCAACCAAGACTAGTATATTATAAGGAAATAGTCATAACGGATATAGGAACAGTTATCTAGGATTTGGTTAGTATTGGTTTAAAGTTTTACGTAGTTAATTAATTAGTTACTAATCAATTTTATTTTGTTCATTATTTTCTTCATTATGCCATTTGTCGAATCTTGACTTGGATTCTAATCAGTCAAAATCCGAATATGAAATTGAATGAAAATGGTTATTCTGTGGTGAACGGATTCGTATAGTTGTGGTTGTAAGTAGGATAGTAAATGACTATTGTATCAGATTCGAAGAATGTACAGTGTAACTTATTAAAGTGAAATCTAAATATTCCTTGGGTATTACCTACCCGTTAAAATATTTTCACCATTAACAGTTTGTACAAAAGAATTTTTAATTACAATCTCTATGAAAACATATATACATATATACTTTCTTTAGATGTAATCATGGATTTAATGAGTCAATATAATACTAAACTCATTTGATTTACCGTTAGAACTAGAATACATAATCTCTAAAACATTAGAGATTACATAATCGCCATGTAGAATGAAGATTATGCTTGGGGTATAGATTGTGATGTTGAGGTATGTGATGTTGAGGCTACTGGTGCTGGTGGTACTGTTGATACTGGTGATGTTGCTGAAGCTGGTAAATTTTGCACCATATTCTCCCAATTGTTTACTTGAGCGCGAAGTTTGCTAACTTCTTCTATTATTCCGGGATGATTGTCGGTCGGAACGTGCGGATGAATAAGATTTAGAATTGTAGATATTACATAATCTTTTCGAGCTATTCTGGAAATGAGGATGAAAATGGTGTTTCGGACAGGTTCGCCGGTAAGTGCTTCAGGTTCTTCGCCAAGAGGGAAATTTGGTTGGTGGAAAGGATCGCCGTCTTCGCGTCTCCATTGATTAAGTCGACTACGAACCCATTAGATGAATTGGGGATGGCTGATTGACTGATTCATTCTTGTGACACCGCTTTCGGAGCTTAGGTGAATATCCATGTCGGAATAGTTGTCGGAATAACTATCGGAATAGCTATCGAAATCTGAGGGACTCGAACTGGTTGAGGGATTCATCTCGTATGATCAGATGAAGTATTTTTGATAAGAAATAGATTATAGGATGTAGATTAGTACCCTGCAATACGTAATTTACATATGCATATATAATACTAAAATCCCATAAGTTACGGAGGAATCTACGGAAGCTGTCAGGCAAAGGTAATAATAGCAGATACGCTAAGATATGAATTTTATCTATTCACTGTCTATGCAATAGAGGCAGTAAGACGTGTATAGACTTTAAGCATGATAAGCAAATAATTTTCGACACTTAAATGATAAGAAAAACTTTTGACATGAAGACACGGTCGAAGTCCAGACTCACTAATACTTCTAAACAACTATCAGTTAGACACACTAATGCAAGACCTGGTTCGCTAAGACCACCGCTCTGATACCACATGTCATACCCCGTCCTAATCCATCTGGATGAAGTCACCAACATCTGGTCCCATTGCGATAATCGACTCCAAATAATGTCTTTAAAATGAGCAAATGCACAGCGGATGTAGTGACCCGAACTTTTCCATGTTTATATATATTAATTGAGATTGATATTTACATGATTAAATGTTTCCAACATGTTAAGCAATCAAACTTATTAAGACTTGATTAATTGAAATATGTTTCATATAGACAATTGACCACCCAAGTTGACCGGCGATTCACGAACGTTAAAACTTGTAAAAATGACATGACGATATATATATGGATATACATATGGTTAACATGAGATTATGATAAGTAAGTATCTCCATAAGTATATTAACAATGAGTTATATACATATAAACAAGACTACTAACTTAAGGATTTCGAAACGAGACATATATGTAACGATTATCGTTGTAACGACATTTAAATGTATATATATCATATTAAGATATATTAATATATCATAATATCATGATAATATAATAATTTAACATCTCATTAGATATAATAAACAATGGGTTAACAACATTAATTGAGATCGTTAACTTAAAGGTTTCAAAACAACACTTACATGTAACGACTAACGATGACTTAACGACTCAGTTAAAATGTATATACATGTAGTGTATTTAGATGTATTAAAATACTTTTGGAAGACTTCAAGACATATATCAAAACACTCATACTTAACGAAAATGGTTACAGTTACTTTCCCATTCTTTTCTTTCATCAAGAATTCTAGTCGTATTCTTACCCGTATTATGCACAGCTTCAAAACGTACTTACTATGGGTATATACCAGTAGGAACTAGCATGGGATTCCACTCTTGATTATGTCATGTATGACTAATCAATTTTAACTTCTACCATGAGCTAGTCAACTAACTAGAACTCCTTTTAACCCCACTCACCACTCACCAATTACCACTCATCATTCACTCCATTTCACTTCCAATTCTCTTTCTAATTCTATCTCAACACACACACACACACACACTATTATGAACGTATTTTTCCAGTAGTTAATCATCATCTTCATCAAAAATCACTTCAAGAATCAAGCTTTAATCATCATAGGAAGAACACTTCAAGAACACTTCAAAAATCCCTTCAAGTTTACTAATTTACTTCCAAGCTTTCTAATCCATTCCAAGTAATCATCTAAGATCAAGAAACCTTTGTTATATACAGTAGGTTATCTTTCTTATTCAAGGTAATATTCATATTCAAACTTTGATTCAATTTCTATAACTATAAACTATCTTAATTCGAGTAAAAATCTTACTTGAACTTGTTTTTGTGTCATGATCCTACTTCAAGAACTTTCAAGCCATCCAAGATCCTTTGAAGCTAGATCATTTCTTGTCACTTCCAGTAGGTTTACCTACTAAACTTTAGGTAGTAATGATGTTCATAACATCATTCGATTCATATATATAAAACTATCTTATTCGAAGGTTTAAACTCGTAATCACTAGAACATAGTTTAGTTAATTCTAAACTTGTTCGCAAACAAAAGTTAATCCTTCTAACTTGACTTTTAAAATTAACTACACACATGTTCTATATCTATATGATATGCTAACTTAATGATTTAAAACCTGGAAACACGAAAAACACCGTAAAATCGGATTTACGCCGTCGTAGTAACACCGCGGGCTGTTTTGGGTTAGTTAATTAAAAACTATGAAAAACTTTGATTTAAAAGTTGTTATTCTGAGAAAATGATTTTTATTATGAACATGAAACTATATCCAAAAATTATGGTTAAACTCAAAGTGGAAGTATGTTTTCTAAAATGGTCATCTAGACGTCGTTCTTTCGACTGAAATGACTACCTTTACAAAAACGACTTGTAACTTATTTTTCCGACTATAAACCTATACTTTTTATGTTTAGATTCATAAAATAGAGTTCAATATGAAACCATAGCAATTTGATTCACTCAAAACGGATTTAAAATGAAGAAGTTATGGGTAAAACAAGATTGGATAATTTTTCTCATTTTAGCTACGTGAAAATTGGTAACAAATCTATTCCAACCATAACTTAATCAACTTGTATTGTATATATTATGTAATCTTGAGATACCATAGACACGTATACAATGTTTCGACCTATCATGTCGACACATCTATATATATTTCAGAACAACCATAGACACTCTATATGTGAATGTTGGAGTTAGCTATACAGGGTTGAGGTTGATTCCAAAATATATATAGTTTGAGTTGTGATCAATACTGAGATACGTATACACTGGGTCGTGGATTGATTCAAGATAATATTTATCGATTTATTTCTGTACATCTAACTGTGGACAACTAGTTGTAGGTTACTAACGAGGACAGCTGACTTAATAAACTTAAAACATTAAAATATATTAAAAGTGTTGTAAATATATCTTAAACATACTTTGATATATATATGTATATATTGTTATAGGTTCGTGAATCAACAGTGGCCAAGTCTTACTTCTCGACGAAGTAAAAATTTGTGAAAGTGAGTTATAGTCCCACTTTTAAAATCTAATATTTTTGGGATGAGAATACATGCAGGTTTTATAAATGATTTACAAAATAGACACAAGTACGTGAAACTACATTCTATGGTTGAATTATCGAAATCGAATATGCCCCTTTTTATTAAGTCTGGTAATCTAAGAATTAGGGAACAGACACCCTAATTGACGCGAATCCTAAAGATAGATCTATTGGGCCTAACAAACCCCATCCAAAGTACCGGATGCTTTAGTACTTCGAAATTTATATCATATCCGAAGGGTGTCCCGGAATGATGGGGATATTCTTATATATATGCATCTTGTTAATGTCGGTTACCAGGTGTTCACCATATGAATGATTTTTATCTCTATGCATGGGATGTGTATTGAAATATGAAATCTTGTGGTCTATTATTACGATTTGATACATATAGGTTAAACCTATAACTCACCAACATTTTTGTTGATGTTTAAAGCATGTTTATTCTCAGGTGAATACTAAGAGCTTCCGCTGTTGCATACTAAAATAAGGACAAGATTTGGAGTCCATGTTTGTATGATATTGTGTATAAACTGCATTCAAGAAACTGATTTCGATGTAACATATTTGTATTGTAAACCATTATGTAATGGTCGTGTGTAAACAGGATATTTTAGATTATCATTATTTGATAATCTACGTAAAGCTTTTAAACCTTTATTTATGAAATAAAGGTTATGGTTTGTTTTAAAAATGAATGCAGTCTTTGAAAAACGTCTCATATAGAGGTTAAAACCTCGCAACGAAATCAATTAATATGGAACGTTTTTAATCAATAAGAACGGGACATTTCAGTTGGTATCAGAGCGTTGGTCTTAGAGAACCAGAAAATTTGCATTAGTGTGTCTTATCGAGTTTGTTAGGATGCATTAGTGAGTCTGGACTTCGACCGTGTTTTCTTTAAAAATGATTGCTTAACATTTTTGTTGGAAACTATATATTTTTAACATATGAATATTATGTGATATATTAATCTCTTAACATGTTTGATATTATGTGATAGATGTCTACCTCTAGAACAAGTCCCATTGACTCACCTAATAATAATGAAGAGTCAAATGTAAATTGGAATGGTTCGTGGACTGACTCACAAGTTCCCGAAGGGGAACCGGAAGAAGAGTCGGAACCGGAAGAAGAATCGGAACCGGAAGAAGAATCAGAACCGGAAAAAGAAATAGAATCGGTGGGGGAAATAATAAAACGGTTAAGTAAAAGAGAATCCTCAACCAACCGACCAAGGTTAATTATGGTCAATGGTGTTTCCGCCAAGGAAGCAAAATATTGGGAGGATTACCAATTCTCCGATGAATCGGATTCCGACGAGAATTTCGATGATGTTATAGAAATTACCCCAACTGAATTTAAAAAGGCAAAAGAAAATAATAAGGGAAAGGGCATAAAAATAGAGAAATCTAATTCCAACCCCGATGAACTTTATATGTATCGTCAACCCCCGAAGTCCTTAAGTTGTAACAATGACCCGGGAACCTCTAAACCACCAGGTTTTTCTAAACCAATGTGGACAACGACGGCTCGTATTAGGGGAACATCATATATCCCTAGAAACTTGGCAAAACGAACCAAAACCGAACAAGAAGAAACGAGCGAGTCGGAATAAGATAGTTGTATTCGTGTGGTGTAATATATGTAATATAGTGTGCTTATGCTTTATGATATATGTAAAAATTGCTTGTATTAATAAGTATTTTTTTATGAATCTAACTCTTGTCTATTTTACAGTATAAAAACACAAAATGGATAGACAACCCAATATTTTAAGCGACCTACCCGGAGACATGATTGATGAAATTTTGTCTAGAGTCGGTCAGAATTCCTCGGCACAACTATTTAAGGCGAGATCAGTTTGTAAGACATTCGAAGAACGTTCCAAGAATGCCTTGGTTTATAAAAGGCTTTCGTTCGAATGATGGGGGATATCACATTGGGAAATCCATAAGTTACAATGTGTTTACTTTGACGCATATATTGCGGGGAACCCAAATGCTATTTTACAACGGGTTAAGAAATTATTTTCACTCAGTATATCCGAATATAGGACTTCGTGATTTAGAAAAAGCGGCTAACATGCAACATAAAGAAGCATGTTATCCTTACGGGTTAGTAATGTTCGCTTCTCACCAAAATGAGAACAAGAACATCGGGCTACAACTATTAAACAAAATGTTCCCACAAGTGACGGAGTCGGTATTTGGGGTAAGAAATGAGGTTTTTAGGTTATTACGAGACTGTTGGTCATTACGTAACCCTCGTCCCTTTGACGAAGTTACAACACGCTGTCTTATCAACGGCCATAACGGTTATGTTCCACAAGACCAAGGATGGGAAGTAGTCCTAGTAAAACCAAAATGCATGACTTGTTTCTGGACGTATGAATTACGTGTCTTTATTGCCTTTGCTGAACGACTTGTGTACTAGCTAGAATTATCTTCACAACTATCTTGTATCAAAGTTATTGTGTGCTATATTTCATGCTTTATGTAAAATAAGCGGTATTGTAAGTTTGTAAAATATTGTATAAAAGTTTGAACGCGAAATATTATTACAATCAGTTTTTCATATAGAATTGTAGTAGTTGAATTGTATATTAGCTACTAAGTATGAACTTAACGGGTAGGTACTACCCTAATTTAAACTTATAAAACGCTAATATGAAGAAAAAGCTTTTATAAATGAGTTCATATTATGCTACGAAATACTATTAACTACTCTTAATATTCTGTATGATTAACTTGTTCCATTTGACTATTTTGAAGGAAATGGCACCGACTACTCGACACACCGTGAATATGAATGAAGAGGAATTCCGTACTTTTCTAGCTTCAAACATAGCCGCAGTACAGGCTGCGCTACATACCAACAATAACCTTGGATCTGGCAGTACAGGAAATCGTGTAAGATGCACCTACAAAGAATTCACTGCCTGCAAACCTTTGGAATTTGATGGAACTGAAGGACCGATCGGATTGAAACGGTGGACCGAGAAGGTCAAATCGGTGTTTTCCATAAGTAAGTGTACTGAAGAGGACAAAGTGAAGTACGCTACGCATACCTTCACAGGTTCTGCATTAACATGGTGGAATACCTATCTAGAGCAAGTGGGACAAGATGATGCGTACGCACTACCGTGGTCAGCATTCAAGCACTTGATGAACGAGAAGTACCGTCCTAGAACCGAGGTCAATAAGCTCAAGATAGAACTTAGAGGGTTACGAACCCAAGGATTTGATATTACCACATACGAAAGACGATTCACAGAATTGTGCCTATTGTGTCCGGGAGCGTTCGAAGATGAGGAAGAGAAGATCGACGCGTTTGTGAAAGGATTACCGGAAAGAATCCAAGAAGATATAAGTTCACACGAGCCCGCCTCCATACAACAGGCATGTAGAATGGCTCACAAACTAGTGAACCAGATTGAAGAAAGAATTAAAGAACAGACTGCTGAAGAGGCCAATGTAAAGCAAGTCAAAAGAAAGTGGAAGGAAAACGGTGATAAGAATCACCAATACAACAACAACAGCAATTACAATAATAATCGCAACAATTATCCCAACAATCGCAACATCAATCCCAACTACAACAAACGGCCCAACAATAACAACAACAACAACAACAGCAACTACAACAATCATCCCAACAACAATAATAACCGCAACAACAACAACAATCAGAAGCAGTTATGCCAAAGGTGTGAAAAGTATCACTCGGGGTTCTGCACCAAATTTTGCAACAAGTGTATAAGAAATGGTCATAGCGCGGCGAAGTGTGAGGTCTACGGACCAGGGGTTAATAGAACGAAAGGAACAAATGGTGTCGGAAGGAGTAATGGCGGAGCAAGTAGTGTCGGCGCAAGTTATGCCAATGTAGTTTGTTATAAATGTGGAAAACCGGGCCACATTATTAAAAATTGCCCGAACCAGGAGAACACGAATGGACAAGGTCGCGGAAGAGTTTTCAATATTAATGCGGCAGAGGCACAGGAAGACCCGGAGCTTGTTACGGGTACGTTTCTTATTGATAATAAATCTGCTTACGTTTTATTTGATTCGGGTGCGGATAGAAGCTATATGAGTAGAGATTTTTGTGCTAAATTAAGTTGTCCATTGACACCTTTGGATAGTAAATTTTTACTCGAATTAGCAAATGGTAAATTAATTTTAGCAGATAATATATGTCGGAATCGAGAAATTAAACTGGTTAGCGAAACATTTAAGATTGATTTGATACCAGTAGAGTTAGGGAGTTTTGATGTGATAATCGGTATGGACTGGTTGAAAGAAGTGAAAGCAGAGATCGTTTGTTACAAAAATGCAATTCGCATTATACGAGAAAAAGGAAAACCCTTAATGGTGTACGGAGAAAAGGGCAACACGAAGCTACATCTTATTAGTAATTTGAAGGCACAAAAACTAATAAGAAAAGGTTGCTATGCTGTTCTAGCACAAGTCGAGAAAGTACAAACTGAAGAAAAGAGCATCAATGATGTTCCCATCGCAAAAGAATTTCCCGATGTATTTCCGAAAGAATTACCGGGATTACCCCCACATCGATCCGTTGAATTTCAAATAGATCTTGTACCAGGAGCTACACCAATAGCTCGTGCTCCTTACAGACTCGCACCCAGCGAGATGAAAGAACTGCAAAGCCAATTACAAGAACTTTTAGAGCGTGGTTTCATTCGACCAAGCACATCACCGTGGGGAGCTCCTGTTTTGTTTATCAAGAAGAAAGATGGTACATTCAGGTTGTGTATCGACTACCGAGAGTTGAACAAACTTACCATCAAGAACCCTACCCACTACCGAGAATCGACAACTTATTTGATCAACTACAAGGCTCGTCTGTTTATTCAAAGATTGACTTACGTTCCGGGTATCATCAAATGCGGGTGAAAGAAGATGATATTCCAAAGACTGCTTTCAGAACACGTTACGGTCATTACGAGTTTATGGTCATGCCGTTTGGTTTAACTAATGCACCAGCTGTGTTCATGGACCTTATGAACCAAGTGTGTGGACCATACCTTGACAAGTTTGTCATTGTTTTCATTAATGACATACTTATTTACTCAAAGAATGACCAAGAACACGGTGAACATTTGAGAAAGGTGTTAGAAGTATTGAGGAAGGAAGAATTGTACGCTAAGTTTTCAAAGTGTGCATTTTGGTTGGAAGAAGTTCAATTCCTCGGTCACATAGTGAACAAAGAAGGTATTAAGGTGGATCCGGCAAAGATAGAAACTGTTGAAAAGTGGGAAACCCCGAAAACTCCAAAACACATATGCCAGTTTTTAGGACTAGCTGGTTACTACAGAAGGTTCATCCAAGACTTTTCCAGAATAGCAAAACCCTTGACTGCATTAACGCATAAAGGGAAGAAATTTGAATGGAATGATGAACAAGAGAAAGCGTTTCAGTTATTGAAGAAAAAGCTAACTACGGCACCTATATTGTCATTGCCTGAAGGGAATGATGATTTTGTGATTTATTGTGACGCATCAAAGCAAGGTCTCGGTTGTGTATTAATGCAACGAACGAAGGTGATTGCTTATGCGTCTAGATAATTGAAGATTCACGAACAAAATTATACGACGCATGATTTGGAATTAGGCGCGGTTGTTTTTGCATTAAAGACTTGGAGGCACTACTTATATGGGGTCAAAAGTATTATATATACCGACCACAAAAGTCTTCAACACATATTTAATCAGAAACAACTGAATATGAGGCAGCGTAGGTGGATTGAATTATTGAATGATTACGACTTTGAGATTCGTTACCACCCGGGGAAGGCAAATGTGGTAGCCGATGCCTTGAGCAGGAAGGACAGAGAACCCATTCGAGTAAAATCTATGAATATAATGATTCATAGTAACCTTACTACTCAAATAAAGGAGGCGCAACAAGGAGTTTTAAAAGAGTGAAATTTAAAGGATGAAATACCCAAAGGATCGGAGAAACATCTTAATATTCGGGAAGATGGAACCCGGTATAGGGCTGAAAGGATTTGGGTACCAAAATTTGGAGATATGAGAGAAATGGTACTTAGAGAAGCTCATAAAACCAGATACTCAATACATCCTGGAACGGGGAAGATGTACAAGGATCTCGGGAAATATTTTTGGTGGCCGGGTATGAAAACCGATGTTGCTAAATACGTAGGAGAATGTTTGACGTGTTCTAAGGTCAAAGCTGAGCATCAGAAACCATCAGGTCTACTTCAACAACCCGAAATCCCGGAATGGAAATGGGAAAACATTACCATGGATTTCATCACTAAATTGCCAAGGACTGCAAGTGGTTTTGATACTATTTGGGTAATAGTTGATCGTCTCACCAAATCAGCACATTTCCTGCCAATAAGAGAAGATGACAAGATGGAGAAGTTAGCATGACTGTATTTGAAGGAAGTCGTCTCCAGACATGGAATACCAATCTCTATTATCTCTGATAGGGATGGCAGATTTATTTCAAGATTCTGGCAGACATTACAGCAAGCATTAGGAACTCGTCTAGACATGAGTACTGCCTATCATCCACAAACTTATTGGCAGAGCGAAAGGACGATACAAACGCTTGAAGACATGCTACGAGCATGTGTTATTGATTTCAGAAACAGTTGGGATCGACATCTACCATTAGCAGAATTTTCCTACAACAACAGCTACCATTCAAGCATTGAGATGGCGCCGTTTGAAGCACTTTATGGTAGAAAGTGCAGGTCTCCGATTTGTTGGAGTGAAGTGGGAGATAGACAGATTACGGGTCCGGAGATTATACAAGAAACTACCGAGAAGATCATCCAAATTCAACAACGGTTGAAAACCGCCCAAAGTCGACAAAAGAGCTACGCTGACATTAAAAGAAAAGATATAGAATTTGAAATTGGAGAGATGGTCATGCTTAAAGTTGCACCTTGGAAAGGCGTTGTTCGATTTGGCAAACGAGGGAAATTAAATCCAAGGTATATTGGACCATTCAAGATTATTGATCGTGTCAGACCAGTAGCTTACCGACTTGAGTTACCTCAACAACTCGCGGCTGTACATAACACTTTCCACGTCTCGAATTTGAAGAAATGTTTTGCTAAAGAATATCTCACTATTCCATTAGATGAAATCCAAATCAACGAAAAACTCCAATTCATCGAAGAACCCGTCGAAATAATGGATCGTGAGGTTAAAAGACTTAAGCAAAACAAGATACCAATTGTTAAGGTTTGATGGAATGCTCGTAGAGGACCCGAGTTCACCTGGGAGCATGAAGATCAGATGAAGAAGAAATACCCGCATCTATTTCCAGAAGATTCGTCAACACCTTCAACAGCTTAAAATTTCGGGACGAAATTTATTTAACGGGTAGGTACTGTAGTGACCCGAACTTTTCCATGTTTATATATATTAATTGAGATTGATATTTACATGATTAAATGTTTCCAACATGTTAAGCAATCAAACTTGTTAAGACTTGATTAATTGAAATATGTTTCATATAGACAATTGACCACCCAAGTTGACCGGCGATTCACGAACGTTAAAACTTGTAAAAACGACATGACGATATATATATGGATATACATATGGTTAACATGAGATTATGATAAGTAAGTATCTCCATAAGTATATTAACAATGAGTTATATACATATAAACAAGACTACTAACTTAAGGATTTCGAAACGAGACATATATGTAACGATTATCGTTGTAACGACATTTAAATGTATATATATCATATTAAGATATATTAATATATCATAATATCATGATAATATAATAATTTAACATTTCATTAGATATAATAAACAATGGGTTAACAACATTAATTGAGATCGTTAACTTAAAGGTTTCAAAACAACACTTACATGTAACGACTAACGATGACTTAACGACTCAGTTAAAATGTATATACATGTAGTGTATTTAGATGTATTAAAATACTTTTGGAAGACTTCAAGACATATATCAAAACACTCATACTTAACGAAAATGGTTACAGTTACTTTCCCATTCTTTTCTTTCATCAAGAATTCTAGTCGTATTCTTACCCGTATTATACACAGCTTCAAAACGTACTTACTATGGGTATATACCAGTAGGAACTAGCATGGGATTCCACTCTTGATTATGTCATGTATGACTAATCAATTTTAACTTCTACCATGAGCTAGTCAACTAACTAGAACTCCTTTTAACCCCACTCACCACTCACCAATTACTACTCATCATTCACTCCATTTCACTTCCAATTCTCTTTCTAATTCTCTCTCAACACACGCACACACTATTATGAACGTATTTTTCCAGTAGTTAATCATCATCTTCATCAAAAATCACTTCAAGAATCAAGCTATAATCATCATAGGAAGAACACTTCAAGAACACTTCAAAAATCCCTTCAAGTTTACTAATTTACTTCCAAGCTTTCTAATCCATTCCAAGTAATCATCTAAGATCAAGAAACCTTTGTTATATATAGTAGGTTATCTTTCTTATTCAAGGTAATATTCATATTCAAACTTTGATTCAATTTCTATAACTATAAACTATCTTAATTCGAGTAAAAATCTTACTTGAACTTGTTTTTGTGTCATGATCCTACTTCAAGAACTTTCAAGCCATCCAAGATCCTTTGAAGCTAGATCATTTCTTGTCACTTCCAGTAGGTTTACCTACTAAACTTGAGGTAGTAATGATGTTCATAACATCATTCGATTCATATATATAAAACTATCTTATTCGAAGGTTTAAACTCGTAATCACTAGAACATAGTTTAGTTAATTCTAAACTTGTTCGCAAATAAAAGTTAATCCTTCTAACTTGACTTTTAAAATTAACTACACACATGTTCTATATCTATATGATATGCTAACTTAATGATTTAAAACCTGGAAACACGAAAAACAACGTAAAACCGGATTTACGCCGTCGTAGTAACACCGCGGGCTGTTTTGGGTTAGTTAATTAAAAACTATGATAAACTTTGATTTAAAAGTTGTTATTCTGAGAAAATGATTTTTATTATGAACATGAAACTATATCCAAAAATTATGGTTAAACTCAAAGTGGAAGTATGTTTTCTAAAATGGTCATCTAGACGTCGTTCTTTCGACTGAAATGACTACCTTTACAAAAATGACTTGTAACTTATTTTTCCGACTATAAACCTATACTTTTTCTGTTTATATTCATAAAATAGAGTTCAATATGAAACCATAGCAATTTGATTCACTCAAAACGGATTTAAAATGAAGAAGTTATGGGTAAAACAAGATTGGATAATTTTTCTCATTTTAGCTACGTGAAAATTGGTAACAAATCTATTCCAACCATAACTTAATCAACTTGTATTGTATATTATGTAATCTTGAGATACCATAGACATGTATACAATGTTTCGACCTATCATGTCGACACATCTATATATATTTCGGAACAACCATAAACACTCTATATGTGAATGTTGGAGTTAGCTATACAGGGTTGAGGTTGATTCTAAAATATATATAGTTTGAGTTGTGATCAATACTGAGATACGTATACACTGGGTCGTGGATTGATTCAAGATAATATTTATCGATTTATTTCTGTACATCTAACTGTGAACAACTAGTTGTAGGTTACTAACGAGGACAGCTGACTTAATAAACTTAAAACATCAAAATATATTAAAAGTGTTGTAAATATATCTTAAACATACTTTGATATATATGTATATATTGTTATAGGTTCGTGAATCAACAGTGGCCAAGTCTTACTTCTCGACGAAGTAAAAATCTGTGAAAGTGTGTTATAGTCCCACTTTTAAAATCTAATATTTTTGGGATGAGAATACATGCAGGTTTTATAAATGATTTACAAAATAGACACAAGTACGTGAAACTACATTCTATGGTTGAATTATCGAAATCGAATATGCCCCTTTTTATTAAGTCTGGTAATCTAAGAATTAGGGAACAGACACCCTAATTGACGCGAATCCTAAAGATAGATCTATTGGGCCTAACAAACCCCATCCAAAGTACCGGATGCTTTAGTACTTCGAAATTTATATCATATCCGAAGGGTGTCCCGGAATGATGGGGATATTCTTATATATATGCATCTTGTTAATGTCGGTTACCAGGTGTTCACCATATGAATGATTTTTATCTCTATGCATGGGATGTGTATTGAAATATGAAATCTTGTGGTCTATTGTTACGATTTGATACATATAGGTTAAACCTATAACTTACCAACATTTTTGTTGACGTTTAAAGCATGTTTATTCTCAGGTGAATACTAAGAGCTTCCGCTGTTGCATACTAAAATAAGGACAAGATTTGGAGTCCATGTTTGTATGATATTGTGTAAAAACTGCATTCAAGAAACTGATTTCGATGTAACATATTTGTATTGTAAACCATTATGTAATGGTCATGTGTAAACAGGATATTTTAGATTATAATTATTTGATAATCTACGTAAAGCTTTTAAACCTTTATTTATGAAATAAAGGTTATGGTTTGTTTTAAAAATGAATGCAGTCTTTGAAAAACGTCTCATATAGAGGTTAAAACCTCGCAACGAAATCAATTAATATGGAACATTTTTAATCAATAAGAACGGGACATTTCAGCGGAAGGTTTCTTTCATACCTGAGAATAAACATGCTTTCAAGTGTCAACCAAAAGGTTGGTGAATTCATAGGTTTATCGTAAACAATAAAATTCATCATTTTGATAAACCACAAGATTTAAATTCTGCATGGTACAAATGGGCCCGAATCCTATACCCACCTGTAATGCACATGCGATATCTTTTAAATACAGTACACCTTTCTCGTGTACAAAATCATCTTTCATAAATCTTAGTAACCGTACACATATCTCGTGCACAAAAATAACATACACATAACCTGTGTATAAAATCATTCTCTCGATACATAACATTCATATCAATTGGTGGCAATTATCATGTCCACATAATTTAATGGTGGCAATTATCATGTCCACATAATTCAATGGTGGCAATTATCATGTCCACATAATTCAACGGTGGCAATTATCATGTTCACATAATTCAACAATAATCCGCAGAACTTCTGTCTGCATAATAATTCATTCAAGGAATGTTTTTGCTTGTGTCTATCTCGTCAAACATTTATAAAAGCATTTCATGTATTCGCAGTTCAAAATATATTTCAAAAGCATTTAATAAAGCAGTTGTAAAAACAGCGCATGTATTCTCAGCCCAAAAATATATATAAAAAGGGAGCAAATGAAACTCACCTAATGTATTTTGTAGTAAAAATACATATGACGTCATTTAACAAGTGTAGGGTTGACCTCAGATTCACGAACCTATATCATGTATATATATTAACACATTATAATATAAATCAATTAAGTTTATATATTTTGTTATATATCAAGATTAATGTTCTTATATATAATTTTATTATTACTTATAATACATTATAATACCTACTTGATATTTAGTTAATGTTATATTAATAATATTAGTTAACACAAAATTTATGTAATATTTATATACCTTATGTAAAAATATATTTTTATATATATATACATAGGTTGTTTTGTAAAATAAATAATTGTAGTATTACTAAATTAAGGATAATGATAATAAATATGATAATAATAACAATACTTATAATAATAATAATAATAATAATAATAATAATAATAATAATAATAATAATAATAATAATAATAATAATAATAATAATAATAATAATAATAATAATAATAATAATAATAATAATAATAATAATAATAATAATAATAAAAGACTACCTTTCAAAGTAAGCTTTAAAAAAAATTGCCATAGTCCGGACTCGAACTCATGACCTCTCAATTAAACTGAAACACCCTGAACCATTTGAGCCATTTTGTCTTTCTATTCTTATTACTTGATTAATTCTTTTTATCATTTATCATTCTTGTTATTAAGCCTCTCGACCCAAATAGAAGCCCAACCATCAAATAGTCCATATATCGTTTAAAGGAAACCCAAAGAAATTTTTAAAATTTACGGCCCAACAGGCTCGAGTTTTTAAGACAGTTTTTACTAAAAAAATATTGCACGTGCCTAGTTTCGATCCCCAGACCTCTCGATTATCTCACACCCTTCCAACCACTAAACTACTCATTTCATTTTTGAATTAAAGCCCTGTTTAATTGTTTTAACATATAGATTTATAAAGTTCACTTCAAAACCCATTTAAACCTTATGATTCATTAAATTGAATCTGTATTATGATCCTAACATTAACATTATCTAATCTATATTAATTTTATGATCTTAACACCTTTTTAAATTATAAACTTAATCCCTCTCTCCATAATCTTATTGTTTTAATAAAATTTTAATAATAATAATAATAATAATAATAATAATAATAATAATAATAATAATAATAATATAAAAATAAATAATATTACTACCTTTAACTAAAAAAACATATGTGTCGATGGTGATCAGTACACAAACAAAATAGAAGGTGGACATCTTTATCCAATCATCATCATCGTAAGTCATCATCATCATCCTATTATCATATACATCATCATCTTCCTCGTTATCATTTTCCTTATTTTAACAGTAGAAAACCCGAAGCTACAGTGATCAAAAAGGTGGTGGTTCGAGTGGTTCTCAAACACGATAAATATGGTGGAAAGTTGTGATTCACGATGGCGGTGAAGGTGGTAATAGTTGCAATGGTGGTCTCGAGTAATAACAATTCACGAGGGGTCTCATGATCAAGGTGATGGTGATTCAAGAGGGTGATGTGGTTCACGAAGAAGAGAACAAAGACATTAAATGGTGCTCGAATGATGACATGAAAGATGGTGGTGTTCGTGTAAGTGGATGTTGAATGGTGGCGGGTAAATGAAGGTTTTATTCAAGAAGGTGATGGTTAAAGATGTCAACGAGTGGTGGCAGTTGTAATTCAATAGGTGGTGAAGTGGTGATGGAATGAAAGTGGTTTGTTCTTGAACCGGAAACGTCTGAGCAGAAGCAAGTTCGTGGGTGATTAAATGGGTGGTGTAGGGTGATGATTTCTTAAGGTGATAGCGGTAGCGATGGATGCTTGGTTTCCATAAGTATATGTATATCAATTATATATATACATAAATATAATTCTTGTTTAAAGTGAGTTTTGTTGTTGAGTATTATAGAGACAAACATCGAGTACTTGTAATTGTTTTGATGATGGTTCATGAGTGGTGTTTCGTTGAATGTGATTTTTAAATAAGGCAGAAATAGAAACCAACTTGTAGTAGTAATGCACAAGTGTAGATTTTTGTCTAATGTGTGTGTTTTGCTCCATATAAGCATATGCTTATAATATGTAGTAGGTAGAAAGAGATAAATTACTTGTAAAATTCAAAAGTGATCATAAAGTAACACAGTACACAGCATGATTATTTCAGTCTCGTGAAATCAATTTGTTGGTATCTACCGACGACAGTTTAAAGCGGATATTATATCGTGTCCATTGCAAAACAATAAGAATATAAAAGTGTTCCTAAAAATCCCAAACTTTTAGGTTAAATATAATTAATTATTTCACTCATTAACTGTTTGAAACCAGATCAAAAATATTCAATAATTATTTATTTTCTGTTCCAATTTATATGTACGGAGTACGAATATTTAAACCTAAAAAGGTAAAAATACTTTTAACAAATCTAAAATCCTCGTAATCGATTTACCGTTCAACTTTTATTTCAATCCCTCGTGAACACATACAATATCTATATTAAAACTAACAAAACATCAACCGAGTGTTACCGACGTTTACTAATTAAGCTTGAAATCAATCATTTTCCATTTACTCTCTCTCTAAACATAATCAGTTTTAAATAACATGTTTTATCACATAAATATATATTATATATTTTTTAAACAAATAGATTTAATATTATTTTGTATATTTACAAGTAGTATTTATATACATATTTATATACATGTTTATATACATATATATATATATATATATATATATATATATATATATATATATACATTTGTAATAATAGTTTTCATTATATCGCATATTATTTTACATATTTATTTCCAACAATTAACTCATATATTATTTCAATTAATATTTCAAATTATCACATACATATATATATATATATATATATATAATTATATATATATATATATATATATATATATATATATATATATATATATATATATATATATATATATATATATTTAAACATACATGTATCTATTTACAATTAGTCGTTCGTGAATCGTCGGGAATAGTCACAGGGTGTTTTAATATATAAAAGAGTTCAAAATCATGAGACTTTAACAATACAGACTTTGCTTATTGTGTCGGATTTATAATGAGATTAAGTTTAAATTTGGTCGGAAATTTCCGGGTCGTCACATAACTGAAGGACCCTCATCTTGTTTTTGCCTTCTCAGCTCGAATTGATCAGGGTCAAAGTCATCTCCTTCATCGTCTTCATCAACCAGTATCTGTTCAGATGCAACAACTGGCGGTGGCTGATTAACCTCTTGATCGTCTTCACTAACTGCGACGATATCATCTTCATTACCAGACGTACTGTTCTCATGACGATAGGCAGCACCTGGTGGACATACATAGTTTTCATTGGCGAGGTGCCCAACTAGTCTCTAGAATGGTTCATCCGGACCTCTCTTTTGCTTGACTCGGTTGAAAGTCAAGTCATTCAGATGATTCAGTTTAATCTCATCCTCCCTAACCTTATTCAATCCCTGCACTTGTTTTTCAATCATCACCTGCAAGAACCTAGGAAACATTAAGTGGCTTTTCTTTTTCACGTTCACCAATATACTTCTGAAAATAACTTCAGAGAAATTGAAGTCCGCATGAAGAACTAGAGCTGCAAACATGGAACTATAAGTCTCGTTTAACTCATCAAAGCCGCCTACCATTGGACTCATGCATCTCAACAACACCAAAGTTAGGTATTTGTATTGATGACAGAATCGAGTTCTCTTAACTGCACCTTTCATCGGATCACCATAGTGTCCACATCTTACTAAACACCTTCTGATCTTAGTTCTATTCAGTGTGACTTGCATAGTATCATTATCGGGAAAGCCTAAGTCTTCACGAACTGTCTGAGCCGAGATCTTCACAATAGTACCACCAACGCTGCTTCGTATCACCTTCTTTCCCTGTTCAGTGACAATAGAAGCATTGTTCCAGAATTCTCGTTGGTGCGAATAGTACGCCTTGCATTCTAGAGTGATTGCAGTATGAATCCTGGACCTTTTCAAAAACTTGATAATATCAACGAAGCCTTCCTTTGCTTCAGGTCCTTCCTCATTTAAACATGCCTCTAGATTGGCGTTTTCGCTTGCCGTCAAGCCCAGAAGATTCTTGGACAGAATCACCTCTTCCTCATGCACTTCTTCGTTCACTGGACTACCCTGTTGAGCCATTGATTCTGCTATACAAACATATATACAAGAATCGAAAAGCGTTAAAAACATAAGAAAATTACAAAGATTTTACAGTCGGTTGACATATACGATAAGTCGGTCGATTTTCAAGTACAATCGCCCGACATATATATAAATCGATCGACTTAGTAAATCGCCCGACATACAGTAAGTCGGTCGACTTAGGAAGTCAATCGGCCGATTGTTTAACGAAGCAAAAACTCAGATCCATATCCAATTTCATCGATTTTATGGTATTTTGTTTCAATCAATGACTAATAATGGTACAGAGGAGGCCGATTAACATGTTCTAATCAACAATCAACACTAACAAGTTCTAAATAGTACAAATCGAATATAAAATGAAAAAATAAACAAAATCATCAATAACTTTCGATCTAGAAGGAATTACCTCGAATGGTTAATGGCGCTGGAATCACAAATCAAAGATGTATATGAAAATCACAATCAAAAACTCCTCCTTGCAAAGTTCAAAATTTTTTGGTAAAATAACACAATCGCACGAAATGGGGTACTTCGGCCGTCTGAGGCCTTTTTATACCCAGGTTGACAGTCGGTCGACTATGAGATTATGTTGGCCGACATATGTGACAAACGGCCGACATATGTGACAAACATCCGACATATGTGGCAAGCCAGTAAGTCGGGCGATTTTTGTTTAACATCGACAGACTTATAGTCCAAATCGGTCGACTGTCTCCTTTTATAAAAAAACATTTACTTTTTGTTTTAGAAACCCCGAAAACTCCCTCTATTCACATCCACTGGGCTGATTTTACACGCAAAATATTTACCTTTTGAAAACTTTAACAAGTTTAAAATTTGAGATGTGTATTTCGTTCCTTTTTGACATCGAGACACAATTTGTAACTTCATGGAAATATACACATATTCACACAAGCAAACAAATAAAATGTTTTTGTATTTTTCAAAATAAATATTAACACTAAAAATCTTTTTGTAGTTTTTAGGATTTTAAACTTATCACAATAATAAGTGCAAATGAAGAACTATTCAGGTCAGAAAGTCAATGATCAAGGTTAAGAAAGATCCAAGATTGTATGGCATAAAAACATGTTATTTACAGGAAGCAGTTTCTGTAAGTCATAAACCTAAGAAAACTAAATTATCAAAATATATACATGATCAATCAACATTCAGACAACAATATGTACAAAAAATTTCACAAGTAAAAGCAAATAATTTGTGAGAAATTGATCATGGTATCTATCTTCATTAAACTTTTACAGACTTTCCTCTTAGATATTTTGATGATCAAGTTAATTAATTACTTTAACGTATTGCTATGTTAAATTCAATCACTTACTTAGTCATAATTTTGAGATCGCACGATTTATTAGGTAGTCAATTGAGCACAAGTCTATTGACGCTTTCCGTTACCACAAGCACATACGTTAGGTCTAATTGAACAGGAAGGTTCTCATAGTAGTTTTGGAATATCCCTATCAGCCATTAGCTTCTATCGTAATGTATACTTTTCAATTCATATGATTCTGATGGATCTCATAGTATATTGAATATTCCGTCAATCGTGCAACCTTTTATGTAACCAACTGCTATCATTCTCATTCCTTCTTTATTATTAAAGTTATTGGAGGAAACGAAATGAAAGACGTAGCTTTCTTAATGAGTGAGTATTCAGAATATCCCTCTGAAAACATCTTTCGGTATCTAGGCCTTAATGGGCACAGTCCCATATCACAGACAATGATAATAAGTCCAATAGAATGGTTTTGATGAAGTATGAATGATTTAAGTTCTTCTTGGTAATCTTCACACTCAATAGTATTCTTACAAAGACTTCTCTTCTCGATTCCATCATTATCTTGACCTTGATATTTTCGTCTTCCACGATTTCACTTCTGTTTTCATGATATAATAACCTGATATGCAATGTACCATTTTTTTTAACAACACATTGCAGACTTGACTTTGATTTAGTTCTCGAATTGACTTCCTTGCAATGAAGATCTCTTTTCTTCATTTGTGTAACAATTAACTTAAATCATTCATTCATGGACTGTCTGTAATATAGAACCACACTTTTCAACCCGTTCACAGGAAAGACACTCTCATTGCGATAAACCTACTATTTTGGAGTATAGGTACGATTCAAGAATTAAAGTTTGATAGAAGTCGGTATGCACAGTCAATCAGAACATTCTTAACACTTATTGATCGCTTGAATATCCCAATTAGTCGTGAGACTCAGTGGTGCATCAATTTGGAATTTGCTTGGGGATATTCTACATCAGGTGTTTCTAGATTATACGTCATGATAGGGGATACCCTCACCTTTTGTTTCTAGATTATACGGTCGACTGTCTCCTTTTAAATACAAAAACATTTTATTTGTTTGCTTGTGTGAATATGTGTATATTTCCATGAAGTTACAAATTGTGTCTCGATGTCAAAAAGGAATGAAATACACATCTCAAATTTTAAACTTGTTAAAGTTTTCAAAAGGTGAATATTTTGCGTGTAAAATCAGCCCAGTGGATGTGAATAGAGGGAGTTTTCAGGGTTTCTAAAATGAAAAATAAATGTTTTTTTATAAAAGGAGACAGTCGACCGATTTGGACTATAAGTCGGTCGATGTTAAACAAAAATCGCCCGACTTACTGGCTTGCCACATATGTCGGACGTTTGTCACATATGTTGGCCGTTTGTCACATATGTCAGCCGACATAATCTCATAGTCGACCGACTGTCAACCTGGGTATAAAAAGGCCTCAGACGGCCGAAGTACCCCATTTCGTGCGATTGTGTTATTTTACCAAAAAAAATCGAACTTTGCAAGGAGGAGTTTTTGATTGTGATTTTCATATACATCTTTGATTTGTGATTCCAGCGCCATTAACCATTCGAGGTAATTCCTTCTAGATCGAAAGTTATTGATGATTTTGTTTATTTTTTCATTTTATATTCGATTTGTACTATTTAGAACTTGTTAGTGTTGATTGTTGATTAGAACATGTTAATCGGCCTCCTCTGTACCATTATTAGTCATTGATTGAAACAAAATACCATAAAATCGATGAAATTGGATATGGATCTGAGTTTTTGCTTCATTAAACAATCGGCTATTGACTTCCTAAGTCGACCGACTTACTGTATGTCGGGCGATTTACTAAGTCGATCGATTTATATATATGTGTCGGGCGATTGTACTTGAAAATTGACCGACTTATCGTATATGTCGACCGACTATAAAATCTTTGTAATTTTCTTATGTTTTTTAACGCTTTTCGATTCTTGTATATATGTTTGTATAGCAGAATCAATGGCTCAACAGGGTAGTCCAGTGAACGAAGAAGTGCATGAGGAAGAGGTGATTCTGTCCAAGAATCTTCCGAGCTTGACGGCAAGTGAAAACGCCAATCTAGAGGCATGTTTAAACGAGGAAGGACCTGAAGCAAAGGAAGGCTTCGTTGATATTATCAAGTTTTTGAAAAGGTCCAGGATTCATACTGCAATCACTCTAGAATGCAAGGCGTACTATTCGCACCAACGAGAATTCTGGAACAATGCTTCTATTGTCACTGAACAGGGAAAAAAGGTGATACGAAGCAGCCTTGGTGGTACAATTGTGAAGATCTCGGCTCAGACAGTTCGTGAAGACTTAGGCTTTCCCGATAATGATACTATGCCAGTCATACTGAATAGAACTAAGGTCAGAGGTGTTTAGTAAGATGTGGATACTCTGGTGATCCGATGAAAGGTGCAGTTAAGAGAACTCGATTCTGTCATCAATACAAATACCTAACTTTGGTGTTGTTGAGATGCATGAGTCCAATGGTAGGCGGCTTTGATGAGTTGAACGAGACTTATAGTTCGATGTTTGCAGCTCTAGTTCTTCATGCGGACTTCAATTTCTCTGAAGTGATTTTCAGAAGTATGTTGGTGAACGTGAAAAAGAAAAGCCACTTAATATTTCCTAGGTTCTTGCAGGTGATGATTGAAAAACAAGTGCAAGGATTGAATAAGGTTAGGGAGGATGAGATTAAACTGAACGACTTGACTTTCAACCGAGTCAAGCAAAAGAGAGGTCCGGATGCACCATTTAAGAGACTGGTTGGGCACCTCGCCAATGAAAACTATGTATGTCCACCAGGTGCTGCCTGTCATCATGAGAATAGTACGTCTGTTAATGAAGATGATATCGTCACAGTTGGTGAAGACGATCAAGAGGTTAATCAGCCACCGCCAGTTGTTGCATCTGAACAGATACTGGTTGATGAAGACGATGAAGGAGATGACTTTGACCCTGATCAATTCGAGCTGAGAAAGCGAAAACAAGCTGAGGGTCCTTCAGTTACGACAAAGCCGAAGCAGAAGCGAATAAGGTTCATTAAAAAGGCAAAGAGAACTGAGTCATCTTCAGCTGCTGAACATCGACAATCACGACAATCACAACAATCACAACAACAACGACAATCTCCAGCTACTGCTACTCAAGAAACACGTGTTGAAACTGATACAGGAGTTCATGCTGCTGCATCCACGACTGTTATTACACAAGATACTGCAGTTACTCTATTAAGCGAGAAGGTTGTAAATATGGCTTCTGAATTTGAAAAGTTTAAAGAAGAAGCTAATGAACGAGAAAGAAGAAAGGATGCTGAGATTGCTAAACTGACCAAGCAGGTTGAAGATCAACAGGTTAAAATGAAGAAGTTAAAAACTAAGGTTGATGCTCAGAATTTGCTGATTGTAAAGGCCGAGTCTGCAGCGAACAAGGAACTGTCGAAAGTGCTTGAGTGGGAAAATAATTTTGATATTGAGGTTGTTGATCTCGAAGAGGATATAGATTTTGGTAATTTTGATGATCAAGGCGAGGATGAGCTAGGTTTGGATCTTGCTAAAGGCACAAGCGAGAACCCACTGTCAGTAATTCCTCTAAATATTGATTATTCTCTACGTGATTTTTTAGCAAAGCAGGATCGTCTGAATCACTCAGCTGTATTTGATGATTTAGAAGAAGGGGAGATCCCGTCGGATCTAAGCGGTGAGGAGCAGGCCGAGCTAGTGCATCAAGAGCAACAAGCAAGTACTTCTGCGGACACGACTGCTAGCTCATCTTTTGAGAATCGTTACGATTCTAGTGATGATTTTGAGGAAATTGTCTTAAAAAATGAAAATGACAACGATTTTGATGAAGTAATTATCGAAGATGACCCAGTAGGTGATTTTTCGGAGTACGAAAGTAATAACGATAAAGATCTACCTACGTTTTAAGATTACTTCAAAATGAGTGAAGAGCTTCTAAACCGTAAATGCGAAGAAAAAGAAAAGACCGAAGATTTTCCACCAGGATTTTTACCGGTCAAAATAAATGAAGAAAAGGTAGAAGTTCTAGAAGCTGAATGGAAGATCCTGTTGAGGATCAGAAAATATTGTGAGAAGCCAGCGCCGGAACCTGAATGGCTGAACTACATTAATAGGCCGGCGAATCTTTTGGCTAAAGGAAAAATCATTGCTTGGGCCTACATCAAAGAGTTTAATATATACACAATAAAGAAGGAGTATAGAGTGGACTACATCAAACATGGATTCGAGTTCAAGACTCTACCGTACTTTGAATTTATGCAGGTGGCTAGGCTCAAGATGTTATATCGGGATTATGACGGAATTCCTGATATTGTTTGCAAGAAGATAAGACGATCGTACTTGTCAAAGAACTTTGAGGGATTCAGCCCTCAATTTCCCACGATCACTTATCTAACAAACAAGAAAACGGGCGAACGAAGAAAGATTGTTAAATACCAGCCGGTTAAATATATGAGAAAGGTTCCTGTGATGAAAATTCTACAGAACTTTAGCCCACGTTTTCGCTGGTGGTACTACGATGAACGTTCAGAGGAAGCAGTCATCATTTTGGACAAATCGAAAGAAGATGAGACCAATTCGATACGGGTTTTAGATCCCGTTTGGTTGAGAAATTGCTGTGAAGCTGACATCTTTACATTGTACTACAATCGGATGCTGTACAGGCCAGAAAATAGAGTTCAAGCACAACAGTACATTCGTGTTGCAAAGGTTTGCTATTTGATAAAATATGGTTACAGATCCGTACAGAGATTGAAGCAGATCGAAGACTTATGAGGAACTAGGTCTTAGGGGGAGTTTGTTAGTGCATATTTTGTAATCCCTAGTTCCATGAACTTTAATGTATTATTCGATCATATAGTAACCTGTAATATTGTTAAACGTTGATTGTCAATTTGTTACTTTATATATATGTAAACGTTTAAATGTAATGTGTAATGTTACTCGACAGTCGGCCGACTGACTTAGTCAGTCGACCGACTCTCAACCACAGTCGATCGACATAAGATTTGGGATATTTAAGCCAAGTTAATCTCCACTAATTTGGTTAATCACTTTATACATTTTTTACACACACAAACAGTTCCATGTCTAGTCTCACTCCAATCTTCATGTCCAAATACCACAGAATGTCAGTCTAGGATTCGTGTTTATCAAGATCTAATCTTGGTTTGACTCGTACGAACCCGAAAACCCATAGATATTCGTTTAAGCTCGTTCTAGTGTTATTCCGCCTCTAGATCGTGTTAGGTTGATTCTAAGGTCCTCTCCCAGCGTCTATAAAGTGGTATCAGAGCCTTGGCTTGCTAAATCAATTGTTTTAAACGAGTTCTTGTTATATTTTTGGGTCAAAATAATTGGTTTTGGATTGAATTTTGCATACTTTTATGTTAAACTTTTGGTTTTAATTGCTTTAGAGTGTTTACAGAAGTCATTCTAAGTTGTTTAAGGTGTTGGTCAGTGTTTTTAGTTCGAAAATTGAGCTTGAAAACGTTTAGAAGTCAAAAACCTGATTTTTGGATTCTAGTTCTGAGTGAAATTACAGTCGACCGACTTATGTGTCAATCGACCGATTTAGGATACAAATCGACCGATTTTAATTTATTTCGACCGATTGTCAGTAGTTCGATCGATTGTCATTAATTCGACCGATTGTCTTAAAACCGACCGACTTTAGTTATAAACCGACCGAGTTAAACTCTAAACCGACCGATTGAATGAACATCGGCCGATTGAGAAAAATAATACCATTTGACTTAATGTAAACAGAACTTCGACCGATTAACCATTGACAGTCGACCGACCGTAGTTGTTCATCGACCGACTGTCATTCAATCGACCGGCGTTGGATCAGATTCAACCTTAATTAATTTTAACGATGTCTGATCAGGCAATGGCAATTATTTTCGGCGTTCAAAATATTTTACTATCTGATAGTGAATCAGGCAGTGCCAATTGTGCTCCTAGACTTGATAATATAAATGATTACATTAGATGGAGGTCTAGGTTTATGAATTACATTAGAGGCCTTGATCCTAGAATGTGGGATTTGATACAACATGAATATAAAGAGCCTTTAGGTACTGATGGTACTAGTAAAAAGTATGAAGATTATAGCGTGACCGAAAAAGAAACATATGCCTTATAATGTAGATTTTATGCTCAATTGACTCAGGGTTTAGATGGTGATATTTATCATCAGTATCATATGCACTTAACATCATATTCTCTTGGAATGCTATTAGGATAGGTGTAGAAGGAAATAAGGCATATCGTGAAAAGAAAGCTAAAGTAATCAAAAGTGAATGGAAAAGGTTTGCTGCTCTAAGTCATGAAATGTTAGAAGAGACAATCATTCGTTATCGTCATCTTGTCTCTGAATTGGGTAACTTAGGTGTAGAAGTTACAGAACAGAAAGTTATCAAACAATTAAAAGATGGTTTACCACACAAGTGGGATGTGTTTATTGAACAGGTAGAAGACAGAGCTTTGTCTGCTGGTGAATCACTTACCCTAGATAAATTCACATCAAAGTTGATGGTAAAAGACTTGGATATGGAAACCAAGAAGAAACGCCTTGAGGGTCAGCAAAGTCCTATAATCTACAAAGCTGGTGCTTCTGGATTGAGTAATGTTCATGCTCGCTTGCAAACAGCTTTTGTTTCTAGTGATAGTGCTGTAGATAGATCACAACCTGCTCAAAATGTGACGTTTCAAACCCAAGTAAATAAGCCTATTAGTACAAGTCAGTCCACTATTAGACAGGAGCCAAAAACTGTAGTTCTTAACACTGAGAATCTCAGAACTAGGCCCCGTGCAGTTGTAGAGGAAGATATGGATTTAGAAGCAGAAGATTATGAGCAGATTGACGAGGATGAACTTGAAAAGATGGATATCCTTTGGGCTATGGGAAGTGTGATTAGAAGAGAGAAGAAGTTTCTGAAAAGGACAGGTCAACAGAGCTTAGGTGTTACTAGAGATACTAAGTTAGGTTTTGATATGTCAAAAGTGAGATGTTTTAATTGCAATGAGTTGGGACACTTCAAAAGAACATGTACTAGGCCACAGAAAACTGGTTTTCACAATCCATTTCACAATCAGCATAATAAGACAAAAGTTAATGTGCCAGTTGAAGCAACGAGCAGTGATACTCCCAGAAATGATAAAGCAAAAGGCTTAATTGCAACATATTCAGATGAAGGTTGTGATTGGATAGTATTTGCTGATGATGAAAATCATGCTAATGTTGTTAGAATGCCTAAGACCGAAGAAGAAACTGAAAGTGAGAAACAAGAGAGAGGAAGCTGGTTGTGTTGGTACTGCGAATGAATGCATGTGTTACGTCTGGAAGATGGAAGCAAGAATTGAGCAAACTTATGCAATGATCAGATATGTTAGAAGAGGTGTTCTTAACAAGAGAGTGTATGAGAAGTTCAAATATGCAATGCACAATGACGGCGATATATGGACAGATTACAGTAGTTCATCTTCATTCGAAGGCGAAACTATTGTGAAAGATGATGTCAAGAGTAATTCTGACTGTTCCAGTTCTAGTTCAGAATCTAAACCTGAATCACAGATTGAAGAAAAGGAATATGCGTTCATGGAAAACACATCAAGTGACTCTAAGGTACAAACTGAACTTCCTTTGGTATGTAACGATTGTGCTGATCATAAGTTAGAAATTGCTAAACTTGAATGCATAGTTTCTAAACTGAATGATATCCCCTTAGGATGTATTTATTGTCCTGAAGTAAAACAGGAACTTAGGATTGTTAAAGCAGCTTATCTTGAGGTAAAAGACCTATATCAGACTAATTTAACTCATTTTAACAATAAAAAGGAATTCAGGGAGACAATCAAAACTCTAGAAAATCAAGTTCATGATTTAAGAGCTACAATTTCAGGTGACCAAAAGGCCATAATGATGTACTTAAATCAACTTGAATGTGCTAAGAGAGAAAAGGAAGAGTTTAAGATTAAGTATGAGTCAGAAAAGGCTAGAAATGACACTTGGCAGCGAATGTCATATGTCATTGACTATACTGTCTACAACAAGAATGATGGTAAAAAGAGTTTAGGTACGATTCAAGAATTAAAGTTTGATAGAAGTCAGTATGCACAGTCAATCAGAACATTCTCAACACTTATTGATCGCTTGAATATCCCAATTAGTCGTGAGACTCAGTGGTGCAGCAATTTGGAATTTGCTTGGGGATATTCTACATCATGTGTTTCTAGATTATACGTCATGATAGGGGATACCCTCACCTTTTGTTGATTTCCTCAACAATTTTCTTTAAAGTATGCACCTGTGGTAGTTAAGTGACTACCCTCAACCGCTGTAAACCTTTCCATGAATTCCTTATCAAGATATTTACATGATTGTGATTATGATCATCTCATTCTATGATTAAGTCCGTATCTCATTTTTTCAAATTTAGATCAAACTCGTTTTTTTAATTTAGAAACACATTTAAACCTTTCTAATTTTTAATTTTCTGAATTTCTGATGTTGCATCATTAAATCATTACTCCCCCTAAAATGCTAAAAACCTAAAATCTTTTTGGCTTTTTGGATTTTAAACACACAGAAACAATCAAAAAAATATAATCACACAGTATATACAGCTATACATGCAGAACACATAAAATTAGGTTACTCTTTGGTCTCTTCATCAGGAACGACATCTGAAAATATTTTGACACTTAACTCAGTTAACAAGAAATCAAAACGTGGTTTATCAAAAGCTTTTGTGAAAAGATCAGCCCTTTGCGTAGTTGTGCCAATTTGGACAACATCGATTAGTCTTTTCTCATAACAGTCTTGAATAAAATGGTATTTAATCCCTATGTGTTTGGTCTTAGAGTGATTCACAGGATTTTTCGTAACAGCTATAGCAGCAGAATTATCAACAAAAATAGGAGTGTTAGAAATATTCAAACCTTAGTCACGAAGCTGCTGTTGTATCCACACAACCTGAAATGCACAGCTTGCTGCAGCAATGTATTCAGCTTCACAAGTGGACAAGGCTACTGATGCCTGCTTCTTGCACTACCATGTAACTAGTCTGTTTCTAAGGAATTGACAACCTCCTGATGTTGACTTAAAATCTTTCTTGCATCCACCATAGTCGGAATCACTATAAGCCATCAGTTCAAAATCATTATCACAAGGATACCATAGGCCCAAATTCGAAGTTTGCTTTAAATAACGCATTATCTTTTTCACCACAAACAAATGATGTACATTCAGATTTGCTTGATAGCAAGCACATAAACAAACTGCGAACATGATATCAGGGCGAGACGCTGTCAGATACATCAAAGAACCAATGATGGCCCTATATAAGGTTTGATCAACCTTAGCACCTTCCTTATCCAGTGTAATCCCGTGATTCACCGATAGCGGCGTCCTTGCAGGACGTTCATCTTCCATTTTGAATCTTTTCAGAATATCTGATAAATATTTCGTCTGATGTAAAAAGATACCCTGATTTGTTTGTACAACCTGAATACCAAGGAAGAATTTGATAGTTGCCATTGAACTCATCTTGAACCGTTTCTGCATTACCTCCTCAAAATCATCCACAATCGTCTTATCTGTAGATCCAAAGATAATATCATCCACATACACCTGTACTAGCATAATATGCTTGCGCTTTTCTTTGATGAAAAGTGTCTGATCGACGACACCTCTTCTGAAACCATTATCAATCATATAGTTGGACAACGTACCATACCACGCTCTTGGAGCTTGATGAAGCCCATACAGTGCTTTTTCTAGACGATATACCTTTTCTAGAGAGTGTGGATCTGTAAAACCCGGTGGTTACTTAATAAACGCGGTCTCATTGAGAGTCCCGTACAAAAAAGCGCTTTTGACATCCATTTGATAGACCTTGAAGCCTTTAAATGATGCGAATGCCAAAAATATTCGAATTGCCTCAAGTCTAGCAACTGGTGCAAATACTTCATCATAATCTATATCAGGGATCTATTGATATCCCTTCACAACCAGTCTAGCTTTATTTCGGATTACAATACCTTGCTCATCTTTTTTATTCTTCCATACCCATCGAAGCCCATAAGTTTTGCAACCATGAGGCGGATTCACCAGTTTCCATACTCCTAAATGCTTGAATTGCAAAAGCTCTTCTTGCATAGTATTTACCCAATCATCATATAGTAGAGCTTCCTCAACAGAGTCTGGTTCAATTTGACACACAAAGCATGAATATGCATGTAAAAAGAGTTTGCCTGACCTATTTAGCGAAGAATAGAAAGCTTGCATAACATTTTCACTTGAAGCTTTCTGATTTTCAGACGTTGAGGCATCATTTGATGGTGCTCCAGAAACTCCTTTCGAATCAACAATAAAATCATCTAAGCGTCGAGGTAGTACAACTGTTCGTGATGATCTACGAACACCTTCTGGTTCTGGTTGTTCTTCCTGAACTTCTACAATTTGTGGCAGATTATGAACACTTTCGCCACTATCTATAGGTTGTGACTCCTCTTCAGAATCAGATCCATCATAAGATGGATCATCTTGATAATCACTGGATTCTTCATCATCTTGAACAATTTGTTGTTGCGGCACTGTGTGGTTGTGGTGCCGTTTTTGACTCCGGAACCATTTGTGATAGAGACGTATGCATTTCATTCATCAATTTTGCAATAACTTCATCATCAGTAGCAACAAATGGAAGACCAAAAGGATCAAACAAATCTTCATAATCAAACTGCCATGAAAAACCTTTCCCAGTAGGAATAGCAGCATTTCTTTGAACATCTACTTCGAAATGTTCTTCAACACGTTTAGATACAGTGTTGAAAACTCTTTTGTTTGGATTCCCATAACCAAGAAATATACCAGGAACAGCCTTAGGATTAAATTTTCCTCTAGTATCTCGTATCATGATTGAACACGGTGCACCAAAGGGTTCGAAATGTTTAATGTTAGGCTTTCTTTTATGTAGCAATTCATAGCAAGTCTTTCCATGCCTCTTGACTACCAACAATCGGTTCATTGTATAACATGCTGTAGCAACAGCTTCACTCCAGAAGTTAACCGGTAAACTTGAATCAGCTAACATTGTTCGCGCAGTTTCAATTAACGTTCTGTTACGTCTTTCAGCAACACCATTTGATTGCGGAGTATAAGCTGGACTGAACTGTTGTTGAATGCCTTTCTCATTGCAGAAACTCTCCATCTACTGATTCTTGAATTCAGTACCATTATCTGTTCGAGTCTTCCTAACCTTTAACTTGTACAAAGATTCCAGCTTCAAAATCAACAACTTTATCTTTTCAAATGTGTCAGACTTCTTCTTTAACATCACTACCCAAGAGTATCGTGAGTATTCATCAGTCACTACCAAACAATATGAATCTCCAGAGATGCTTGTTCGATTAATCGGACCAAAAAGATCCATATGTAACAACTCTAGAGGAATAACAATTGAATGATGTTTCTTAGTTGCATGTGACTTTTTAGTCTGTTTGCCTTTCTTACACGGAAGACATCCTTCAGGAATTTGATAACTCTTAACATTTACTCCCTCAACTAGATTATTATGAACAAGATTGTTCATCTTTCTCAAGCTCAAATGACCCATACGCTTGTGCCATGAAATTGACTCTTGTTCTGTAGCTTTGGATATGAAAGCTTGATGACCTGTTGCAGCTTTAACATGGGCTGTGGACATATCCAAAATATACAAATCTTTATTTCTGGGAGCTGTCATAAGAATCATATCTTCCGGTATTACGTACTCTTTCTTCAAAATGTAGCATCTTTCATCATCAAAAGCAACCTTATGCTTTTTATCTGCTACCTGAGAAACTGACAGCAGATTATTTGACATCTGCTTCACAAAATTCACTTTATGAAAACTAACATTAGCATTAGAAATCACACCCTGAGCTGTAATAAAACCTCCTTCATCTCCTGCAAAAGAAACAGATCCTCCATTTACTGACTTGACGTTAGAGAGTAAGGACATGTTTCCTGTCATGTGCCGGGATGCCCCACTATCAACAATCCAGGTATTTCTACTCGGATCATAGGTGACCTGCACAACAAGAAAAGAAGTTAGTTTGAGATGGACACCCATGCCCGAATGGCAGTGGGTTTTCCATCGACACCAATAACTTGCACATCCATCCATTGACCCTTTGATCCTGATGGATCTTTGGACTTGTCAAAAACCTTTGTCTCAGTTTTTGGTTTCCAAACGATACGTTTACCAACAGATTTCTTATAATAGTCATTCGTTTAAAAATTGGTGTTCACCTTTGACTGTACCCTTGGGGATGAATTAGCAACAGAATTTGACTTTGGTCTATAAAAACCTTTTGAACTATTACTTGAAGTACCTTTGGAACTGGTACTAGAAGCATAGTGTTTAGTTTTTGTATCAGTGTCAGATTTTCTGTTTGGTGTTTTCCAACCCTGTTGACAGTTAACAGCACAATGACCCTTTTTCCCACATTTATTACAGTTTTGAGTTCCTTGAGTAGGTGCTTTTGAACTCAGATTCTTATTGGGCAAAGACTGTTTCTTGGGTGACATAGGCTTCTCAACTTGATGTTTCAAGCCTGGTCGACGGTTAGGATGCACATATTTAGGCACATTGTTAGTATTAGGACTCCTCTTATTAAATAGTTCTTCAGGTGCTTGTGTAAGAACATATTCTTTATCTAGGTTAAGTCCCTGCTGATACTTAACAGGTATCTGAAATATTTTCTTTCCATTAGAGTTCCTAGAGTTTACTTGTTTTCTAGGTGTGGGTCCTCTGCTTTCACTAGCCTTACTAGCATTCAATGGATTTTTCAGCATAGTGATAGGTTTGGATTTTGGTGTTACAATCTCAGAAACTTTTTCATTCTCTGAGTCAGATTTACGGTCCTCCACTAAGCCTTCAACAACAGGCTTAGTACTGTCTGATTTTTCATTCTCTACAGGCTGAACACTTAGGATTTCACTATGGCAAGAATCAGAAGGTTTATTAATGTACTCATTCTTAAGAGGAGAAGGACACTCTTTATAACCTAAACCCTTTTTACCATCATTCTTGTTGTAGACAGTATAGTCAATGACATATGACATTCACTGCCAAGTGTCATTTCTAGCCTTTTCTGACTCATACTTAATCTTAAACTCTTCCTTTTCTCTCTTAGCACATTCAAGTTGATTTAAGTACATCATTATGGCCTTTTGGTCACCTGAAATTGTAGCTCTTAAATCATGAACTTGATTTTCTAGAGTTTTGATTGTCTCCCTGAATTCCTTTTTATTGTTAAACTGAGTTAAATTAGTCTGATATAGGTCTTTTACCTCAAGATAAGCTGCTTTAACAATCCTAAGTTCCTGTTTTACTTCAGGACAATAAATACATCCTAAGGGGGGATATCATTCAGTTTTGAAACTATGAATTCAAGTTTAGCAATTTCTAACTTATGATCTGTACAATCGTTACATACCAAAGGAAGTTCAGTTTGTACCTTAGAGTCACTTGATGTGTTTTCCATGAACGCATATTCCTTTTCTTCAATCTCTGATTCAGGTTCAGATTCTGAACTAGAACTGGAACAGTCAGAATTACTCAACTCAACTGAAGTCTTGACATCATCTTTCACAATAGTTTCGCCATCGGATGAAGACGAACTACTGTAATCCGTCCATACATCGCCGTCATTGTGCATTGCATATTTGAACTTCTCATACACTCTCTTGTTAAAAACACCTCTTCTAACATATCTGATCATTGCATAAGTTTGCTCAATTCTTGCTTCCATCTTGCAGACGTAACACATCCATTCATTCGCAGTACCAACACAACCAGCTTTCTCTCTCTTGTTTCTCACTTTCAATTTCTTCTTCAGTCTTAGGCATTCTAACAACATTAGCATGATTTTCATCATCAGAAAATACTGTCCAATCACAACCTTCATCCGAATATGTTGCAATTAAGCCTTTTGCTTTATCATTTCTAGTAGTATCACTGCTCATTGCTTCAACTGGCACATTAACTTTTGTCTTATTATGCTGATTGTGAAATGGATTGTGAAAACCAGTTTTCTGTGGCCTGGTACATGTTCTTTTGAAGTGTCCCAACTCATTGCAATTAAAACATCTCACTTTTGACATATCAAAACCTAACTTAGTATCTCTAGTAACACCTAAGCTCTGTTGACCTGTCCTTTTCAGAAAATTCTTCGCTCTTCTAATCACACTTCCCTAGCCCAGAGGATATCCATCTTTTCAAGTTCATCCTCGTCAATCTGCTCATAATCTTCTGCTTCTAAATGAGCATTACTAATTTAACCACTAATCATTTCATTATAAGAATTAACTACCAAAGCAACTAAAGCCATATCTTCCTCTACAACTGCAAGGGGCCTAGTTCTGAGATTCTCAGTGTTAAGAACTACAGTTTTTGGCTTCTGTCTAATAGTGGACTGACTTGTACTAATAGGCTTATTTACTTGGGTTTGAAACGTCACATTTTGAGCAGGTTGTGATCTATCTACAGCACTATCACTAGAAACAAAAGCTGTTTGCAAGCGAGCATGAACATTACTCAATCCAGAAGCACCAGATTTGTAGATTATAGGACTTTGCTGACCCTCAAGGCGTTTTTTCTTGGTTTCCATATCCAAGTCTTTTACCATCAACTTTGATGTGAATTTATCTAGGGTAAGTGATTCACCAGTAGACAAAGCTCTATCTTCTACCTGTTCAATAAACACATCCCACTTGTGTGGTAAACCATCTTTTAATTGTTTGATAGCTTTTTGTTCTGTAACTTCTACACCTAAGTTACCCAATTCTGAGAAAAGATGACGATAACGAATGATTGTCTCTTCTAACGTTTCATGACTTAGAGCAGCAAACCTTTTCCATTCACTTTTGATTACTTTAGCTTTCTTTTCATGATACGCCTTATTTCCTTCTACACCTATCCTAATAGCATTCCAAAGAGAATATGATGTTAAGTGCATCTGATACTGATGATAAATATCACCATCTAAACCCTGAGTCAATTGAGCATAACATCTACATTCTAAGGCATATGTTTCTTTTTCGGTCACGCTATAATCTTCATACATTTTACTTGTACCATCAGTACCTAAAGGCTCTTTATATTCATGTTGTATCAAATCCCACATTCTAGGATCAAGGCCTCTAATGTAATTCATAAACCTAGACCTCCATCTAATGTAATCATTTGTATTATCAAGTCTAGGAGCACGATTGGCACTGCCTGATTCACTATCAGATAGTAAAATATTTTAAACGCCAGAAGTAATTGCCATTGCTTGATCAGACATCATTAAAATTAATTAAGGTTGAATCTGATCCAACGTCGATCAATTGAATGACAGTCAGTCCATGAACAACTACAGTTGGTCGACTGTCAATGGTTAATCGATCGAAGTTCTGTTTACATTAAGTCAAATGGTATTACTTTTCTCAATCGGTCGATGTTCATTCAATCGGTGGATTTAGAGTTTAACTCGGTCGGTTTATAACTAAAGTCGGTCGGTTTTAAGACAATCGGTCGAACTAATGACAATCGTTTAAACTACTGACAATCGGTCGAAATAAATTAAAATCAGTCGATTTGTATCCTAAATCGGTCGATTGTAATTTCTCTCAGAACTAGAATCCAAAAATCAGGTTTTTGACTTCTAAACGATTTCAAGCTCAATTTTCGAACTAAAAGCACTGACCAACACCTTAAACAACTTAGAATGACTTCTGTAAACACTCTAAAGCAATTAAAACCAAAAGTTTAACGTAAAAGTATGCAAAATTCAAGCCAAAACCAATTATTTTAACCCAAAAATATAACAAGAACTCGTTTAAAACAATTGATTCAGCAAGCCAAGGCTCTGATACCACTTTGTAGATGCTGGGAGAGGACCTTAGAATCAACCTAACATGATCTAGAGGCGGAATAACACTAGAACGAGCTTAAACGAATATCTATGGGTTTTCGGGTTCGTACTAGTCAAACCAAGATTAGATCTTGATAAACACGAAGCCTAGACTGACATTCTGTGGTATTTGGACATGAAGATTGGAGTGAGACCGGACATGGAACTGTTTGTGTGTGTAAAAAATGTATTAAGTGATTAACCAAATTAGTGGAGATTAACTTGGCTTAAATATCCCAGATCTTATGTCGGTCGACTGTGGTTGACAGTCGGTCGACTGACTATGTCAGTCGGCCGACTGTCGAGTAACATTACACATTACATTTAAACGTTTACATATATATAAAGTAACAAATCGACAATCAACGTTTAACAATATTACAGGTTACTACATGATCGAATAATACATTAAAGTTCATGGAACTAGGTGATAATGCTAAAAATGAACATATATTTCATAGCATTATCCCTCAAGAAAGACAAGCTTTTAGTTGCAACTGTTCTATTTACAAGTGATATTCATTTAAATAATAAAAGGTGAAGACAAAAGACAGATTCGACGAATTGAAGACGCAAACGACCAAAAAGCTCAAAAGTACAAAGTACAATCAAAGTGGTTCAAATTATTGGTGAGAAACATCTCGAAATTACAAGATTACAAGACGCGAAACACAAAATACAAGATATTAAATTGTACGCAAGGACGTTCGAAAATCCGGAACCGGGACCAAAGTCAACTTTCAGTGCGCGACGCAACGGACCAAAAATTACAAGTCAACTATGCACAAGAATATAATATAATATAATATATATAATTATATAAATTATATATATATATATTATATATATATATATATATATATATATATATATATATATATATATATATATATATTAAAAAAATGCAGCAGCCCACGTTTAAATCAAGAGATGAGCTGTATTCCATACCTCCGCACTCGCGGTACTTTTGTGAAGGAAACCTCATGTAGTGACCCGAACTTTTCCATGTTTATATATATATTAAATGAAATTATTATTTACATGATTAAATGTTTCCAACATGTTAAGCAATCAAACTTGTTAAGACTTGATTAATTGAAATAGGTTTCATATAGACAATTGACCACCCAAGTTAACCGGTGATTCACGAACGTTAAAACTTGTAAAAACTATACGATGACATATATATGGTTATATATATAGTTAACATGATTTTATTATAAGTATGTATCTCATTAGGTATTTTAACAATGAGTTATATACATAAAAATGAGACTATTAATTTAAGAAACTCGAAAACGATATATATAACGATTATCGTTATAACAACGTCTTACTAGGTACATATGCATCATATTAAGATATTGATACACTTGGTTAATTATGTTAAATTATAAGTAAATATATTATTAAGTGTATTAACAATGAAATACATATGTAAAAATAAGACTACTAACTTAATGATTTCGAAACGAGACATATATGTAACGATTATCGTTGTAACGACATTTAACTGTATATATATCATACTAAGATATATTATATATCATAATATCATGATAATATAACAATTTAACATCTCATTTGTTATAATAAATAATGGGTTAACAACATTCAACAAGATCGTTAACCTAAAGGTTTCAAAACAACATTTACATGTAACGACTAACGATGACTTAACGACTCAGTTAAAATGTATATACATGTAGTGTTTTAATATGTATTCATACACTTTTGAAAGACTTCAAGACACTTATCAAAATACTTCTACTTAACAAAAATGCTTACAATTACATCCTCGTTCAGTTTCATCAACAATTCTACTCGTATGCACCCGTATTCGTACTCGTACAATACACAGCTTTTAGATGTATGTACTATTGGTATATACACTCCAATGATCAGCTCTTAGCAGCCCATGTGAGTCACCTAACACATGTGGGAACCATCATTTGGCAACTAGCCTGAAATATCTCATAAAATTACAAAAATATGAGTAATCATTCATGACTTATTTACATGAAAACAAAATTAAATATCCTTTATATCTAATCCATACACCAACGACCAAAAACACCTACAAACACTTTCATTCTTCAATTTTCTTCATCTAATTGATCTCTCTCAAGTTCTATCTTCAAGTTCTAAGTGTTGTTCATAAATTCCAAAAGTTCTAGTTTCATAAAAACAAGAATACTTCCAAGATTGCAAGTTTACTTCCAAGTTTTCTAAATCCATTCCAAGTAATCATCCAAGATCAAGAAACCTTTGTTACTTACAGTAGGTTATCTTTCTAATACAAGGTAATAATCATATTCAAACTTTAATTCAATTTCTATAACTATAACAATCTTATTTCGAGTGGAAATCTTACTTGAAATTGTTTTCGTGTCATGATTCTGCTTCAAGAACTTTCAAGCCATCCAAGGATCCTTTGAAGCTAGATCCATTTTTCTCATTTCTAGTAGGTTTATCCAAGGAACTTGAGGTAGTAATGATGTTCATAACATCATTCGATTCATACATATAAAGCTATCTTATTCGAAGGTTTAAACTTGTAATCACTAGAACATAGTTTAGTTAATTCTAAACTTGTTCGCAAACAAAAGTTAATCCTTCTAACTTGACTTTTAAAATCAACTAAACACATGTTCTATATCTATATGATATGCTAACTTAATGATTTAAAACCTGGAAACACGAAAAACACCGTAAAACCGGATTTACGCCGTCGTAGTAACACCGCGGGCTGTTTTGGGTTAGTTAATTAAAAACTATGATAAACTTTGATTTAAAAGATGTTATTCTGAGAAAATGATTTTTATTATGAACATGAAACTATATCCAAAAATTATGGTTAAACTCAAAGTGGAAGTATGTTTTCTAAAATGGTCATCTAGACGTCGTTCTTTCGACTGAAATGACTACCTTTACAAAAACGACTTGTAACTTATTTTTCCAACTATAAACCTATACTTTTATGTTTAGATTCATAAAATAGAGTTCAATATGAAACCATAGCAATTTGATTCACTCAAAACGGATTTAAAATGAAGAAGTTATGGGTAAAACAAGATTGGATAATTTTTCTCATTTTAGCTACGTGAAAATTGGTAACAAATCTATTCCAACCATAACTTAATCAACTTGTATTGTATATTATGTAATCTTGAGATACCATAGACACGTATACAATGTTTCGACCTATCATGTCGACACATCTATATATATTTCGGAACAACCATAGACACTCTATATGTGAATGTTGGAGTTAGCTATACAGGGTTGAGGTTGATTCCAAAATATATATAGTTTGAGTTGTGATCAATACTGAGATACGTATACACTGGGTCGTGGATTGATTCAAGATAATATTTATCGATTTATTTATGTACATCTAACTGTGGACAACTAGTTGTAGGTTACTAACGAGGACAGTTGACTTAATAAACTTAAAACATCAAAATATATTAAAAGTGTTGTAAATATATTTTGAACATACTTTGATATATATGTATATATTGTTATAGGTTCGTGAATCAACCAGTGGCCAAGTCTTACTTCCCGACGAAGTAAAAATCTGTGAAAGTGAGTTATAGTCCCACTTTTAAAATCTAATATTTTTGAGATGAGAATACATGCAGGTTTTATAAATGATTTACAAAATAGACACAAGTACGTGAAACTACATTCTATGGTTGAATTATCGAAATCGAATATGCCCCTTTTTATTAAGTCTGGTAATCTAAGAATTAGGGAACAGACACCCTAATTGACGTGAATCCTAAAGATAGATCTATTGGGCCTAACAAACCCCATCCAAAGTACCGGATGCTTTAGTACTTCGAAATTTATATCATATCCGAAGGGTGTCCCGGAATGATGGGGATATTCTTATATATGCATCTTGTTAATGTCGGTTACCAGGTGTTCACCATATGAATGATTTTTATCTCTATGTATGGGATGTGTATTGAAATATGAAATCTTGTGGTCTATTGTTACGATTTGATATATATATATATATATATATATATATATATATATATATATATATATATATATATATATATATATATATATATATATATATATATATATATATATATATATATATATATATATATATATATGTTAAACCTATAACTCACCAACATTTTTGTTGACGTTTAAAGCATGTTTATTCTCAGGTGACTCACCAACATTTTTGTTGACGTTTAAAGCATGTTTATTCTCAGGTGAATACTAAGAGCTTCCGCTGTTGCATACTAAAATAAGGACAAGATTTGGAGTCCATGTTTGTATGATATTGTGTAAAAACTGCATTCAAGAAACTGATTTCGATGTAACATATTTGTATTGTAAACCATTATGTAATGGTCGTGTGTAAACAGGATATTTTAGATTATCATTATTTGATAATCTACGTAAAGCTTTTTAAACCTTTATTTATGAAATAAAGGTTATGGTTTGTTTTAAAAATGAATGCAGTCTTTGAAAAACGTCTCATATAGAGGTCAAAATCTTGCAACGAAATCAATTAATATGGAACGTTTTTAATCAATAAGAACGGGACATTTCACCTCAGCACTCGCGGAGGTCTACAGTGAAGTCAGGATCTATAAATTCAGCATTTTCGGACATTTTATTTACACATATATTTATTTTATTTTCTTTTTCTTAAAAACCTCATGTACCAAGTATCACTCCAATTAGTAATCTCAATTTGTAATTTTAATTTTAAGTTAGTGATAATAATAAGGTTGGGTTAGTCGAATGTTTTAAGGTCTTGTAAGTCGGAACTCTGTCTGTGTAACACTACGCTATTTTTAACCACTGTAAGTTATGTTTATGTTATTTTCATTAATGTCTCGTAGCTAAGTTATTATTATGCTTATTTAAGCCGAAGTAATCATGATGTTGGGCTAAAAATATTAAAATTGGGTAATTGGGCTTTGTACCATAATTGGGGTTTGGACAAAAGAACGACACTTGTGAAAATTAGAATATGGGCTATTAATGGGCTTTATATTTGTTTAACTAAATGATAGTTTATTAATTTTAATATAAAGATTTACAATTAGACATACCTATAAATAACCATATACACTCAATCGGACATGATGGGCGGGGTATTTATATGTACGAATAATCGTTCATTTAACCGGACACGGGAATGGATTAATAGTCACTAGAATTATTAAAACAGGGGCCAAATTATATACAAGGACACTTGGTGTAATTGTTAACAAAGTATTAAAACCTTGAGTTACACGCAGTTGATATCCTGGTGTAATTATTAAACAAAGTATTAAAACCTTGTTACAGTTTAAGTCCCCAATTAGTTGAAATATTTGACTTCGGATATAAGGATAATTTGACGAGGACACTCGCACTTTATATTTATAACTGATGGACTGTTATGGATAAAAACCAGACGGACATATTAAATAATCCAGGACAAAGGACAATTAACCCATGGGAATAAACTAAAATCAACACGTCAAACATCATGATTACGGAAGTTTAAATAAGCATAATTTCTTTTATTTCATATTTAATTGCACTTTTAATTATCGCACTTTTATTGTCATTTTATTTAATTACACTTTTAATTATCGTTCTTTTTAATTATCGCAATTTTATTTTATCGCATTTTTATTTATCGCAATTTCATTATTGTTATTTACTTTACGCTTTAAATTAAGTTATATTTATTTTTAATATTTTATATTAGGTTTTAACTGCGAATAAAGTTTTAAAATCGACAAAACGGTCATTAAACGGTAAAAACCTCCTTTTATAATAATAATATTACTTATATATATTTTTGTATTTTTACAAATATAGTTTAAAAAAGAAAACTAATATAGCGTTAAGCTTGTTTAATTTTCCCTGTGGAACGAACCGGACTTACTAAAAACTACACTACTGTACAATTATGTACACTGCCTATAAGTGTTGTAGCAAGGTTTAGGTATATCCATTATATAAATAAATAAATATCTTGTGTAAAATTGTATCGTATTTAATAGTATTTCCTTGTAAAAATTAATACTATTTCATATACCCCTCGCAGAACACCAAGTATTTTTGGCGCTGCTGCCGGGGACAGTAAAACGCCGAAAGCACAACGCTATATATATATATATATATATATATATATATATATATATATATATATAAAGATTTTTATTAAGTTTTAAAGTGTTTTCTGTAAAAATATACGTTTTAAATATTAAAAATACAAGAAAAAGAAAAATATATATTTATTTTTAAGTTTAGTTAAATTAAAAAGGTTTGTTTTTATTCATTGTGAAAAAGTTATAAAAAAATAATAATAAGTTTTATTTATTTCTTTTACTTAATTTAAAAACAGAAAACAAAATTAAAAAAAAAAAAAAAAACTGAACCTGAATAAAAATCGACCTGCATCTAATCTGAAACCGGGGTATCCGCACTCGCGGTACTTTTTGCCAGTCCACATCCGCACTCGCAGAAGTTTCTGACAGGTCAAACCTCGGACTGTTATTAATACGGATTTAGGGTTAATTTTATTATTATTAATATTAATTAGGGTTTTAATTAAATTAATATTTAGTTTAAGTTGTTACTTTATTTATATTATTAAGTTATAATTAGTTTTATTAAATATATAAACTAATACTTTTATAAAATAAATAATATAAAAATAATATTTTTATAAAAATTGTACTTTTTACAACTTTTTTTATATTTTTATATTTTGTATCTTTTTAATTGTTTTAGCGTAATATTTGTATTTTTTTCGTTCATATTTAGTTTTAAGTCATAGTTTTTGCCATAAGTTATTTTTACTTCTAGATTTTTAGGCTTTGCCGTAAAATCCCTTAAGTGCTTTTTCTTTAGACTAAGATTTAGGTGCTTTAGAATTTTGCGACGTCGTTTTTATATTTTAGTACCTTTTTAAGTTATTGCCGTTTTGGGATATAGTATTCTTTTAAGCTTTAATATTTTTAGACGCAACTTTTAATTTTTTTTTTTTAGTTCCTTTTTAAGTTTCAACGCGCTACTTTCTTATTTTTATTTTTCGACGCCTATTATTTTTCGATCTTTTATTTTTCGACGCGCTCTTTTTCTTTCTTATTTCTCGACATTCTAGTTTTAGGACTTCAAATTTTCTATTTCTTCTCTAATATTTTTTAAATTTCAACGAAAAATTATTTTATGCGGTTAAATTGATAAACATCAAAATTTTCTGGTTCGTAGTAATAGTTGAATTTGTACGTGGACCGGGTTATTGGAGCCAAACAGTACTCAATTATATTGAGACCAAACGAATCCTGCCCCTCTGCTGCATCTTTTGACTATTCGAAACGTGGGCAAAATCAGAAAAGTCTATTAATTTGATAACTTATATAATTTTTCTTATTTTTATAACTAATAGGATATTCAGTGAATGCACCGAGCAAAACGTTCACCACCTTTTGTACGTTCACCACCTGTAACTCGATCAAGACATCTAGCAAATATTGTCGCCGTTGATTTTTCTTTAGAATCGTCATCCAGTCGACCAAGTACTCCAATTCAAATTTCCGATAATCCATTTTTTGAACCCGTCATCACAATTGAGAATCCGGAGAATATTCAGGTACAATTCATAGATTCTGAACCACTAATCTTTCCTCCAGAACCACCAATCATTCAAACAGAGATTGTCAAGGAACCAACCATTAAATCAGAATCCTCTAGTGATTCAAATTCAACAAATTCAATCATGGAAAATCTGGAACCTCTAAGTATGGAAGACCGAATGAGAGCTAAACGCACTGGCCAAGGCACGCAATTACTCAACCAGACATTAATGCGCCAGATTATGAAATCAAAGGACAAATTCTACACATGGTAACTAATCAATGCCAAATTAGTGATGCACATAAGGAAGATCCAAATGAACATCTTCGTACCTTTAATAGAATCTGCACTCTATTTAAAATAAGAGAAGTTGAAGATGAACAAATATATCTCATGTTATTTCTCTGGACTTTAAAGGGAGAAGCCAAAGATTGGTTGGAATCGTTACCTGAAGGGGCGATTGATACATGGGACGTTTTAGTTGAAAAATTTCTTAAACAATTCTTTCCGGCATCTAAAGCCGTGAGACTTCAAGGAGAAATTGTTACGTTCACACAAAAGCCAAATGAAACTCTATATGAGGCATGGACAAGATTTGGAAAGTTATTGAGAGGATGTCCGCAACATGGTTTAGACACTTGTCAAATAGTACAAATATTTTACCAAGGATGCGACATCACTACAAGGAAAGATATCGATATAGCAGCTGGTGGATCCATTATGAAGAAAACCGCAACTGATGCTTACAAAATTATTGATAACACTGCTTCCCACTCACATGAGTGGCACCAAGAAAAAGATATCGTTAGATCATCTAAAGCAGCTAGAGCCGATTCTAGCCATGACTTAGATTCCATTTCCGCAAAGATAGATGCTGTCGAGAGACGAATGGAAAAGATGACTAAAGATATCCACTCAATACGAATTGGTTGTGAGCAATGTGGAGGACCACATTTGACAAAAGATTGTCTCAGTATTGAACTAACAATGGAACAAAGAGAGAATGTTTCATACATAAACCAAAGGCCTGGAAATAATTATCAGAATAATTATCAACCGCCAAGACCGATCTACAATCAAAATCAGAATTATAACCGAAATGTTCCATACAACAATCAACAAGGTCCTAGTAATCAACAAGTATCCAATAATACTTAGAATCAGCAAAGACCTAATTTTCAAAACAAACCACCACAAACTGATGATAAAAAGTCGAATTTAGAAGATATGATGACGAAGCTAGTTGAATCTCAAACTCAATTTTTCACATCTCAGAAACAAACCAATGAACAAAATGTTCAAGCATTTAGAAATCAACAAGCTTCTATTCAAAATCTGGAACAAGAAATGAGCAACCTAGCAAGGTTGATAGGTAAAAAAAAACCGGGAAGTCTACCTAGTGATACAAATGCTAACCCCCGAAATGAAACAGCTAAAGCCATTACCACGAGAAGTGGTATTACACTTAAACCACCTGAAATACCTGTAATTTCTGATGAAGCTATTCCTACTCCACAAGAACCACAATCTGATCAAGATAAGGAAACAGAACCGGTAGTTGAAAAGGTTAATGAAGATAACACAGTTAAGGCTAAACCTTATGTTAAACCATATCAACCACCACTTTCTTACCCGAGTAAAATGAGAAAAGAGAGACTTGAAGCCGAGCAATCCAAATTCTTGGATATGTTTAAACAGATAAATGTCAATCTTATTTTCATTGATGTGATTTCAGGAATGCCTAGATATGCTAAATTTCTGAAAGATCTGATCACAAATAGAAAGAAAATGGAAGAACTCTCGGCTGTTACTATGAATGCAAATTTTTCTGCAGTACTGTTGAATAAGATACCAGAAAAATTATCAGATCCAGGAAGTTTCACAATTCCATGTTTTCTGGGTAGTCTTAGTTCAATAGAAGCATTGGCAGACTTAGGTGCTAGTATAAATTTAATGCCATATTCACTATACACTAAACTAGACCTTAGAGAATTGAAACAAACACGAATAAGTATACAACTAGCAGATCGATCAGTAAAATATCCTAGAGGGATAATGGAGAACATGCTAGTTAAAGTTGGTACTTTAGTATTTCCAGTAGATTTTGTTATTCTGGACATGGAAGAAGATTCTCAAGTTCCTCTCATATTAGGAAGACCATTCTTAAACACGGCTAAAGCAATAATAGACGTGTTCGGTAAGAAACTGACCCTAAGTATAGAGGACGAGAGTGTTACCTTTTCAGTTGATAGAGCAATGCAACAACCGTAATCTGCAGATGATACATGTTATTATATTCAAACTATAGAATCACATACAGAATTGTTAGAAGAATTTCCAGAAGTACAAGGAACAGGAGAATGTTCTTTAGGAGAAGGAACTGAACAAATTGATGAAACTGAAATGTTAGCCACACTTATGGCTAATGGATATGAACCAACAACAGAAGAAATTCAAATGCTAAAAGAAGAAGACAGATATCGATACAAATCATCGATAGAAGAACCACCGACATTAGAGTTAAAGCCACTTCCAAACCATTTGGAATATGCTTATTTACATGGTGAATCTGAATTACCTGTAATAATATCGTCTTCTCTTACTGAAAATGAAAAATCTCAACTCATTTCTGTGTTAAAAGCTCATAAACCAGCCATTGCATGGAAGATTCATGATATTAAAGGAATAAGTCATTCGTATTGCACACATAAAATCCTTATGGAAGAAGGTCATAAAACGTATGTGCAACGCCAACGAAGACTAAATCCTAATATGCAAGATGTTGTTAAAAAAGAAATTATTAAACTGCTAGATGCAGGTTTAATTTATCCAATCTCTGATAGTCCATGGGTAAGCCCAGTTCAATGCGTACCTAAGAAGGGTGGCATGACTGTCACCACAAATGAGAAAAATGAGCTTATTCCTACTAGGACTGTAACAGGATGGCATGTTTGTATTGATTATAGAAAATTGAATGACGCCACCAGAAAAGATCACTTTCCCTTACCTTTCATTGATCAAATGTTGGAAAGATTAGTCGGAAATAGTTACTATTGTTTTCTTGATGGTTTTTCCGGATATTTTCAAATTCCAATAGCACCCGAAGACTAAGAGAAAACTACATTCACGTGCCTTTATGGTACTTTTGCTTACAAACGCATGCCATTTGGACTTTACAACGCCCCTGCAACCTTTCAAAGGAGCATGATGGCGATTTTTCATGACATGATAGAAGAATGCATGGAAGTTTTCATGGATGACTTTTCAGTCTTCGGTGATACATTTGAATCATGTCTAGTTAATCTTGAACGAATACTTATTAGATGCGAACAATCAAATCTAGTACTTAATTGGGAGAAATGCCATTTCATGGTTAAAGAAGGCATCGTTCTTGGACATAAAATTTCAAAGGAAGGAATTGAAATGGATAGAGCTAAAGTAGATGTAATTGCTAAACTTCCACATCCCACCAATGTTAGAGGAGTTAGGAGTTTTCTAGGGCATGCCGGTTTTTACCGACGTTTCATAAAAGATTTTTCTAAAATTGCCACTCCTATGAATAAACTCCTAGAAAAGGATGCTCCATTCATCTTTTCAGATGAATGCATTAAATCTTTTAATATACTTAAAGAAAAATTCACTAATGCGCCGATCATGATAACTCCAAATTGGAATCTACCGTTTGAACTTATGTGCGATTCAAGTGATTTTGCAATGGGAGCCGTTTTAGGACAAAGGATTGAAAAACGATTTCAACCTATATATTATGCTAGTAAGACGTTACAAGAAGCACAAAAAAATTACACAACTACTGAAAAAGAACTCCTTGATATTGTCTTTGCTTTTGACAAATTTCGTTCATATCTCGTTCTAGTTAAAACGGTGGTCTATACCGACCATTCTGCTCTTAGATACCTATTTTCGAAACAAGATGCCAAACCACGATTAATCTGTTGGATCTTACTCTTACAAGAGTTTGATATTGAAATCCGAGATAAAAAGGGAGCAGAAAATCTCGCCGCTGATCATCTTTCTCGTCTTGAAAATCCCGAATTAGAAGTTCTAAATGAATCAGCCATACAAGACAACTTTCCTGATGAATATCTATTGAAGATATATTATAATGAAATTTCATGGTTTGCAGACTATGCAAACTACTTAGTATGTGGATTCCTTGAAAAAGGATTGTCGTACCAAAAATGAAAGAAATTCTTTAGTGATATAAAACACTATTTCTGGGAAGATCCACATTTGTTTAAAAGTTGTTCCGATGGAATAATACGCCGATGTGTATTCGGAAATGAAGCTAGTAAAATCTTAAACCATTGTCACACAGGACCAACAGGAGGGCATTATGGGCCTCAACTAACAGCAAGAAAAGTTTACGATGCTGGATTCTATTGGCCTACAATTTACAAAGACGCACACCTTCTTTGCAAATCCTGTGATGCATGTCAAAGGGCAGGAAAAATAAGTCAACGTGATGAAATGCCACAAAATGTCATTCAAGTATGTGAAGTATTTGACATTTGGGGTATTGACTTTATGGGTCCATTTCCAAAATCTCATACTAATCTATACATTCTCGTTGCCATTGATTATGTATCTAAATGGGCGGAAGCACAAGCTCTCCCAACTAACGATGCACGAGTTGTAGTCAACTTTTTAAAACATCTTTTTGCAAGGTTTGGAACACCGAAAGCTTTAATAAGTGATCGGGGAACTCATTTATGTAATAATCAACTTGAGAAAGTTCTCAAAAGATATGGAGTACCTCATAAAATCTCCACCGCTTATCATCCACAAACAAGTGGACAAGTTGAAAATACCAACCGAGCCTTAAAACGTATTCTAGAGAAAACCGTAGGATCAAATCCGAAGGAATGGTCCATGAAATTGGAGGATGCACTCTGGGATTTTAGAACAGCCTACAAAACTCCAATTGGAACCACACATTTTAAACTCGTTTACGGAAAAGCATGTCATCTTCCAGTAGAAATTGAACACAAAGCATTTTGGGCTTTGAAGACATGTAATCTTGATTTACATGAAGCCGAACGTCTACGATTAAGTCAACTAAACGAATTAGAAGAATTAAGACATGAAGCATATGAAAATTCGTTAATCTATAAGGAAAGAACGAAGAAATGGCATGATAAAAGAATCAGAAGTTCAAAAGAATTTAAAGAAGGAGACAGAGTTCTTCTTTTCAATTCACGATTCAAGCTATTTCCTGGAAAATTGAAATCAAGATGGTCTGGACCATTTATAGTCAAAAGAGTTTTCCCATACGGAACAATAGAATTAATAAATTCAAATGGGATTGAATTTAAAGTTAATGGTCACAGAGTTAAACATTACATACATGGTTCGATGGAAGTTGACAACGAAGTTAATCACAATTTCAATACCACATCTAACTAAGTGTGGGGAGGTTCGAATCTTTTTAGGGTAATATGTATTTCTGTTAGAGTTAGATTTTCTGTTTTCGTTTAGTTCTCGAAAATGGAACCCGAATGGTCTTTCCCTAGCAGACCCTAAAGAACTAGTCTTCTCCCCCCATTCTGAATTTTTATTTTTTTTTTTAGGTTTTTACGAAATGAAGACTTCCTGTGAACTAAACCATGGTCTAATGCTACACGCTTTGATCACTAAACATAATAATGACACCCTTCCAAGTGAATTGGTATCATTAATCAGAGGTAAATTGGACGGAGTAAGAAAAGAATCGAGAAACGAAAATAATAAGTTACAATTTGGTAAAGGAAAATCAAAATCCGCAGCGAAAAGGAGAGCTCGACACCTTGAAAGATGTCACAAATGCGGAAAATGGTTACACGAAGGTAAATGTTCAAATAATCAAACCTATTCAAACTCCGAATTTGTTACTTTATGCAGAGATGGACCGTTCATATGTTTAGAAGAAAAAACGTTGAATGCTCGAGGTTACGCCTATGTAGCTATGAAAAACCAATTAGTCCGACTATCTTATGAGTGGGCTAGAGCATATCACTAAGAAATCTATCTCACAGGTAAGTATGTACAGTTTTTATTTTTATTTTTATTTTTAACCTTTTGATAATAAACGCTAATTTGTTCGCTATAAAGTATTAAATTGGTATTCGATAAAATTAGGTCTTGCGACCGAATTTATTGATATCATACAAAAATTTATTACATCGCTGCGAAATTTACCGTTTATTCTTAAGGTATAAATATCTTTAATCAATCAACTCAAAATATTTCAAAAATTCGTCATGAGTTAAACTAGGTTATGAAACCGAAATTACTTTACCGAAAAGAGGGGCGCATATTTTTGATAATATTTGATTGATTAAAGTGGGATAAAAGCCAAAAAGATTTTTAATTTTATTTTTACTTTGTTTTTAAAATTATTATATAATTATTAAATTGATATTTTAAACTTTTTAAAATCAATATATTTAAGTTTGTAAATATTTGGAAAATTAATATTTTTAATATAAGTTTGTATGTATAAAACCAAAAATATAATATAAGTTTAGTGTGAATTTTTAAATTTTATTAATATGAATTTTTAAAGTTATGCATTTTTAAATTTAAGTTTGGTGTGAATTTAAAAACAAAAATGTACTTTATTTTGTTAAGTTAAAAATATGATTTTTAAAATTCGTCTTGAGTTGAAGACTAGGTCGTTGAACCGAAATTGCTCTATCCAAGGGAGGGACGAGAACTTTTATTATCATTATTTTTAATCTTATTGACTTAAAGTACGCCAAAAACATTAAAAAAACCAAAAAAATCTTTGCTTTTAAAACAATGTTTTAAAATGACGAAATTTTAAAATTTTGTCGAGGGATGGACTAGGTCAATATACCGAAACAACCTCATCCTAAATAAAAAATGAAAAACAAATGTGATGTAACAACAAGACGGAATGAACAAATGATGTGCACCATTTATCATTCAGCAAACAAACGCCAATATGTTTGAAAACTTTGGTAAAATTTAATCGTTTTTCTACGCTAATCACCCTCAATAATTTAAATTGTTACTGATTTCTTGCAAATGAGGGCATTGCAAGATCTTAAGTGTGGGAAGGGGTTAAATTCTTTCGGATTTTTAAAATTTTTTGACTTATACACTTGGTTACCATTAAAAATACTAGTAATGCAGTAGTTGTATTAGAATCTAGTGCTCTCTGATAATAAAGAACAGCCCTATTCTTATATACTGACTACCCAATTCTAGTAAAATTTTCAAAATTTTCAATTAAATGAACTCAAAATCATGTTTATAAATATTTATGAATGATAAAACTAGGTGTTAACACCGAAATTATTGTTACCTCGGAAAGGACATAAATTGAGAAACAACCCAAAATGTTAGAATTCATTTAAAATGGAATAGAGGACAATAAAAAGGCAAAGAAAGGAAAATAAAAGCCAAGTGTGGGAAAATTTACCAAGTTCTTTAAAACATATATCACATATTTTGTACAAAGATACTTTTGTTTTGGACAAAATTAACCATTTTACCCGGAAAACTGTAATATATTTGAAAGAAAGATGAATCTACACGATGAATCAATTCCATCATTAAAAGGAAGTAAAGTCTTCCGAAAAAGACACGCACTTCTTGATTTAGGTCAGGAAGTTGTCGTCCAGACCAGCTGTAGGTTGACGAAAAATCTAGAAAAGTCATCACTAAAATCAGCAGGAAATCCACGGACCTCAGCATCAAACAAGGTCGCCAAGTGGTCAGACTTATCCTAACCATGAGAGGATCTGTCTTGTAAAATGGGGAGGACGCCGTGCAAATTAGATTGATAAGACTAATGAATCAGATCCCCAGAAAGGATAATCTCCTTAAAAGATCAAAAATCAGCTTTTAAGCCTGATATTACTCAATCCTAGAGATTGATCTTAAAGATTGAGAATTACAAACTCATGGAATTCAATGATATCTAAACTCGAGCTTGAACGAGAAAATATTTTGATCAAAATTACAAACCGATTTGTTTTCTGAAAACCCATTTTCAATGCGTTCATTACCATTGAATGTAAAATCCTAGGAATTCACTTGGAATTTATTAGGTCACCTGAACCAAATCGGGTATCAACCGTAAGAACGGTGGTTGCATAGCATGGTCGAAGACATGACCTTGTGCCAGACCAAAAAATTATAAGGGTGAGCTTTACTATTGCTCCTACCAAGGATAGTAATTGCATCCGACACGTTATAAACCATAATTAAAAGCATATCAGGGGACATTGCCTTAACAGTTGCTTGTTCAACGCTTTTCTTTACAACCAGACGGTAGTTTACCGAAAGGTAATATACGAAGCAAGTATACTGGATGTGTTGCTTTCCCAATACAAGGTTAGCAAGTGGGTGACACAAAACCACAAGTTTTGAGCTAAAATTTTCAAATCTGAAACCCACCAAACCCACAAAAACAATTTGCAAACACCGGTGAAGGGTTATTTCAGAAAACTTATCTAGGGTAAAAGCTAGATTTAATTTTCAAAAGATCAAATGTTTTCATAAAGATCCAATTTCCTTAAGGATCTAAATTTTTATAGTCATGTGGGACTGTAAACCACATCGTTACTACCATTGTTTATACCGCCGTATAAAAATCACTGATGTACAAAGTGTGAAGAATAAAGAAGTGATTCTAGTATTTTTATTTCAAGACTATATTGCTTGAGGACAAGCAATGCTCAAGTGTGGGAATATTTGATAATGCTAAAAATGAACATATATTTCATAGCATTATCCCTCAAGAAAGACAAGCTTTTAGTTGCAACTGTTCTATTTACAAGTGATATTCATTTAAATAATAAAAGGTGAAGACAAAAGACAGATTCGACGAATTGAAGACGCAAACGACCAAAAAGCTCAAAAGTACAAAGTATAATCAAAGTGGTTCAAATTATTGGTGAGAAACGTCTCGAAATTACAAGAGTACAAGACGCGAAACACAAAATACAAGATATTAAATTGTACGCAAGGACGTTCGAAAATCCGGAACCGGGGCCAAAGTCAACTTTCAGTGCGCGACGCAATGGATCAAAAATTACAAGTCAACTATGCACAAGAATATAATATAATATATATATAATTATATATTATATATATATATATATATATATTATATATATATATTAAAAAAATACAGCAGCCCACGTTTAAATCAAGAGATGTGCTGTATTCCATACCTCCGCACTCGCGGTACTTTTGTGAAGGAAACCTCAGCACTCGCGGAGGTCTACAGTGAAGTCAGGATCTATAAATTCAGCATTTTCGGACTTTTTATTTACACATATATTTATTTTATTTTCTTTTTCTTAAAAACCCCATGTACCAAGTATCACTCCAATTAGTAATCTCAATTTGTAATTTTAATTTTAAGTTAGTGATAATAATAAGGTTGGGTTAGTCGAATGTTTTAAGGTCTTGTAAGTCGGAACTCTGTCCGTGTAACGCTACGCTATTTTTAACCACTGTAAGTTATGTTTATGTTATTTTCATTAATGTCTTGTAGCTAAGTTATTATTATGCTTATTTAAGCCGAAGTAATCATGATGTTGAGCTAAAAATATTAAAATTGGGTAATTGAGTTTTGTACCATAATTGGGGTTTAGAGAAAAGAACGACACTTGTGGAAATTAGACTATGGGCTATTAATGGGCTTTATATTTGTTTAACTAAATGATAGTTTGTTAATTTTAATATAAAGATTTACAATTGGACATACGTATAAATAACCATATACACTCAATCGGACACGATGGGCGGAGTATTTATATGTACGAATAATCGTTCATTTAACCGGACACGGAAAAGGATTAATAGTCACTAGAATTATTAAAACAGGGGCCAAATTATATACAAGGACACTTGGTGTAATTGTTAACAAAGTATTAAAACCTTGAGTTACACGCAGGTGATATCCTGGTGTTATTATTAAACAAAGTATTAAAACCTTGTTACAGTTTAAGTCCCCAATTAGTTGGAATATTTGACTTCGGATATAAGGATAATTTGACGAGGACACTCGCACTTTATATTCATAACTGATGGACTGTTATGGACAAAAACCAGACGGACATATTAAATAATCCAGGACAAAGGACAATTAACCCATGGGAATAAACTAAAATCAACACGTTAAACATCATGATTATGGAAGTTTAAATAAGCATAATTTCTTTTATTTCATATTTAATTGCACTTTTAATTATCGCACTTTTATTGTCATTTTATTTAATTGCACTTTTAATTATCGTTCTTTTTAATTATCGCAATTTTATTTTATCGCATTTTTATTTATCGCAATTTCATTATTGTTATTTACTTTACGCTTTAAATTAAGTTATATTTATTTTTAATAGTTTACATTAGGTTTTAACTGCGACTAAAGTTTTAAAATCGACAAACCGGTCATTAAACGGTAAAAACCTCCTTTTATAATAATAATATTACTTATATATATTTTTGTATTTTTACAAATATAGTTTAAAAAAGAAAACTAATATAGTGTTGAGCTTGTTTAATTTTCCCTGTGGAACGAACCGGACTTACTAAAAATTACACTACTGTACGATTAGGTACACTGTCTATAAGTGTTGTAGCAAGGTTTAGGTATATCCATTCTATAAATAAATAAATATCTTGTGTAAAATTATATCGTATTTAATAGTATTTCCTTGTAAAAATTAATACTATTTCATATACCCCTCGCAGAACATCACTAGGGATTACAAAATATGCACTAACAAATACGACTTTAAATTTACAGGATGGTAAACATTTTGCTCATTATCTTCCTCTTGTTAACTAGACCATTCTAATTATTTGCAGGTTCTTGGGCAATTATATGGAACTGCACACACATGATTTTGCCTTCATACATTTTGAGCAGTTAACACCGTTGAGCTTCAGTTTCTTGTATCTTGTTTATGTCCAATAACCTTGTTGTGGTACTGCAGCAGCTGACATACTGATATTTTGTACAATTTCATGTATACCTGACTTTCATCTCCTTAATGACTGAATTATATGAATATCTTGAATTAATCAATCAATATAATAGTATAAATTACATGAAAGTTTATTTGATCATTTTCCATCATAAATTCATAATGTTGGGCGTTTTCTTTTCTAAAGAAATTTGATCTCATCTACTAGGGTATATATCACATACTGTAAAATAGGTCTGTTATTTGAATAGTAGTTATTTCGACTCGAAGGTACGTAGACTAATGTGGTTATTTTGTACTGTTTTTTTTAACCATTTCTCTTACTACTGCATTGGTTATTTTCTACTGTTTTTAACCATTTCTCTTAGGGTGTGCATAGTACGGGAAAAACAGAAAAAAAACCGAAGACCGGACCAGAACTGAGCGTACCGAAAGAGTTTTGGTACGGTCCATGATCATTAATTTTCTTATTTTTCAATCCTGGGATGGACCGAACCTAAAAAAAAAAAAAAAAAAAAAAAAAAAAAAAAAAAAAAAAACGATTGATTCTCATATCCATTTGTTTTCTTGTATATGATCCATTCCTAAGTTATACCCTATAATTTCCTCATTTTTACCTTAGAGCACTCCCAATGGTTAGTCCTGGAGACCCGCCCAAACTCGCCCAGGCTGGGCGCCGATGGCACCAAACCCGCCCAGGGTTCGCCCAGCACTCGCCCAGGCCCGATCGTCCAGCTCCATTACTATTCTGAGCATATTTGTGGGTGAAAAAAATGGGTGTTTTTGCCCGTTATTTGGATCTCAAACGGCTACTTTCCCTCTTTTTTTTTTCTTTTTTAACTCTATTTAAACTCTATATCTCAACCCCATTTTACGCACAACTTTCATATTACTTATCCATTTTTATTCATTTTTCTCACATCTTTCATAAAAAAATGAGTTCCAAAAAAACACCAAACAAAGGAAAAACGAAACAACGTCCGGTAGTTCAAGATCCAAATTCAGTTAGTCGAGATATGATGCAAATGCTACTCGATAACTCGCAACAAACTACCGGGTTTTCTCGTTTTGCAAATACTAATGCATTTGCGGGTATGTTCGGAAATGTCCATCAACAACAATCTCAAAATGTTCCGATCTACAATAACTAACAATCTCAAAATGTTCCACTCTTCCCGAACCAACTATCTCAAAATGTTCCAATCTACCCGAACCAACTATCTCAAAATGTTCAAATCTACCCGAACCAACAACAAACGAAACAAACACCTTATTATCCAAGTCTCCGTGACGAATCGTCCGACGAAGAAGTTCCCGAAACACCACTCCAAAATGAACCCGAATCTGAACCCGAGCTCGAACCCGAAGCCGAACACGAACGTGATTCGAAAGGAAAAGGAAAAGGAAAAGTGGTAGAAAAGAAAGTGAGGTGTCCGAAGACCGCGTGGACCGACTTGGAGACAAAAATTTTAGCCGAGCGTTTTGTATATGTTTCCGAACATCCGATTGTCGGAAATGACCAAAGTCATACTTCATTTTGGGGAGAAGTCCTAAGACAATATAATTCGATTGTCCCGGTGAAAAGACGTCCGGATCAAATAAGTGGAAAATGGTCGAAAATGCAAAGAGATGTCAAGATATGGATCGGTATTTACAACAAATACGAGAGAATGTGGAAAAGTGGTTGTAATAATGACGACATTATGTCCGCGGCACGAATGGATTTCAAAGCGCAAACAAAGGGACGACACTTTGCGTTTGAGGATGCGTGGCGAGTGTTAAGGAATTGCCCGAAGTTTTTAGAAGGCGAAAGTATTTCGAGTAGCAACAAACGAAAAGAACCTGATCATATACCAATTAATGATCAAACCGAGGGAAGTTCCAACCCAAACACAAGCATGCACCCCGACCCAACCGAAATGGAAAATTTGTTAAAGGATACCGACCCAATCCGACGCCCTCCAAGTCGAGCTAAAAGTCAAAGGGACTCTTACTCATCCGATGCCGCGAGCTGTATGTCTTCCGATGAAGTTCGCTTTAAAATTGCTCAATCGGTCCAAGCTTCACAAGATGTGGCGAATCAAACCATGAAAAAGCTACAAAATGATAGCAGCATGCGGACTATGTTTAAAGGGTTGAAGCTTCTTTCCAAACCGGTGTCACGAGATTTGCCTCCCGATGAATACGATATGCTAATGCTTGCTCGAGACAAAATTAAGAAAAAATATGCGAAGAAATTGCAAAACTTGGACGACGACGACGACGAGGAGTAGTTTGATTATTTAGCTTTCTAGTATTTTTTTTTTAATTGTCGTAATCTTTTAATTTTAAATTGTCGTAATGTTTTAAATTTTAATTATTGTATTTTTTTTAGTTTTAATGAAATGGTAGTTTTATGTTTTTTATTTTAAATTTATCATATAAATATTAATAATTATTTGATAATATAAAATAATTCAAAAAGAAAATAAAAAAATGGAAGGAGGAGTGTCTTCTTTGGGAGTGTTTAGTCATGGGTTTAGTCCTGGGAAGAAAGTGAGATGGAGGTGCTGATGTGGCGTTGAATGGTTGGTTAGTCCTGAAGGACATCCTGTCACCATTGGAGCACTCTTATAATTCCTTATATGTAGACCCAATTATATATATGTCACATATATTTCAATTCCATAACCCCACACTTTAAAGCAATTTCCACATTTATACCTTATAATTCCTTATATGTAAACCCAAGTATATATATCTCACATTTATTTTAATTCCATAACCCCACACTTTAAAGCATGATGCATACGTTCATTCTGATCCGATAGCATTGGAGATTTTACCAAGTTTCAGTTTTAAACTCTATATATCTAAATCTAATTTGTAGACATTACATATTAAAATAAAGGAAAAGTAAATATGGTGCTGTTGTACATGTAAGCTTATATGACAAACACCTTCAAATCACTTTACTTTGATGATTTATATGCAAAATAAAATTCATTTCGGCTATTGTATAACATATTTCAAGATCAAACATTGATTTGAAAAAAAAAAAAAAATCAAGTTAATCCATGTTTAACACAATTTATGGATGACATCATATTTTAAATGAAATATTACTTGTTAATAAGGTCTACCAAAAACTTGTGTGAAACTTGGATTAACCTAATTTTTTTTGTTTCAAATCAATGTTTAATCTTGAAAAATGTTATACAATAGTCGAAATGAATTTTATTTCGCTTAAAAATCATCAAAAGAAAGTGATTGGAAGATGTTTATCATATAAGGTTATATGTACAACAGCACCATATTCACTTTTCCCAATGTATTAACATATGTTAACATATAGTATTAACATATGTTAACATATATATTATTACATTAATTAATATTAATATTAATATTTATCCTAATTTATACGTTTTCATTAGTTACTTTACATTAAAGTAGTGTTCCATCTATACGGCTACGGTTTGGATAATTTGGTTTTTTGCTCAACCCTAATGGTTAAAGTAGTTATTGAACTCAAATGTACGCAGTTAACGTAGTTATTTATGTATTATTTTTAAACATTTCTCATACTACCTCAAAATATGTAGTTGCTATCACTAACAAAATAACTAGACATCCTCCAACTGAGAGCTACCACCAACATATTACTATATATTTAGCAAAAACATTTACCAACAGAGTGTAAAGAAAATTCCCCCTCCAACTGAGTGTAAAGAAGGTTTTTGTTAAATTTAAATCCTAGTACTACTTAAAATGCTACAAAGGTTGAGAAAACATACTTTTTATTTAGTTGAGGGATAAAAGTAAAAACTGTCATACAACAGTAAGAAATGGAAACAGTATAGTGATTTAATCATTAAATAATTTTCATTTTACCTCAAAATGTAATTGACAGTATAAAATAAATTGACTCGTTTAGTTAAAATTGACAACTGTCCTCTGACTCTAGACTTAATTCCGTTTCGTATTTGATAATCAATGATGAAATTATATTAACATAAAAGCCTTTAGAGGTTTTCTTATAATTTGTATTAATGACTGCAATTATTAATTTCAGTTTTGAAAAAAGGGGAATTGAAGAATTCTTCTATTTAAACGCCCATGGCAAACCTCGATCACAGGACACAACATTCAGTTGAAGTGATTGTTTTTTTCCATTGTTTTTAATTGGTCTTAATTACAGATGGCCAAGTCTATCAACTTTTGCTTCATTCTGGTGCGTTTGATAAAACTGAATGATTTAGCGCTGAATGATTCAGAGTTCTGAATGGTTCAGAAGCTCTGAACAAATATGCTTCTGAATAAAAATTCACCGTTTGTGAAGAGTTCTGAATCAACATTCTGAATGACGTAGAATTACCATTTTAACCTTCAATTCGATTTAGATCTAAATAAACAAATCTAGTTTCATTTTTAGCTAGTACTCGTAATTAATAAAAAAAATAGTACTCCATAATTAAAAAAAAAAAAAAAAAAAAAAAAAAACAACTAGTACTCCGTAATTAATAAACATCAATATATCCTTTCAAAACAAGATCCAAAATAGTTTTCTGCCCAATATTTCTTTTTCATCATAGAAAATCGTCATAATCACAGCAAGAAATTGATGAACAGATAAACAAATATATAATCTACCATCATACCCACAACAAAAACTCATCTGGGAATTTCTGATTTTGATTTTTGCATAAGGGTTTTTCCTTATGGGGCCCAATTTTGAATCTAGTTGAAACCTTTAAGGCCATATCTTTGCTTTGTAATCAAAGAGGTGCTTACAGGAAGATATTTAGAGGAAAATTAATTGGTGGAAAAAAAAGGATGAAGAAGAAAAGGGTATTTAGAGATATGAAGGGAGAAAGAGGATGAAGAAGAGAAGGGTAGATAACAAAAGGAGAAAAAGATGATGAAGAAGAATTACCTTGTGAAGAAAAATTAATCGCTGGAAGATTTTGTGAAGTGAATATGGCAAATCAAATAAGAAATAAAAGGGTATTTAGTGGAAAAGTGTACCAATGAACCATTTAGAGATACTTCAGGAGGGGAACCATTCAGTGCTCGTTCAGTATCACTCTTACATTCAGAGGCAGACATCAAACGCACTTAACACTGAACGATTCATTGTTCAGTGCTGAATGATTCCATTCAGAAGCAAACAAACACACCCTTATTCTCATGATTGTCACAGGTTATATTACATGCATGTACTTACAGTAGTGTTTGTTCATATAATATTTATATATTTATATATGTAAATGCTACCAAGAAATTAAAACATTTTCATTCTTGAGCGTGATCCTGATAATTGATTATGACTAAAACTTCTATTACTTTTACCATTGGATATATAAGAAGAATAATTAATATATAATCCACCTTTTAATTTTTGATAATTTGATTTGGTACGTGCTTATAAGTTTTTTTTTTTTATCACGTGTACGGTGGATCTGTCAATGGTCTATGCCCAGACAAGATGCACAGAAGTGTTGGTCCCAAACAGTTGTGATCTTGCTGCCTGTCGTCAACAGTGTTTTCAAAAACATAACGGAAATGGGGTTTGTCAGCAATCGGGTGATTTAAGCAACTATGCTTGTATTTGCGTCTACAACTGCGGTTCTATTAACGACCATGAGCTGACAACTTCTTCTATTGCCCCCTCTCCAAACAACTGATTCTCTGATTTTTTTTTTTTTTTTTTTTTTTTCTGTTTAGCATTTTTTTAATATTGTGAGGAATGTAGTGTAATGCTTCGAAAATATCATGAGAAAAGTATGAAATAAATTTCGATCTACGTCTTCAATTTAATCATTGCATTATATATATGTTATATGGTTGTTTTACTCGAAATCTGCATATCTTATATTGGTGAAAACAGAAAAGAACTTAAAATAATCAGCAGGCCTTTGTGTTGCTTTATTAGAGAGTAAAACAAGTCCTGATTATGAGGATGTAACTAGGCCACAACCACAGAAATATCTGTTAATTAATAACGCATAAAAAATCAGACATTTCTCTATCAGACGATCATGAAAATTTTCATTTAATCATCTTGTAGAACAAAAAATGCACATCAAAACTCACATTTTCTTCTCAATTTTATATACCCTCTAGCTTCCCTGAAAGGGTTTTGGTTCGTGCATGTTTCGCTAATTGTTACCTACTCTTTCGTTTACAAAGAAAAAATGTGTATAATCATATAGTCTATAGATATTTAGGAAGTAAGGATGATCATGGATACATGTAAAATTTTGAACAAATGGTGCAAAAGTTAAGTATTTTATTGTAGCAAATATAACCAATTCCTGTATCTATTTTGTTTTTATTCCTCAATTTGTATATGTTCTTTCCGTCGGTTTTCACATTCTTAATATATTCTTCCCCCATAGTTGGATTATCGTTTTTTTGTCGTTGGATCATTTTGGGTATAGATCGTCAAAAGATTAAACGGGTCAAAGAAGTTGATGATAAACGAAAGAAATTTGCAAAGTCTCGAAGGAGTTTCAAGTCTAACCGTAGTCACTTTATTCGACGAAACAGTAACAAAAGAAGTGATGATGATACAAATGTTGAGGGCAAATATGACATATTCTCAAAGAGTTTAAAAGATCTTTTAAGTGGAAAAAAAAAACCTAAAAAGTTACAAGAGATTAATACTAATTCTGTTGTTGGTAGAGATAGTTCGTTCTCTAATTATTATCAATCTTCAAGGCCTAAAGTTTATGATGAATTTAATGGTGATCAAAAAGATGATCAAAAGAACGTAATGGATCTTGGGCTTCTGGAAGTCGAAAGAAACAAGAGTTTGGAGAGTGTTTATAATTTTTTATAAGAACGTAAGATAAATTTTATTGATAGCTCAGGCAAATAAGGATTCTAATATAACTCATATACTTGTGTCACAAGTAGAAAAGCACGACGTATGGAACAATGATTCCAATATTCCCCCTCAAGCTGGAGCATGGAGATTTCGAGTGCCAAACTTGTCAAGTAAGAACCGTAGTTGTTGAGTACCCAAACCTTTGTGAGAAGATCCGCAGAGGCGAAGCCAAGTTTTACAGATGGGGTGGCTTAGTCGTTAATCGGATAATTACAAAAAAAAAAAAAAAAAAAAAATGCTGGTGATTTTAGTGTCACCGATCATTTGGTGTGATAAGGTGATTTAGTTGAGACAAATGGATTTCGAGTTAAACTTATTACAAGTTAGGAGAATGTGAAGTGCACGCTTGTTTAAGCTAACTTAGAGTCAATAAATGAAATGTATTGTTTATTAGTGTCTTTTTGGCCACAAGACACAACTATTAATGAAATGATGTAACTTTTCATGGTACCATTTCACCAAAAGGTGTGACCATTCATGATACTTTTTTGTCCAAAGGGTGCAACATTTTTTTCATAATCTATATATAGAATGTATTTGTCTCACTTTTTAATATGATGGTAAAATGAACATTCACAATATACATAAAATTCTATGTTCTTGACTTTCAATTTTAATTTTCTTTATTGAAGTTGTGCCTTTGTCTTATCCCGGATAATGATTTCATGTAACCCTAAGGCAATATATGTATAAGTTTGAAATACTTTATCGTGAAAGTTATTACACGATTCAAAGGTTTATCCCGACATTCAAACTGTATAACTAACAAAAACTATATTAATAAGCCATAACATTATATTTGGTATTTGAGCCTTGAGGGAGCCTTACAATTATTTTTGCTTAATAATACAAATGAAACTTGAGTTTCGATTAGGCCTTGGGGGAGGCTAAGCACCCCTCAGTCCCCCTTGTCTCCGCCCCTGAAGATCCGCAATTTGCATTTTTGTGTCGCTAGCACAAGGAAGAATTTCTTTAGAAACAACTCTTTCACGTACAAAGTAGCGATCCATTTCGACAAGTTTGGTCCGCTCATGAAAGACGGGACTGTTAGCAATATGGCGCGCGACTTGATTATCACAATATAATGGCGCAGGTTCCTTGGATTGAATATTAAAATCTTTGAGCAGCCAACGTACCCATAAGACTTCACTACCTTTTTACTTTTCTTAATAATTTTTATTAAGTCATGTTATCCATATAGATGGATGTATGGATATAGTTGTCAATATGGAATAATCTGATAATGATTAAAAGATGTATACTTTATTTTTAAATCAAATTTCTTAATGACTTAAATGACAAGTTTACCCTTTACTTTAACAATAATTAAATTCAATCATCTTAAACATCGGCGTTTGTTTACTTCCAATATAAATTCCTCACAATCAACCTAGGGCACATATATTTCTCACAAAAACAAAATCCACCCAGATATAAATTTGAGCATCCAACGTTTTATACTCTTGTTCATATCAAATCTTGATTTATTTTTTCAAATTCTCAAAATTTAAAGCACACACACTCCTGATACTAAATTAGGTGAAGATGATAAAAGTAGAAAGAGATAAAAGTAGGTGAAGATGATGGCTTCATCTACTATATTTTCCCCAAACCCACTACCGATTTTCAATTGTTACAAATACCCATCACAAAACCCATTAATTTCACCAAAAATGTTGTAAATTTTGCAACTTTACGAAGATTCTATCTTCACATATAGGTTTTGAGTTGGTAAATATAAAATTTTAAAGAACCACACATGAATTTCATTCGGTTATGAAATTCATAGATGAAGACGATATGATCTTTATTTATTAACTACCTTGGATTTTAAAATATAGATGGGAGGGTAATAGGGGGAAAGATGGAAAAAGATAAGCTATATGGGACAGTCATTTGCAGTTAGTGTGTATACAGGTGGAATACAAAAGAAAAAATGTGTATAATCATATAGTGTATAGATATTTAGGAAATAAGGATGATCATGGATACATGTCATGATCAAAATTTTACATGTAAAATTTTGAACATATGGTGCAAAAGTTGTGTATTTGTTGTAGCAAATAACCAATTCCTGTATCTATTTTCTTTTTATTCCTCATATTGTATATTTTTTCCGACGGTTTTCACATTCTTAATATATTCTTCCCCCATAGTTGGATTATTGTTTTTTTGCCGTTGGATCATTTGGGTATAGATCGTCAAAAGATTAAACGGGTCAAAGAGGTTGATGATAAACGAAAGAAATTTGCAAAGTCTTGAAGGAGTTTCAAGTCTAACCGTAGTCACCTTATTCGACGAAACACTAACAAAAGAAGTGACGATGATACAAATGTTGAGGACAAATATGACATATTCTCAAAGAGTTTAAAAATCTTATAAGTGAAAAAAAGCCTAAAAAGGTACAAGAGATTAATGCTAATTCGGTTGTTGGTAGAGGTACTTAATCTTCTAATTATCATCAATCTTCAAGGCCTAAAGTTTATGATGAATTTAATGGTGATCATAAAGATGATCAAAAGAATGTAATGGATCTTGGGCTTTTGGAAGTTGAAAGATACAAGGGTTTGGAGAGTGTTTATAAATTTTTATAAGAACACAAGTTAAATTTTATTGATAGCTCAGGCAAATAAGAATCCTAATATAACTCGTATACTTGTGTCACAAGTAGAAAAGCACGACGTATGGAACAATGATTCCAATATTCCCCCTCAAACTGGAGCATGGAGATTTCGAGTGCCAAGCTTGTCAAGTAAGAACCTTAGTTGTTGAGTACCCAAACCTTTTGTGAGAAGATCCGCAATTTGCATTTTTGTGTCGATAGCACAAGGAAGAATTCCTTTAGAAACAACTCTTTCACGTACAAAGTAGCAATTCATTTCGACATGTTTGTGTAAGGATATTAGGACCCAAAACAACGCAAGTGATTCAACAAGATCACTCACCGATAGTAATTCTACAAGATTACTAACCCACTTAATGAACGAATGATTATAAATGTAAATCGACACATGAGATAACGTGGTTATATGCAATCGTTGTGATTGCTTTAGTCCACGGACCAACTAGAGAATGTATTTACTGAATATTTGTGGTGTGTTTACAATGAGTTACAAGAGGGTCTATTTATAGAATGATTTAAGGAGTAAGCTAAAAACAATTCCTTTAAACTTCATGTGAGTTTCCTGACAACTTCATGGAGGCTACATGTGAGTTTCCTGACAGCTTCGTGGAAGCTACATGTGAATTTCCTCACAACTTCGTGGAAGCTACATGTGAGTTTCCTAACAACTTCGTAGAAGCTTCGTGTGAGTTTCCTGGAATCTTCCCTCTAATTGTTTAAAGTTCTCCATATCTCCAACAATCTCCCACTTGGAGACTTTGAACAAACCCAACCTTCGCCAACCCAAAGTATCAACGATCTAACCAAGAACGTTAAACCACCATTATACCGCCAAACTCCATTTGGGACACGCACACTCAACACATACTTCGGATGAGCAGACTTTCGATACAAGGTCTTCAACACTACTTGTTAGAATTGAAACATTAACTCTCTAATTCTCTAGTTGGGGTCTTCTCTCATCAATTCATTAGAAGACCAATTGAGGTAATGCAAAACCTCAATTTCTCTGTCGTAACAACCTTAGTAAACATATCAGCAGGATGCTTCGTACCAAGGATTTTCTCCAATAATAAAGTACCATCATTTATATGTTGTCGAATAAAATGATACCTTATCTTGATGTGTTTCGTACGACTATGAAATACCGGATTCTTCCCAAGATGAACCGCACTTTGATTATCACAATTCAAGACGCAATAGTCTTGTCTTTTACCCAAATCACCTAAGAAGTTTTTCAACCAAACAAGCTCTTTAGAAGCTTCTGCAATAGCCATATATTCGGCTTCGGTGGTTGATAAAGCAACACTCTTTTGTAGTCGAGACATCCAACTAACCGTCGTCTTCCCTATTGTGAAAACATAACCCGTAGTGCTTTTCCCCGAATCATCACATCCACCCAAATCAGCATCCGCATAACCCCTAAGTATGAGATTGTTTTTGGAGAAACTCAATCCCATATTAGAAGTACCTTTCAAATAACGAAGCAACCATTTGACCGCTTCCCAATGCTCTTTCCCCGGATTAGACATCTAACGACTTACAACTCCTACTGCTTGAGCAATATCGGGTCTTGTACAAACCATGACATACATAATACTACCCACGGCCGATGCATATGGAACCTTTTCCATATCTGTTTTGTCTTTTACCGTCTTTGGTGATTGACTTTTCGATAACTTAATCGTGCTACCCAAAGGCATAGAACGAGCCTTTGAATTCTCCATATTAAACCTATCTACTACTTTATCAATATATTTGGATTGAGACAAGTATAGAGTACCTTTCACACGATCACGCAAAATACTAATGCCAAGTATTTGCCTAGCACCACCAAGATCTTTCATCTCGAATTCACGGGAAAGTAATCCCTTCAACTTGTTAATTTCGGACATGTTGGAACCTGCAAGTAACATGTCATCAACATACAACAATAAGATTATATAAGAAGACTTGAGTTTCTTCAAGTAGCAACAGTGATCCGCTTCACATCTTAAGAAACCAATCTTCTTCATAAAATCATCAAACTTCAAGTACCATTGCCGAGGTGCTTGCTTCAATCCATACAAACTTTTCTTTAGCTTACAAACCCACTTCTCTTTACCCTTTACCTCAAAGCCCCCGGGTTGCCTCATGTAGATCTCTTCAACAAGATCACCATGCAAGAATGCGATCTTCACATCTAGTTGCTCTAGATGTAAGTCTTCAGATGCAACCATAGAAAGTACCAAACGGATAGTAGTCATTTTAACTACTAGTGAAAATATCTCTTTGTAGTCAACCCCTTCCTTTTGTTGAAAGCCTTTGACTACCAAACGAGCCTTGTACCTTTTCTTGCCATCCAACTCATTCTTGATTCGATACACCCATTTACTTTACAACACCCTTTTATCATGAGGTAACTTCACTAGTGACCAAGTTTTATTCTTCTCAAGTAACCCCATCTCTTCTTTCATGGCAAGCTCCCATTGTATGGATTCTTTTGTCTTTCTTGCCTCAAAGTAACTTTCGGGTTCACCATTCTCGGTATAGAGCAAGTAGTTTGCTGATGGAGAATGCCTAAGATTAGGTTTGGGCACTCTAGTCGAGCGTCTTAGTGTAGCAGTGACCAAAATGGTTGGACCGGTTTCATTTGTGTCCTCCTCATCACTAGAACTCGCACTATGTTCGAAATCATCACCGCTTTCCGAACCATCCACATCATTAGCATTTTCCGACGCCTCACCGTTTGTTGGTAATTCATTATTTCCCGTACTCCCACTAGAACCTGTAAGATCATCAATAGAAACATCGTCAAAAGTAACATGACCCGGTTTAGGACTCCCCGTTTCCGGTTTGCCATAGACCGAATCTTCATCAAAAGTAATATCGCGAGAACGAATTACTTTTCTAGCCTCGTTATCCCAACAACGATAACCCATTTCATCCGACCCGTAGCCTATGAAAATAAACTTCTTTGACTTAGCTTCAAGCTTTCTCTATCCGCATCTTTGGTCTTCACATATGCATTACACCCAAAGATCCTAAGATGACCATAACTCACCTTCTTACCATGCCATTCTTCCTTGGGAATTCGGAAACCCAATGGTGTTGAGGGTCCCCTATTTATCAAATAAGCCTTCGTGTTAACCGTATCCACCCAAAACATTTTAGGCAAACCGGCATGTATTCTCATACTCTTCGCCCTTTCATTTAACGTACGATTCATACGTTCGGTGACCCCATTGTGTTGCGGTGTCTCCGGTACCATTTTCAACATTCTAATACCGAGCTTTGCACAATGGTCTTTAAACTCAAGACTACCATATTCCCCTCCATTATCCGACTTCAAGCACTTGACCTTCAAGTTAGTCTCATTTTCTACCATAGCTTTCCACTTCACAAATTTATTAAATACATCAGATTTAGCTTTAAGAAAATAAACTCATACCTTTCGAGTGGAGTCGTCAATGAAGGTGACATAATAGCGAGAACCTCCATGCGATTCTACATTCGTTGGACCAAATACATCCGTATGAACAAGCTCCAATTTCTCCAACTTAGGTGCATTCCCCGATTTCCCAAAAGTCACCTTCTTTTGCTTCCCATAGACACATGGTTCGCAAAACCCAAGTTCTACCCTTTTTAAATCCGAAATCCTCCCACTCGAAACGAGCATCTTCATATATGCCCGAGCCTTCAGTGCCATAGAGTTGATTCGGATTCAACATTCACCATAGCAACCACCGTGTCTTCATCAAACACTTCAACCATATAAAGAGTTCACATTTTATGTCCACGGGCCACAATACAACTACCCTTAACCACCTTCCATTGGTGGTATTCAAAAGTAACCGCGTTACCTTCATCATCTAATTGACCAACCAAAATAAGTTTCCTTTTTAATTTAGGAATGTACCTTACGTTTTTCAAGGTCCAATTAGAGCCAAGAGTAGTCTTCAATACAACATCTCCAATGCCCTCTATATTGAGTTGTTTGTCATCCGCCAATCTCACCTTGTCTTGATATGAACGAAAATTCTTCATTGTGCTTTTGACATGAGTAGCATGAAACGAAGCTCCCGAATCCAAAATTCAAGACTCCATAAAATTTTCAACACTACATAAAAGTGCATCATCACTTTCTTCCTCGATCAAGTTCACACATTTCGCCGGACCATTTTTACAATTTCTTTGAAAGTGTCCTTTTTGATTGCAACCCCAACAAACAGCTTCACTTCTATCTTTCGATGGATACCTCTTCTTAGACTTCTTTCAACCCTTCTTCTCACCGCGATCAAATTTCCTACCACGGTTGTCGGTACTTAACAAAGAACCGGATGTCAATTCCCCCGAGTTTCTCCTACGAGTATCTTCACCAAGAATCAAATCCCTTATTACTTCAAACGCTAGCTTAGTAGTTCCCGTAGAGCTACTAACCACGGTAACCGTACCCGACCAACTTTCCGGTAATGATGAAAGCATGATTAGTGCTTTTAGTTCATCATCAAACTTAATCTCTACCGATTCAAGCCTTGAAACGATATTATTAAATTCATTGATATGATCCGTTGCACTCGTACCTTCCTTCATCTTTGTATTGAACAATTGACACATGTGAAATGCCTTATTAGAAGCGGTATGTTTCTCATACATGTTAGAGAGTGCTTTCAAGCAAGCAAACGTCATTTTCTCATTCACAACGTTGTATGCAACGTTCTTATCAAGTGAAAGACGAATAGCGCCCAAAGCTTGACGATCCATAAGCGTCCAATCGGCATCGTTCATGCTTTCAGGCTTGGTCTCTAACAAGGGTTGGTGTAGCTTCTTTTGATACAAGTAATCTTCAATTTGCATCTTCCAAAAGCCAAAGTCTCTCCCATAGAATCGGTCGATTCTAAACTTCCCGTCTTCCACCATCGTTCCCTTAATGAAACCTTGTGCTTATACCAGTTGTAAGGATATTAGGACCCAAAACAACGCAAGTGATTCAACAAGATCACTCACCGATAGTAATTCTACAAGATTACTAACCCACTTAATGAACGAAAGATTATAAATGCAAGAAATGTAAATCAACACAAGAGATAACATGGTTATATGCAATCGTTGTGATTGCTTTAGTCCACGGACCAACTAGAGAATGTATTTACTGAATATTTGTGGTGTGTTTACAATGAGTTACAAGAGGGTCTATTTATAGAATGATTTAAGGAGTAAGCTAAAAACAATTCCTTGAAGCTTCATGTGAGTTTCCTGACAGTTTCATGGAGGCTACATGTGAGTTTCCTGATAGCTTCGTGGAAGCTATATGTGAATTTCCTCACAACTTCGTGGAAGCTACATGTGAGTTTCCTAACAACTTCGTAGAAGCTTCGTGTGAGTTTCCTGGAATCTTCCCTCTAATTGTTTAAAGTTCTCCATATCTCCAACAGTTTGTGTGACGACCCGGGAAATTTTGACTAATTTTAAACCAAACTCTCGATACGATTTAATATTTTGACACGATAAGCAAAGTCTGTTAGGATGAGTCTGAAAAATTTTGAACTGTTTCATATATTTTATTAACCTTCGAATGTTCTTGACGATTCACGAACCTTTATTTGTAAATAGATATGTATGTATTTAAATATGTATGTATGTATATATATATATATATATATATATATATATATATATATATATATATATATATATATATATATATATATATATATATATATATATATATATATATATATATATATATATATATATATATATATATATATATATATATATATATATTTTTGTAACAATAATAATTTATAATATTATATGATTTAGTTATTAGAATTAACTATATAAAATAAAATAATTTGTGATATTATAATTATTATATAAAACATATCTTTATATAAAAATAAAAGTTTAGGATTTTTCTGTGTACTTTTATCCATTATCAACGGAGCACGAATTTCAGTCCGTGAATGAAATAGTAGACGACGGCTAATATTATCACACGTTTATAATGTAAATTATATTATAATTACAATACTGTGCTTAATTGATAGATTGAAAATTCTGTGTTTGTTCCTTTGCAATCATAATCACATTGATTGAATTATTAAAGGATCACTGTTTTAGAATTTAGCTATCATCTAAAGTCTTATTTAGATATGGTATGCATACGCATTAACCAAACACCAATCATCTATCTCTCAACCACTCACTCTCTCTCCCTTTCTACTTCATTGAATCAACATCATTGGACTAAAATTGATTAACCTGCTGTATGCTATCACCGAATACTCAAAGCCAAACCATAATCGATTTTGTTGCTGTTTTGTGTCTGTCACGATCCAGGATCAAACCCAATTAAACACCCATGAAAACCCAATAAAACCATTGTTGTTGCTACTCGTTATCTTCATAAACCCACGAAGAAACTACTACAAATTCCTTTCGAATTGTGTTTCTAGTTCACTCAAAGACCCCCAAGAAAACCACACGCACCATCACTCGCTACCCGAACCACCACCTCTATAACCGGTCACCAAAACCAAACCCATTACCATTAAACGCTATCCACAACATAAACCAATTACTCCTGCAACCCGTCTGTTCCACTGTTACCCTTGTTTTGCAGCCCAAACAACCATCACCTTTCACCAATCATTGCAAATGCTATATTTTTTTTGTTGCAGCTGTTCGAAGACCCAAAACACCAAAACAATTACTGTTACAACTGCTAATATATGTTTATTATGAGCTGTGAACACACCCAACAAAACACCACCATTATATTTAACAACCATTAACACCATCATACATAATTTTGTATCCTGGCTATAGTCGACAACCAACCAACTCACCCCCATCATCAACACACCTGCAACCACCATTGTTTTCAGTTTAAAACGCTAGATTAAACCCAAGTTCAGGTTGCTACTGTTCGTTCAAACCATCACCAAACCATCGAAACTGGCCAATTCTTTTCCTGTTTCTTCTTTTTGCTCGATCACCATAAATGGAGCCTACCATTTATATTACTCGGTACAGCTCACCATTGATGCAGTCCAAAACCACCATGAACCACCACCACAAACCACCGCTCGCTAAACTTTTGATTCTGTTTCTGTTTTGGACATACAACGTACCCACCACCATCTCTCTATCCTCTTTTTCTCTCTCTTATTCAACTAACGCTGATGACCTTTGTTCTTTTCTGTTTCTACTGCTTCTTGATCGAATACAAACCCAACACCATACCTTCGGTCTCCTAGTCGCGGTTACAATCGAGTACAACACTTATAATTCGAGGTATTATTGTTACTAGTTCGAAATATGGATATTGTTTACATTCCTGTTTCTTTTTATCTGCTACTGATATCCTTTTTTTTCTGCCTGATCGAACCACAATAACTCCACAAGCTGCGCTACTATTGCTGTTGGGAAATTAAAATACAAATAAATGAAAAAGATGATGATATATGTAATCATAAATAAAGATAATGGTATGTTGATGATATTGTTGGTAATGATAAGGATGATAATGATTGATGATGAATGGATAATGACACAATGATGATGTATTGATGATACCGTTGGAAATTTCCTTATCTCCGTACCAAAACACGATTTTTCTTCCTTAATCAAAATGGGCTTTTCTCAAACTGAATTACTATATTGGACTTCAAATGTTACATGATGTTGGGCCATTAATTAGGATTATTTAACTTAAAAGTTTGGACCGAAACATGAGTGATAATGATAAGGTTATGATGCAGACGATGATGTGTATTGATGGTGATCATGAGTTAGTAGAGAAGACGATAATAATATTAAGAATGAGGAGGGGCTGTGATGATATAATTTACGATGGCAGAAATGATATAGGTTATAATATAGAAAATGATTAAGGTATGATGAAAATAGATTAAGAAGAAGAAGAGAACGGAAACAAGGGTTATAACATATTAGATACTATTTAATTTAGAAATATAATAGACAGACGGATGGATAGTTGTGGTTGGTAAGTGAGAGGTCTCGGGTTCGAGACCGGGCAATGGTGTTAATTATTTTTTTAAAGGCCTTTTCTTTTGAGGTAGCATTTTTATCTTTATTATTATTATTATTATTATTATTATTATTATTATTATTATTATTATTATTATTATTATTATTATTATTATTATTATTATTATTATTATCATTAAAAAGAGCATTAGGATTATCATTACTACTGTTATTATTATTAATATTATTATTAGTATGATCATTAAATATTATTATTAGTATTATCATTAAATATTATTATTATTACTAAAAGTATCATTAATTTTAAATTTATCATTTTTATTAAAATTAGTATTATTATTGAAACTAATATTCTTATCAAAATTATCTTGTTTTATCATGATTTTTATCATAATTAGTATTATTTTTATCATTATTACTATTGGTATTACTAATATATCAAATAAAGATTTTTCTATATAAAAATATATTATTAACATAAAACATAACTATATTAAGACTTTTGTAATAAATACTAGTTATCTATTTGATGTATATAAAAATAAATATATCTAATTAAGTTATTAATGAAACATATAATTTATTAAAATAACAACTATATTAATAAAAATATGTAAATTTGTTCGATTACCATTATATGTGTTAATATATACATAAATGATATAGGTTCGTGAATCCGAGGCCAACCCTGCATTGTTCAGTTCCGTCGTATGAATATTTTTACTACAAAATTTCGTATAGTGAGTTCATTTGATTCCCTTTTACTCTTTACATTTTGGGACTGAGAATACATGCGCTACTTTTACAACTACTTTATTAAATGCTTTTGAAATATATTTTGAACTGCGAATACATGAAATGCTTTTATAAATGTTTGACGAGATAGACACAAGCAAAACATTCCTCGAATGAATTATGTGGACGTGATAATTGCCACTATTGAATTATGTGGACGTGATAATTGCCACAATTGATATGAATATTTTTCCCCTGATTATTATTGCTTGGTAACCTAAGAATTAGAGAACATCACTAATTTTGAGAATTAGTGCACGCCTAATTGACGCGAATTCTAAAGGTAGCTACCGGGTTTAACACCCTCACCCAGAATGTTCACTAGACGAAAGGGCTAGTGGGCGTGGTGTTTAGTACTTCGAAGTTTATATGATTATTATACAGAAGAGATGTTTTGTTTTGGGGATATTATTATGCGCATTATATGTTAAGGTCGGTTACCAAGCAAAGCTATGAAAGCAATGAAAAGTGAATGTTATGTATCGAGAGAATGATTTTATACACAGGTTATGTGTATGTTATTTTTGTGCACGAGATATGTGTACGGTTACTAAGATTTATGAAAGATGATTTCGTACACGAGAAAGGTGTACTGTATTTAAAAGATATAGCATGTACATTACAGGTGGGTATAGGATTCGGGCCCATTTGTACCATGCAGGATTTAAATCTTGTGGTCTATCAAAATGATGAATTTTATTGTTTTATGATAAACCTATGAACTCACCAACCTTTTGGTTGATACTTGAAAGCATGTTTATTCTCAGGTATGAAAGAAATCTTTCGCTGTGCATTTGCCCATATTAAAGATATTACTTGGAGTCATTCATGACATATTTCAAAAGACGTTGCATTCGAGTCGTCGAGTTCATCAAGATTATTATTAAGTCAATTATAGTTGGATATATTATCAAATGGTATGCATGCCGTTAACTTTCAATGTAAAGAAATTTGTATTTTTAAAAACGAATGCAATGTTGGTAAAATGTATCATATAGAGGTCAAGTACCTCGCGATGTAAGCAAATGTAATGTATTCGTCCAGATGGATTAGGACGGGTCTCTACAGGTGGTATCAGAGCGGTGGTCTTAGCGAACCAGGTCTTGCATTAGTATGTCTAACTGATAGTTGTTTAGATGCATTAGTGAGTCTGGACTTCGACCGTGTTTGCATGTCAAAAGTTTTGCTTATCATTTCTTGTCGGAAATTATCTGCTTATCATTCTTAGTCTAGACACGTCTTACTGCATTTAGTGCATCGATAGTGTATAGACAAAATTCATATCTTAGCGTATCTATTACTATAGACCTTTCCTGACAGCTTCCTTAGATTCCTCCGTAACTTATGGGATTTTAGTATTATATATGCATATGTAAATTATGTATTGCAGGGTACTAATCTACATCCTATAATCTAATTCTTATCGAAGATCCTTCATCTGATCGTACAAGATGAATCCCTCAACCAGTTCGAATTCCTCGGATTCCGACAGCTATTCCGATATGGAGTTTCACCTAAGCTCCGAAAGCAGTGTCACCAGAATGAATCAACCAATTCATCTGATGGGTTCGTAGCCTACTTAATCATTGGAGACAAAAAAAATGTGATCCTTTCCATCAACCAAATTCACCTCTTGGCGAAGAACCTGAAGCACTTACCGATGAACCAGTCAGAAATACCATTTTCACCCTCATTTCCCGAATATCTCGTCATGATTACATACTATCTCAGATTCTAAACCTTACTCATTCGCTCGTTTTTACCGACAATCATCCCGGAGTAATCGAAGAAGTCAACGAGCTTCGCACCTGAGTAAATTTTTTTGGAGAATATGGTGAAAAATTTACCAGCCTCAACAACATCAACGGCACCAACAGTACCATCAGTAACAGCACCAGTACCATCAACAATCCATGCCTCAACATCTCATTCTGTACCTCGAGTATAATCATTGTTCTACTTATTGTTTTACATCATTTATCTTCGTTCGACATGGCGATTATGTAATCTCTAATGTTTTAGAGATTATATATTCTTGTTCTAACGGTAAATCAAATGAGTTTAATATCATATTGACTCATTAAATCCATAATTACATCTGAAGAAAATATATATGTATATATGTTTTCATAAAGATTGTAATTAAAAATCCTTTTGTATAAACTGTTAATGGTGAAAATATTTTAACGGGTAGGTAATACCCGAGGAATATTTAGATTTCACATTAATGAGTTACACTGTACATTCTTCGAATCTGATTCAACAGTCATTTACTATCCTACTTACATCCACAAATGTACGAATCTGTTCACCACATAATAACCATTTTCATTCAATTTCATATTTGGATTTTGACCTATTAGAATCCAACAAGTGGCATAATGAAGAAAACATTGGACAAAATAAAATTTGTTAGAAACAAACAAATTAACTATGAGAAATTTTGTTAAGAATCCACGCTAACAAAATCCTAGCTAACTGTTCCTAGCTGACTGAATACATTTTATTTATCGCATTTTATTTACCGCAATTTTATTTATCGTCATTTAAATTCTGTTATTTATTTTACGTACTTTAAATATCGGGACACGTATACAAGGTTTTGACATATCATATCGACGCATCTATATATATTATTTGGAATCACCATAGACAATCTATATGCAGTAATGATCGAGTTAGCTATACAGGGTTGAGGTTGATTCTACAATAATATATATACTTTGAGTTGTGACCGAGTCTGAGACATGTACACGGGTCATGACACGTATTAATTAATTCGAATATTATATATTGCTAACTGTGGACTATCAACTGAGGACTACCAACATTGGACAATTAAAATGAATTAAAATATTGATTATAACATATGAAACTAAACATTTCTTCAAGTTTGCCACTTGATTTCATCTTAAACCTCATTTGTATCTTGACGATTACAATCTGCATTCAAATATTTCATGATTCTTGAAAACACCTCAATCGAGAGGATAAACCAATCGCACTTTGTCTACGGAAGAAAAGATTGATGCATATAGTTATGCACTTGAAAACACTCGGAACCTGAGTAAACGTTTAACACGTATTTGTGCTAGCTCCTTTGGCGTTGTAATTACCGAAAATAACTTTGAAATTGCTTTCCAAATTAGCCAATTTTGTCACAGCTCCAGCAAGTCAACTTCGACTTTCATTCGGATTAGCCTTATTATAGCCTTGATATATAAGTCTGCCTTTCGTCATCGTTGTCGTGGAACCTTTTATATTCCACCACATTAGCAGTAAACTTACCAGCAACTTCATTACTCATTAACTTAAGTCATTCTGAAGAACTATTATATTCGTTCATTAAAACCCTATCATATACTCATCCACGTTTTGTAACGATAATTGCCGTACCAGTTACCGCGAATCAGCAATCAGTATTTTGAAATCTCGCAGTATGTCTACATCAACAGTTATATGTATACATATAACATTTACCTCTTAGAATTATGATTTTCCATTCTGAAGATTCTGAAAAGCACCCAGCCTACAAATCAATACATTGAACTTTGAAAAAGCTGATGAAACAGTGAAAACAGAAGACTGCCTTAACAGTCAAAAGTTTAATGATAAAGAATGGAGTGTTGGAAACACTCAATGGAAAATTTGTAGTGGAAAAATGGATTGAGCAAACTATAAAGGAGACTCTGAACAAATCACAAGGACTAAACTTGTACACAAAGAATCCAGATGATTCTGTTTCTGATGAAATCTTTAGCGAATACCTTACTCCTTAACCGCCCTAAATCATCGTGAATGAATTTCTTCATCACAATTTGGTTCTAACATTCCAAGATATTATCGTATCTTTCATTATAAATATCCTCAATATTTCTGAAGATATCTTCATAAATATTCTGGTCCGATATTAATTATCTCTCCACACTATCAGTGATATATCATAGAGGAAACTATTTTAGTTTTTAAATTCTGAAAAATTCGAATTTAAATTATGAATGATTTTGAAGTAGTGTTGGAAATTGATGCATGAGTTAGTATAATATAATGACACTTGATCAACATGATTATATTACAGTAAGTCATGCTGAGTTTCTAATGAGACATGATGATTCACAGATCATAGCGTCCTCATGTGCCATGTTACAAGACTCTTACATTTAATCTAATCTCTAAACATATCAAGAACATATTTTCTTGATAGTCCTATCTTTTCCCTTGAAATCTGGTAAATTGACAAGTCAGATCGTGCCATTACAATTCCCTTCCTAGAACATTAACCATGTTCATTCGAAACTTCATACCCACGAATTCTGGACCATTACTTGATGTGCTTAATGGATAGAAGAGAAAACATAGCATAAAGCTTCAAAGTGTAAATGGGGGTATAAATCGCAGCAAATAGGAGAGAGCATTAACTGTGGATGACAGTGATTATAAGAGACAGAAGCAGGGACTCCGAAATATAAGGGAAGATATAAAGCCCAATAACAACATGGAGGTTACAAACCGTGGATATTAATACGAATAGCAATACAAAGACACGGTAGAATTAAGAATAGTATCACCCCAAGGTAATAGTAGAAGTAAACAGATTCTTCTTATGGAAGATTGAAAAGAAGGATGACAGAAATGATAATTAGGAAAATATCAAGGATTAGAACGGGATTAAGCATTTCACAACCTTTTGGATGTATGAATTAATAAAGAAAGTATTGAAATGGTGAAAGTAATGGAACGGAAGAAGTTGATTTATAGTAAAAATATCCGACAGAGCAATCAGGACTGATAACCGCATTTAATTATACAGATTCTAATTACCCTAATTATCGAAGAACCAAATCTTATTACGAAGATTTTCTTTAAATTCATTGAATTTCGGAAATCAATCATATCTACTTCAAAAGATATGACAAGACTTTATTTTTCTCATTTCGTTCTTTTGTGATAGCTTCACCTATACTCATCGCGTAATCGAATTGTTTTATCCATATTCCTCAACGGTGATAAAACTCTATTTATCAACTCGTATTCGTCATGAAAATATTTTATTTGTTAGCCATGACGACCTCGATCAAATTTCGGGACGAAATTTCTTTAACGGGTAGGTACTGTGACGACCCGGGAAATTTCGACTAAACCAAACTCTCGATACGATTTAATATTTTGACACGATAAGCAAAGTCTGTTAGGATGAGTCTAAAAAATTTTGAACTGTTTCATATATTTTATTAACCTTCGAATGTTCTCGACGATTCACGAACCTTTATTTGTAAATAGATATGTATGTATTTAAATATGTATATATGTATATGTATATGTATGTATGTATGTATGTATGTATGTATATATATATATATATATATATATATATATATATATATATATATATATATATATATATATATATATATATATTTGTAACAATAATAATTTGTAATATTATATGATTTAGTTATTAGAATTAAGTATAGAAAAATAAAATAATATGTGATATTATAATTATTATATAAAACATATCTTTATATAAAAATAAAAGTTTAGGATTTTTCTGTGTACTTTTACCCATTATCAACGGAGCACGAATTTCAGTCCGTGAATGAAATAGTAGACGACGGCTAATATTATCACACGTTTATATTTTAAATTATATTATAATTACAATACTGTGCTTAATTGATAGATTGAAAATTCCGTGTTTGTTCCTTTGCAATCATAATCACATTGATTGAATTATTAAAGGATCACTGTTTTAGAATTTAGCTATCATCTAAAGTCTTATTTAGATATGGTATGCATACGCATTAACCAAACACCAATCATCTATCTCTCAACCACTCACTCTCTCTCCCTTTTCTACTTCATTGAATCAACATCATTGGACTAAAATTGATTAACCTGCTGTATGCTATCACCGAATACTCAAAGCCAAACCATAATCGATTTTGTTGCTGTTTTGTATCTGTCACAATCCAGGATCAAACCCAATTAAACACCCATGAAAACCCAATAAAACCATTATTGTTGCTACTCGTTATCTTCATAAACCCACGAAGAAACTACTACAAATTCCTTTCGAATTGTGTTTCTAGTTCACTCAAAGACCCCCAAGAAAACCACACGCACCATCACTCGCTACCCGAACCACCACCTCTACAACCGGTCACCAAAACCAAACCCGTTACCATTAAACGCCATCCACAACACAAACCAATTACTCCTGCAACCCGTCTGTTCCACTGTTACCCTTGTTTTGCAGCCCAAACAACCATCACCTTTCACCAATCATTGCAACTGCTATATTTTTTTTTGTTGCAGCTGTTCAAAGAACCAAAACACCAAAACAATTACTGTTACAACTGCTAATATATGTCTATTACGAGCTGTGAACACACCCAACAAAACACCACCATTATATTTAACAACCATTAACACCATCATACATAATTTTGTATCCTGGCTATAGTCGACAACCAACCAACTCACCCCCATCATCAACACACCTGCAACCACCATTGTTTTTAGTTTAAAATGCTAGATTAAACCCAAGTTCAGGTTGCTACTGTTCGTTCAAACCATCACCAAACCATCGAAACTGGCCAATTCTTTTCCTGTTTCTTCTTTTTTCTCGATCACCATAAATGCAGCCTACCATTTATATTACTCGGTACAGCTCACCATTGATGTAGTCCAAAACCACCATGAACAACCACCACAAACCACCACTCGCTAAACTTTTGATTCTGTTTCTGTTTTGGACAAACAACGTACCCACCACCATCTCTCTATCCTCTTTTTCTCTCTCTTATGCAACTAACGCTGATGACCTTTGTTCTTTTCTGTTTCTACTGCTTATTGATCGAATACAAACCCAACACCACGCCTTCGGTCTCCTAATCGCGGTTATAATCGAGTACAACACTTACAATTCGAGGTATTATTGTTACTAGTTTGAAATATGGATATTGTTTATATTCCTGTTTCTTTTTATCTGCTACTGCTATCCTTTTTTTCTGCCTGATCGAACCACAACAACTCTACAAGCTGCGCTACTATTGCTGTTGGGAAATTAAAATACGAATTAACGAAAAAGATGATGATATATGTAATCATAAATAAAGATAATGGTATGTTGATGATATTGTTGGTAATGATAAGGATGATAATGATTGATGATGAATGGATAATGACACAATGATGATGTATTGATGATACCGTTGGAAATTTCCTTATCTCCGTACCAAAACACGATTTTTCTTCCTTAATCCAAATGGGCTTTTCTCAAACTGAATTACTATATTGGACTTCAAATGTTACATGATGTTGGGCCATTAATTTGGATTATTTAATTTAAAAGTTTGGACCGAAACATGAGTGATAATGATAAGGTTATGATGCAGACGATGATGCGTATTGATGGTGATCATGAGTAAGTAGAAAAGACGATAATAATATTAAGAATGAGGAGGGGCTGTGATGATATAATTTACGATGGCAGAAATGATATAGGTTATAATATAGAAAATGATTAAGGTATGATGAAAATAGATTAAGAAGAAGAAGAGAACGGAAACAAGGGTTATAACATATTAGATACCATTTAATTTAGAAATATAATAGACAGACGGATGGATAGTTGTGGTTGGTAAGTGAGAGGTCTCGGGTTCGAGACTGGGCAATGGTGTTAATTGTTTTTTTAAAGGCCTTTTCTTTTGAGGTAGCATTATTATTATTATTATTATTATTATTATTATTATTATTATTATTATTATTATTATTATTATTATTATTATTATTATTATTATTATTATTATTTTTTTTTTTTTTTTTTTTTTTTTTTTTTTTTTTTTTTTTATGGAAATGGAAATTATATTAACTTAAAAGTTTTAAAACTTACAAAAAATTAGTGGGAAGCCTAGAGACAATCTGGGCCCCCACACCTCTAGCAATAGCAAAACCTATCCTAGTAAAAATATGAGCAGCAGCACCGGCACCAATATCTTGCGCCATCGAAATCTTCTGAACCCGCTTTAGCAAAGAAACAGCCTCCTTCTCTAATTCCCCAAGCGAAGAAAATGAGAAAGGAATGAAACCATAACCAATCGCCTGACAGCTAGATTCGTACTTGTCCCGCTTCCGACGAGCCGCATCAACCACAGCACGTCCAGGGACGAAGTTAGAAAGCCCAGACTGTGTCAAAGGAGAAGACCCTGTCAGGTCAACACAAACATCACGACCACGATCCCAGGAATAAAGTAACACATCTGCAGGTCTGAGGGCCCTGTCGTTCCCTCCAGACAACCCAATGTCAACCTCCTTTCTCGCTGAAATCCCAGATCGATAACAAACATCAACAAGGGAATCCCGAACAACATTATGTCGATGCTTAATACCCACCATACCAGCACAAGACACCGCGTGATCCCCGAAAATATCCCCATGAAAAACCCGTGAACAGGCAGAGCATGCCGTCGAGACAGAGAACAAAGGAACACCCAACCGGTAACACAACACACATCGGTAAGTCTTTGCGTTCATCGTCTGACCCAACCCCAAAATAGGGACTGCCCTTAGCCAAGCAGAGGTGTGATCCCCCTGTTGTGATTTCCACAATGCCGATTGTCGTGGAGATAAGGAAAAAGTGGATTCTGCAGAAGCGGTAACCTTTGTGAAATAAACATCTGCCAATTTCTTCATGAGTATTGGGGCAGCGACCTCACTCTGATTACCCAAAAAATCAAACCCAACCGTTTGATTAAACAGACCCAAAGCATCTTCGAAAGCACGACCAAGACCAACAATACCAGCATGTCGTAGGAGCTTGGTCTGCAACCCAGCAGACTGTAATCGAGATGCAAGGAAAGCATAATGACGAACATCTCCCGCAGAATAAACACCAAGCCCTCCAAATGCAAATGGCAAGGTGGCAAGCCGCCACTGCCAATCACCAAACCCAGGCCCTGAAGCAGTAACAATACGCTCCAAGGAAGATCGAAGGGCTCCATCGAAAGCGCGTTGAGCCGCCTCAAATATACTAGGAGGACAAGTACGCAAGGAAAAGTAGAGTTTAGAAACTCCAGTACATGCCCTAAGCAACAACAACTCACACTGAGGATCATCAAGCTTAGCAACCTTATCCATAAGCGCAATGGACTTGGTCACCCTTTGCATCACAAGATCACCAATAAACCCAGGATCGGAACTAGCGGGTGCCCCAAGCAACTTAACACCATTTAAAGGTCGAGCAATATTAGGAGGAAAGACACCTACGAGCCTGCTGCGAGGGTCCTCCGTAGGCCAGAAAATTTCAGTTTTTTCAACGTTGAGATGTAGCCCAAAACGAGGCCCGTCCTCCATAATCAAATCCAAAACCTTCCCCACCACCAAAGTGTCCCCAATAATAGTGCCATCATCCAAATACCACGCCTGAAGACATACCTCAAAATTATCTCTGATTTTAGAAACCAAGGGTTGTAAGACCAAAGCAAAAAGTAGCGGACCAAGGGGATCACCCTGTTGCACCCCCTGAGAAGACCATAAGGTGTGGTCCCCATAATACAATCTGGCTGGATTAGAGTAGCAAAATTCAACCCACTGAGAAATGCTCGGACAAAGGCGACGAACTTCACATAACATGACCGTACGATCAACTAGATTGAATGCATTCTGAAAATCAACTAATAACATCGAAAGGCCAACATCAGAACCACGATCCTCAATCAACCGATTCACAGCATGAAGAATGGCCTCACCACCTGAAGAAACACCAACACCAAATTGAAGACCATCGAAGTAACTTCCCAATGACTGGCCAACCATAGCAGCGCCAACCTTCGAAACAAGACGTCGCCAAACAGTACCCACAGCTATAGGACGAATACCACCACCGGGCTTGACAAGTGGTGTGAGGGGAGCACTAGCTATATACTCTCCTAATTCCATAGGGCACCTTCCAGCTAGAAAGAGATTAACCACCCCGGTAATTGAGTCAACCAACTCATCTGAGACTGCCACAGCAGCACCACTCAAGCAATCCATAAGGTGTTGAGCACGCAAACCATCCCTACCACATGATGTGCCACGAGGAAAACTTTTAATCTGACCCAAAACAACAGTAGAAGTCGTAACGAGATGAATGTGATCAACCGGCATATCAGGCAATGATGGAGCTATAGAGGAAGGGTGCTTAGACTGTAAATCCGCAAGTGTGGCATCATTATAAGGAGCAACGCCTGATGAAGAAAGAACACGAGCTGCAGCGGTGTAATGGCCATCACAAATCTTCCTACGACACTGTTTGATATTACGCTGTTCCAAATCAAGGCCCTCATCATCAACCACTGACAAAATAGGAGAATCCTCTGCCAAAGACTCTCTCACAAGCTGTAAACTACCACCCGCTGTCCCCCAAGAGCGAATAGCACTGGAAATATTCTCTTCCTGATGCCGACGCTTTATCGAAGACCGAGACTCACGACTACTCCGTGGCCGAAAGGTTTTAAGGGTACAAAGGGGTAACACCAACAAAGAGACCCAAGTAGAAATGTCATCAGGCTTAGAGATCACCTTATCAAGAGCACCTTTCAAAACCCGAGAAAACCCCAAACGACACTTGGGAGGGATAGACTTAACCGTGCGAAACCCCTTAGAGAACAAACGATCAAGGAGAGCCACGTCAAAACCATCGTTATGATCTCGCACCGAACCATCCACAAGACTAAGTCGAGCAGGAGAAGAGGGAGCTTGTGGCTTGGTGAAATTATGAAGCACAAAACGAACAACACCATTTCCCTCATCGGGGGGCGGCACATCCGGGCCCCTACCATGACGGCACTTAGCACATACCGTGTGTGTTTTGTAGCAAACACCACATAACCAAATCCCCATACGTCTAAAAGTAACATCAGCCTCAGTATAAACAGCCAAATTAGAAGTAAGAGAATGTCGAGTGATATCTCGCGCATCGATACAACAATGACGATCAAGAAGATGCTTGATAAGAGAACTTCTTACAAGCCCATTTCCACTCCCATTTTGACAGCCACTAAATTATTATTATTATTATTATTATTATCATTAAAAAGAGCATTAGGATTATCATTACTACTGTTATTATTATTAATATTATTATTAGTATGATCATTAAATATTATTATTAGTATTATCATTAAATATTATTATTATTACTAAAAGTATCATTAATTTTAAATTTATCATTTTTATTAAAATTAGTATTATTATTGAAACTAACATTCTTATCAAAATTATCTTGTTTTATCATGATTTTTATCATAATTAGTATTATTTTTATCATTATTACTATTGGTATTACTAATATATCAAATAAAGATTTTTCTATATAAAAATATATTATTAACATAAAACATAACTATATTAAGACTTTTGTAATAAATACTAGTTATCTATTTGATGTATATAAAAATAAATATATCTAATTAAGTTATTAATGAAACATATAATTTATTAAAATAACAACTATATTAATAAAAATATGTAAATTTGTTCGATTACCATTATATGTGTTAATATATACATAAATGATATAGGTTCGTGAATCCGAGGCCAACCCTGCATTGTTCAGTTCCGTCGTATGAATATTTTTACTGCAAAATATCGTATAGTGAGTTCATTTGATTCCCTTTTACTCTTTACATTTTGGGACTGAGAATACATGCGCTACTTTTACAACTACTTTATTAAATGCTTTTGAAATATATTTTGAACTGCGAATACATGAAATGCTTTTATAAATGTTTGACGAGATAGACACAAGCAAAACATTCCTCGAATGAATTATGTGGACGTGATAATTGCCACTATTGAATTATGTGGACGTGATAATTGCCACAATTGATATGAATATTTTTTCCCTGATTATTATTGCTTGGTAACCTAAGAATTAGAGAACATCACTAATTTTGAGAATTAGTGCACGCCTAATTGACGCGAATTCTAAAGGTAGCTACCGGGTTTAACACCCTCACCCAGAATGTTCACTAGACGAAAGGGCTAGTGGGCGTGGTGTTTAGTACTTCGAAGTTTATATGATTATTATACAGAAGAGATGTTTTGTTTTGGGGATATTATTATGCGCATTATATGTTAAGGTCGGTTACCAAGCAAAGCTATGAAAGCAATGAAAAGTGAATGTTATGTATCGAGAGAATGATTTTATACACAGGTTATGTGTATGTTATTTTTGTGCACGAGATATGTGTACGGTTACTAAGATTTATGAAAGATGATTTCGTACACGAGAAAGGTGTACTGTATTTAAAAGATATAGCATGTACATTACAGGTGGGTATAGGATTCGGGCCCATTTGTACCATGCAGGATTTAAATCTTGTGGTCTATCAAAATGATGAATTTTATTGTTTTATGATAAACCTATGAACTCACCAACCTTTTGGTTGATACTTGAAAGCATGTTTATTCTCAGGTATGAAAGAAATCTTTCGCTGTGCATTTGCCCATATTAAAGATATTACTTGGAGTCATTCATGACATATTTCAAAAGACGTTGCATTCGAGTCGTCGAGTTCATCAAGATTATTATTAAGTCAATTATAGTTGGATATATTATGAAATGGTATGCATGCCGTTAACTTTCAATGTAAAGAAAGTTTGTATTTTTAAAAACGAATGCAATGTTTGTAAAATGTATCATATAGAGGTCAAGTACCTCGCGATGTAAGCAAATGTAATGTATTCGTCCAGATGGATTAGGACGGGTCTCTACAGTTTGGTCCGCTCATGAAAGACGAGATTGTTAGCAATATGGCATGCAGCTTGATTATCACAATATAATGGTGTAGGTTCGTTGGATTGAATATTAAAATCTTTGAGACGCCAACGTACCCATAAGACTTCACTAACCGTGTTGTCCAAAGAGCGATACTCTGCTTCTGCTGAAGATAGAGACACAACCGATTGTTTCTTAGTCGTTTTTGATATAAAATTCAATATCGAGTTATTCCGCACTCGATAATGTAGATTTGGTCGATTAATACTGTTTAATCGTTCCTACAACAATAAAAATTGGAAACATTACAGTGATAATTTATTCATTAAATAATTTTCATTGCACCTTATAATGTAACGACTCTAGCTTAATTCTATTCTTCGGTATTTACTAATCAATAAAGGAATTTAAATTAACGTATTAGCCTTGGAGGTTTTCTTGTAATCTGTTTTAATGAGTTCATTAAATCAAAATAATTTCAGTTTTGAAAGTAGTGGAATTGAAGAATTCGTCTATATAAACGACCATGGCAATACTCGATCACAAGACACAACATTGAATTAAAGTGATTGTTTTTTTTTCCTTTGTTGTTAATTGTGCATAATTACAAATGGCCAAGTCTATCAACTATTGGTTCATGCTCGTTGTCATGATTGTCACAGGTTATTTTTTTTTTCAATATTACATGCATGTACTTACAGTAGTATATGTTTAAATAACGTTTATATTTATATATCTAAACACTATCAATGATATGTAAGGAGAATAATAAAATATAATCCACCTTTTATTTTTAATAATTTTGATATGGTACGTGGTTAATTATAAGTTTTTTTTTTTTTTTTTATATTATCATATGTCCAGTGGATCTGTCCATGGTCTATGCCCAGACAAGATGCACAGAAGTGTTGGTCCCAAACAGTTGTGATCTTGCTGCCTGTTGTCAACAGTGTTTTCAAAAACATAACGGAAATGGAGTTTGTGAGCAATCGGGTGATTTAAGCAATTATGCTTGTATTTGCGTCTACAACTGCAGTTTTATTAATGATCATGAGTTGACAACAAATTCTATTGCCCCCTCTCCAACCAACTGATTGTCTGAGAATTTTTTTGCAGTTTAGCATTTTTAATATTGTGATTTGTGAAGGATGTAATGCTTCTAAAATATCTTGAGAAAAGAATGAAAATAAATATCCCTTTATGGCTTCAATTTGATCATTGCATTATATGTTATCTATGTTAGATAATAAGTTAGTAACCCAACCCGATTATGGTGGTGCCGGGTGGCACATGGACACGGGTGCGTCTTCACATCTTACCTCCTGCATTAATAATCTTAGTACTGCTTTTAATAATTGCAAATATTCATCAGTAGCTGTGGGTAACGGGAACACTATTCCTGTCACTAACACCGGTCATAGCTTGTTACCCAATGTTTACCGACCGTTACATTTAAATAATGTATTTGTAACCCCTAACATCATTAAAAACCTTATATTTGTTCGTCAATTTACCCGCAATAATCTAGTCTCTGTTGAATTTGATCCTTTTGGTTTTTCTGTAAAAGATTATGTGACGCATCGTCTGCTTCTCCGATGTGATAGCACCGAGGATCTCTACCCACTTACATCACCCACCTCTCACTCTTCTCAGCAGACTCTCCTCACCAGTCCGGTTACATGGCATCAGCGTCTCGGACATCCCGGACATGATGTTTTTCGAAGACTCATTTCTAATAAAGATATTATTTGTAATAAATCTTCGTCCCCCATTCTTTGCCATGCCTGTCAGCTTGGCAAACACGTGCGACTCCCTTTTTCTGTTTCTAGTTCTAATGTTACTGCTACTTTTGATATTATCCATTCGGATTTATGGACATATCCAGTTTCTAGTCTTAGTGGTTTAAAATATTATATTATCTTTCTTGATCATTATTCGCATTATGTGTGGGTTTTTCCATTACGCAATAAATCTGACGCACTTTCCACATTCATACAATTTCGTCAATTTGTTCGCACTCAATTTAACAAAGAAATCAAAGCTTTTCAATGTGATAATGGTGGTGAATTCGATAACACTGCATTCCATCAACTTCTTCAAACTAATGGTATTCAATTTCGATTCTCCTGCCCTCACACTTTTCAGCAAAACGGAAAATCTGAACGCATGCTTCAAATCATTAATAATTTCATCCGCACGCTACTCTTTCAAGCTCATTTTCCACCCACTTACTGGGTGGAAGCCCTCCACATGGCAACTTACGTACTTAACATTCTTCCTTCCCCTTCCATCAATCACGACATCCCGCACTTCCGTCTCTACAAACAAAAACCTAACTATGCCACACTTCGTGTCTTCGGATGCCTCTGCTATCCTCACATCCCTACTCCTTACAAACTCGCTTCACGTTCCACTCCCTGCATCTTCCTTGGGTACCCCTCTAACTGTAACACCCCGCCAAAATTGCCATTGACGCGGATGCTAACTCTGGTCCCAGTGCTCGGCTTGACTTTTAAGTAACAGCAGAGTTCTACAGCGGAAGCAATATATCTAAGTACCTGAGACAAAACATGCTTAAAGTGTCAACCAAAAAGGTTGAGTGAACAACATAGGTTTAATAATTATAACAAGTTTTAGACCACAAGATTTAGTTATCAAAAGTAGATGCTGAAGTTATGATATCGAAACGTAAACAAAGTTACCCCAGGACACCTTGAACTGTCAGTGTCGTTTAATCATTATTATGTAACCAAAGACCAACGGTCAAATGGTTAGAGACGTCACTCTCAATAGCGCTATTCACAATAACTAAACTTGCCTTTATACGTAGCAATTAACGATACCATGGTAGGGATTTAGCATGAATCAAAGCATGTCAGCACAGTTAAACAGTTTTCAGGTACTTGTGTCTAAGCGTAAAACAGTTTAAAAGCAAGCATGTGTCTCACCCCAAAGTTATAAAACAGTTAAGAAATAGTAAAAAGAGGGGCTATGAAGTTCACCTTAATAGCAGATAGATATTCCACGCAAGTTATATGATCGGAGTGTTGAACACGGAGATCTCAACCTAGAGATATTATGTTCGATTAGTTAATGTCTAATAGACATAAAGCTTGTTTATTAATATAGCAAACTATATTAACAGTGACCGTTCTCGAGAAAAGTTGTTAATTTAATTATATGTATGAGTGATAGTATACTTAGTGTACTTATATTTATATGCTACATTTATAAATAAAATTTTATGTGATACATACATATATATATTCTTTGTTATTATATATATATATATATATATATATATATATATATATATATATATATATATATATATATATATATATATATGAAATGTCCCGTTCTTATTGATTAAAAACGTTCCATATTAATTGATTTCGTTGCGAGGTTTTGACCTCTATATGAGACGTTTTTCAAAGACTGCATTCATTTTTAAAACAAACCATAACCTTTATTTCATAATTAAAGGTTTAAAAAGCTTTACGTAGATTATCAAATAATGATAATCTAAAATATCCTGTTTACACACGACCATTACATAATGGTTTACAATACAAATATGTTACATCGAAATCAGTTTCTTGATTGCAGTTTTTACACAATATCATACAAACATGGACTCCAAATCTTGTCCTTATTTTAGTATGCAACAGCGGAAGCTCTTAATATTCACCTGAGAATAAACATGCTTTAAACGTCAACAAAAATGTTGCTGAGTTATAGGTTTAACCTATATATATCAAATCGTAACAATAGACCACAAGATTTCATATTTCAATACACATCCCATACATAGAGATAAAAATCATTCATATGGTGAACACCTGGTAACCGACATTAACAAGATGCATATATAAGAATATCCCCATCATTCCGGGACACCCTTCGGATATGATATAAATTTCGAAGTACTAAAGCATCCGGTACTTTGGATGGGGTTTGTTAGGCCCAATAGATCTATCTTTAGGATTCGCGTCAATTAGGGTGTCTGTTCCCTAATTCTTAGATTACCAGACTTAATAAAAAGGGGCATATTCGATTTCGATAATTCAACCATAGAATGTAGTTTCACGTACTTGTGTCTATTTTGTAAATCATTTATAAAACCTGCATGTATTCTCATCCCAAAAATATTAGATTTTAAAAGTGGGACTATAACTCACTTTCACAGATTTTTACTTCGTCGAGAAGTAAGACTTGGCCACTGTTGATTCACGAACCTATAACAATATATACATATACATATATATTAAAGTATGTTCAAAATATATTTACAACACTTTTAATATATTTTGATGTTTTAAGTTTATTAAGTCAGCTGTCCTCGTTAATAACCTACAACTAGTTGTCCACAGTTAGATGTACAGAAATAAATCGATAAATATTATCTTGAATCAATCCACGACCCAGTGTATACGTATCTCAGTATTGATCACAACTCAAACTATATATATTTTGGAATCAACCTCAACCCTGTATAGCTAACTCCAACATTCACATATAGAGTGTCTATGGTTGTTCCGAAATATATATAGATGTGTCGACATGATAGGTCGAAACATTTTATACGTGTCTATGGTATCTCAAGATTACATATTATACAATACAAGTTGATTAAGTTATGGTTGGAATAGATTTGTTACCAATTTTCACGTAGCTAAAATGAGAAAAATTATCCAATCTTGTTTTACCCATAACTTCTTCATTTTAAATCCGTTTTGAGTGAATCAAATTGCTATGGTTTCATATTGAACTCTATTTTATGAATCTAAACAGAAAAAGTATAGGTTTATAGTCGGAAAAATAAGTTACAAGTCGTTTTTGTAAAGGTAGTCATTTCAGTCGAAAGAACGACGTCTAGATGACCATTTTAGAAAACATACTTCCACTTTGAGTTTAACCATAATTTTTGGATATAGTTTCATGTTCATAATAAAAATAATTTTCTCAGAATAACAACTTTTAAATTAAAGTTTATCATAGTTTTTAATTAACTAACCCAAAACAGCCCGCGGTGTTACTACGACGGCGTAAATCCGGTTTTACGGTGTTTTTCGTGTTTCCAGGTTTTAAATCATTAAGTTAGCATATCATATAGATATAGAACATGTGTTTAGTTAATTTTAAAAGTCAAGTTAGAAGGATTAACTTTTGTTTGCGAACAAGTTTAGAATTAACTAAACTATGTTCTAGTGATTACGAGTTTAAACCTTCGAATAAGATAGTTTTATATATATGAATCGAATGATGTTATGAACATCATTACTACCTCAAGTTTAGTAGGTAAACCTACTGGAAGTGACAAGAAATGATCTAGCTTCAAAGGATCTTGGATGGCTTGAAAGTTCTTGAAGTAGGATCATGACACAAAAACAAGTTCAAGTAAGATTTTTACTCGAATTAAGATAGTTTATAGTTATAGAAATTGAATCAAAGTTTGAATATGAATATTACCTTGAATAAGAAAGATAACCTACTGTATATAACAAAGGTTTCTTGATCTTAGATGATTACTTGGAATGGATTAGAAAGCTTGGAAGTAAATTAGTAAACTTGAAGGGATTTTTGAAGTGTTCTTGAAGTGTTCTTCCTACGATGATTATAGCTTGATTCTTGAAGTGATTTTTGATGAAGATGATGATTAACTACTGGAAAAATACGTTCATAATAGTGTGTGTGTGTGTTGAGAGAGAATTAAAAAGAGAATTGGAAGTGAAATGGAGTGAATGATGAGTGGTAATTGGTGAGTGGTGAGTGGGGTTAAAAGGAGTTCTAGTTAGTTGACTAGCTCATGGTAGAAGTTAAAATTGATTAGTCATACATGACATAATCAAGAGTAGAATCCCATGCTAGTTCCTATTGGTATATACCCATAGTAAGTACGTTTTGAAGCTGTGTATAATACGGGTAAGAATACGACTAGAATTCTTGATGAAAGAAAAGAATGGGAAAGTAACTGTAACCATTTTCGTTAAGTATGAGTGTTTTGATATATGTCTTGAAGTCTTCCAAAAGTATTTTAATACATCTAAATACACTACATGTATATGCATTTTAACTGAGTCGTTAAGTCATCGTTAGTCGTTACATGTAAGTGTTGTTTTGAAACCTTTAAGTTAACGATCTCAATTAATGTTGTTAACTCATTGTTTATTATATCTAATGAGATGTTAAATTATTATATTATCATGATATTATGATATATTAATATATCTTAATATGATATATATACATTTAAATGTCGTTACAACGATAATCGTTACATATATGTCTCGTTTCGAAATCCTTAAGTTAGTAGTCTTGTTTATATGTATATAACTCATTGTTAATATACTTATGGAGATACTTACTTATCATAATCTCATGTTAACCATATGTATATCCATATATATATCGTCATGTCGTTTTTACAAGTTTTAACGTTCATGAATCGCCGGTCAACTTGGGTGGTCAATTGTCTATATGAAACATATTTCAATTAATCAAGTCTTAACAAGTTTGATTGCTTAACATGTTGGAAACATTTAATCATGTAAATATCAATCTCAATTAATATATATAAACATGGAAAAGTTCGGGTCACTACAGTACCTACCTGTTAAATAAATTTCGTCCCGAAATTTTAAGCTGTTGAAGGTGTTGACGAATCTTCTGGAAATAGATGTGGGTATTTCTTCTTCATCTGATCTTCACGCTCCCAGGTGAACTCGAGTCCTCTACGAGCATTCCATCGAACCTTAACAATTGGTATTTTGTTTTGCTTAAGTCTTTTAACCTCACGATCCATTGTTTCGACGGGTTCTTCGATGAATTGGAGTTTTTCGTTGATTTGGATTTCATATAACGGAATAGTGAGATCTTCTTTAGCAAAATATTTCTTCAAATTCGAGACGTGGAAAGTGTTATGTACAGCCGTGAGTTGTTGAGGTAACTCAAGTCGGTAAGCTACTGGTCCGACACGATCAATAATCTTGAATGGTCCAATATACCTTGGATTTAATTTCCCTCGTTTACCAAATCGAACAACGCCTTTCCAAGGTGCAACTTTAAGCATGACCATCTCTCCAATTTCAAATTCTATATCTTTTCTTTTAATGTCAGCGTAGCTCTTTTGTCGACTTTGGGCGGTTTTCAACCGTTGTTGAATTTATATGATCTTCTCGGTAGTTTCTTGTATAATCTCCAGACCCGTAATCTGTCTATCCCCCACTTCACTCCAAAAAATCGGAGACCTGCACTTTCTACCATAAAGTGCTTCAAACGGCGCCATCTCAATGCTTGAATGGTACCTGTTGTTGTAGGAAAATTCTGCTAACGGTAGCATGTCTTCAAGCGTTTGCCTTTCGCTCTGCCCATCAGTTTGTGGATGATAGGCAGTACTCATGTCTAGACGAGTTCCTAATGCTTGCTGTAATGTCTGCCAGAATCTTGAAATAAATCTGCCATCCCTATCAGAGATAATAGAGATTGGTATTCCATGTCTGGAGACGACTTCCTTCAAATACAGTCGTGCTAACTTCTCCATCTTGTCATCTTCTCTTATTGGCAGGAAGTGTGCTAATTTGGTGAGACGATCAACTATTACCCAAATAGTATCAAAACCACTTGCAGTCCTTGGCAATTTAGTGATGAAATCCATGGTAATGTTTTCCCATTTCCATTCTGGGATTTCGGGTTGTTGAAGTAGACCTGATGGTTTCTGATGCTCAGCTTTGACCTTAGAACACGTCAAACATTCTCCTACGTATTTAGCAACATCGGCTTTCATACCCGGCCACCAAAAATGTTTCTTGAGATCCTTGTACATCTTCCCCGTTCTAGGATGTATTGAGTATCTGGTTTTATGAGCTTCTCTAAGTACCATTTCTCTCATATCTCCAAATTTTGGTACCCAAATCCTTTCAGCCCTATACCGGGTTCTGTCTTCCCGAATATTAAGATGCTGCTCCGATCCTTTGGGTATTTCATCCTTTAAATTTCCTTCTTTTAAAACTCCTTGTTGCGCCTACTTTATTTGAGTGGTAAGGTTATTATGAATCATTATATTCATAGATTTTACTCGAATGGGTTCTCTGTCCTTCCTGCTCAAGGCATCGGCTACCACATTTGCCTTCCCCGGGTGGTAACGAATCTCAAAGTCGTAATCATTCAACAATTCAATCCACCTACGCTGCCTCATATTCAGTTGTTTCTGATTAAATATGTGTTGAAGACTTTTGTGGTCGGTATATATAATACTTTTGACCCCATATAAGTAATGCCTCCAAGTCTTTAATGCAAAAACAACCGCGCCTAATTCCAAATCATGCGTCGTATAATTTTGCTCGTGAATCTTCAATTGTCTAGACGCATAAGCAATCACCTTCGTTCGTTGCATTAATACACAACCGAGACCTTGCTTTGATGCGTCACAATAAATCACAAAATCATCATTCCCTTCAGGCAATGACAATATAGGTGCCGTAGTTAGCTTTTTCTTCAATAACTAAAACGCTTTCTCTTGTTCATCCTTCCATTCAAATTTCTTCCCTTTATGCGTTAATGCAGTCAAGGGTTTTGCTATTCTGGAAAAGTCTTGGATGAACCTTCTGTAGTAACCAGCTAGTCCTAAAAACTGGCGTATGTGTTTCGGAGTTTTCGGGGTTTTCCACTTTTCAACAGTTTCTATCTTTGCCGGATCCACCTTAATACCTTTTTTGTTCACTATGTGACCGAGGAATTGAACTTCTTCCAACCAAAATGCACACTTTGAAAATTTAGCGCACAATTCTTCCTTCCTCAATACTTCTAACACCTTTCTCAAATGTTCACAGTGTTCTTGGTCATTCTTTGAGTAAATAAGTATGTCATCAATGAAAACAATGACAAACTTGTCAAGGTATGGTCCACACACTCGGTTCATAAGGTCCATGAAGACAGCTGGTGCATTAGTTAAACCAAATGGCATGACCATAAACTCGTAATGACCGTAACGTGTTCTGAAAGCAGTCTTTGGAATATCATCTTCTTTCACCCGCATTTGATGATACCCGGAACGTAAGTCAATCTTTGAATAAACAGACGAGCCTTGTAGTTGATCAAATAAGTCGTCGATTCTCGGTAGTGGGTAGCGATTCTTGATGGTAAGTTTGTTCAACTCTCGGTAGTCGATACACAACCTAAATGTACCATCTTTCTTCTTGACAAACAAAACAGGAGCTTCCCACGGTGATGTGCTTGGTCGAATGAAACCATGCTCTAAAAGTTCTTGTAATTGGCTTTGCAGTTCTTTCATCTCGCTGGGTGCGAGTCTGTAAGGAGCACGAGCTATTGGTGCAGCTCCTGGTACAAGATCTATTTGAAATTCAAAGGATCGATGTGGGGGTAATCCCGGTAATTCTTTCGGAAATACATCGGGAAATTCTTTTGCGATGGGAACATCATTGATGCTCTTTTCTTCAGTTTGTACTTTCTCGACGTGTGCTAGAACAGCATAGCAACCTTTTCTTATTAATTTTTGTGCCTTCAAATTACTAATAAGATATAGCTTCGTGTTGCCCTTTTCTCCGTACACCATTAAGGGTTTTCCTTTTTCTCGTATAATGTGAATTGCATTTTTGTAACAAACGATCTCTGCTTTCACTTCTTTCAACCAGTCCATACCGATTATCACATCAAAACTCCCTAACTCTACTGGTATCAAGTCAATCTTAAATGTTTCGCTAACCAGTTTAATTTCTCGATTCCGACATATATTATCTGCTGAAATTAATTTACCATTTGCTAATTCGAGTAAAAATTTACTATCCAAAGGCGTCAATGGACAACTTAATTTAGCACAAAAATCTCTACTCATATAGCTTCTATCCGCACCCGAATCAAATAAAACGTAAGCAGATTTATTGTCAATAAGAAACGTACCCGTAAAAAGCTCCGGGTCTTCCTGTGCCTCTGCCGCATTAATATTGAAAACTCTTCCGCGGCCTTGTCCATTCGTGTTCTCCTGGTTCGGGCAATTTCTAATAATGTGGCCCGGTTTTCCACATTTATAACAAACTACATTGGCATAACTTGCTCCGACACTACTTGCTCCGCCATTACTCGTTCCGACACCATTTGTTCCTTTCGTTCTATTAACCCCTGGTCCGTAGACCTCATACTTCGCCGCGCTATGACCATTTCTTTTACACTTGTTGCAAAATTTGGTGCAGAACCCCGAGTGATACTTTTCACACCTTTGGCATAGCTGCTTCTGATTGTTGTTGTTGTTGCGGTTATTATTGTTGTTGGGATGATTGTTGTAGTTGCTGTTGTTGTTATTGTTGTTGTTGTTGTTGTTGTTGTTGTTGTTGTTGGGCCGTTTGTTGTAGTTGCGATTGATGTTGCGATTGTTGGGATAATTGTTGCGATTATTGTTGTAATTGCTGTTGTTGTTGTATTGGTGATTCTTATCACCGTTTTCCTCCCACTTTCTTTTGACTTGCTTCACATTGGCCTCTTCAGCAGTCTGTTCTTTAATTCTTTCTTCAATCTGGTTCACTAGTTTGTGAGCCATTCTACATGCCTGTTGTATGGAGGCGGGCTCGTGTGAACTTATATCTTCTTGGATTCTTTCCGGTAATCCTTTCACAAACGCGTCGATCTTCTCTTCCTCATCTTCGAATGCTCCCGGACACAATAGGCACAATTCTGTGAATCGTCTTTCGTACGTGGTAATATCAAATCCTTGGGTTCGTAACCCTCTAAGTTCTGTCTTGAGCTTATTGACCTCGGTTCTGGGACGGTACTTCTCGTTCATCAAGTGCTTGAATGCTGACCACGGTAGTGCGTACGCATCGTCTTGTCCCACTTGCTCTAGATAGGTATTCCACCATGTTAACGCAGAACCTGTGAAGGTATGCGTAGCGTACTTCACTTTGTCCTCTTCAGTACACTTACTTATGGCAAACACCGATTCGACCTTCTCGGTCCACCTTTTCAATCCGATCGGTCCTTCGGTTCCATCAAATTCCAAAGGTTTGCAGGTAGTGAATTCTTTGTAGGTGCATCCTACACGATTTCCTGTACTGCTAGATCCAAGGTTATTGTTGGTATGTAGCGCAGCCTGTACTGCGGCTATGTTTGAAGCTAGAAAAGTACGGAATTCCTCTTCATTCATATTCACGGTGTGTCGAGTAGTCGGTGCCATTTCCTTCAAAATAGTTAAATGGAACAAGTTAATCATACAGAATATTAAGAGTAGTTAATAGTATTTTGTAGCATAATATGAACTCATTTATAAAAGCTTTTTCTTCATATTAGCGTTTTATAAGTTTAAATTCGGGTAGTACCTACCCGTTAAGTTCATACTTAGTAGCTAATATACAATTCAACTACTACAATTCTGTATGAAAAACTGATTATAATAATATTTCGCGTTCAAACTTTTATACAATATTTTACAAACTTACAATACCGCTTATTTTACATAAAGCATGAAATATAGCACACAATAAATTTGATACAAGATGGTTGTGAAGATAATTCTAGCTAGTACACAAGTTGTTCAGCAAAGGCAATAAAGATACGTAATTCATACGTCCAGAAACAAGTCATGCATTCTGGTTTTACTAGGATTACTTCCCATCCTTGGTCTTGTGGAACATAACCGTTATGGCCGTTGATAAGACAGCGTGTTGTAACGTCGTCAAAGGGACGAGGGTTACGTAATGTCCAACAGTCCCGTAACAATCTAAAAACCTCATTTCTTACCCCAATTACCGACTCCGTCACTTGTGGGAATGTTTTGTTTAATAGTTGTAGGCCGATGTTCTTGTTCTCACTTTGGTGAGAAGCGAACATTACTAATCCGTAAGCATAACATGCTTCTTTATGTTGCATGTTAGCCGCTTTTTTTAAATCACGAAGTCCAATATTCGGATATATTGAGTCAAAATAATTTCTTAACCCATTGCGTAAAATAGCATTTGGGTTCCCCGCAATATATGCGTTAAAGTAAACACATCGTAACTTATGGATTTCCCAATGTGATATCCCCCATCTTTCGAACGAAAGCCTTTTATAAACCAAGGCATTCTTGGAACGTTCTTCGAATGTCTTACAAACTGATCTCGCCTTAAATAGTTGTGCCGAAGAATTCTGACTGACTCTAGACAAGATTTCATCAATCATGTCTCCGGGTAGGTCTCTTAAAATATTGGGTTGTCTATCCATTTTGTGTTTTTATACTGTAAAATAAACAAGAGTTAGATTCATAAAAAAAAATACTTATTAATACAAGCAATTTTTACATATATCATAAAGCATAAGCACACTATATTACATATATTACACCACACGAATACAACTATCTTATTCCGACTCGCTTGTTTCTTCTTCTTCGGTTTTGGTTCGTTTTGCCAAGTTTCTAGGGATATATGATGTTCCCCTAATATGAGCCGTCGTTTTCCACATTGGTTTAGAAAAACCTGATGGTTTAGAGGTTCCCGGGTCATTGTTACAACTTAAGGACTTCGGGGGTTGACGATACATATAAAGTTCATCGGGGTTGGAATTAGATTTCTCTATTTTTATGCCCTTTCCCTTATTATTTTCTTTTGCCTTTTTAAATTCAGTTGGGGTAATTTCTATAACATCATCGGAATTCTCGTCAGAATCCGATTCATCGGAGAATTGGTAATCCTCCCAATATTTTGCTTCCTTAGCGGAAACACCATTGACCATAATTAACCTTGGTCGGTTGGTTGAGGATTTTCTTTTACTTAACCGTTTTATTATTTCCCCCACCGGTTCTATTTCTTCATCCGGTTCCGATTCTTCTTCCGGTTCCGATTCTTCTTCCGGTTCCGACTCTTCTTCCGGTTCCTCTTCGGGAACTTGTGAATCAGTCCATGAATCATTCCAATTTACATTTGACTCTTCATTATTATTAGGTGAGTCAATGGGACTTGTTCTAGAGGTAGACATCTATCACATAATATCAAACGCGTTAAGAGATTAATATATAACATAATATTCACATGTTAAAAATATATAGTTTCCAACAAAATTTGTTAAGCAATCATTTTTCAAGTAAACACGATCGAAGTCCAGACTCACTAATGCATCCTAACAAACTCGATAAGACACACTAATGCAAAATTCTGGTTCTCTAAGACCAACGCTCGGATACCAACTGAAATGTCCCGTTCTTATTGATTAAAAACGTTCCATATTAATTGATTTCGTTGCGAGGTTTTGACCTCTATATGAGACGTTTTTCAAAGACTGCATTCATTTTTAAAACAAACCATAACCTTTATTTCATAAATAAAGGTTTAAAAAGCTTTACGTAGATTATCAAATAATGATAATCTAAAATATCCTGTTTACACACGACCATTACATAATGGTTTACAATACAAATATGTTACATCGAAATCAGTTTCTTGAATGCAGTTTTTACACAATATCATACAAACATGGACTCCAAATCTTGTCCTTATTTTAGTATGCAACAGCGGAAGCTCTTAATATTCACCTGAGAATAAACATGCTTTAAACGTCAACAAAAATGTTGCTGAGTTATAGGTTTAACCTATATATATCAAATCATAACAATAGACCACAAGATTTCATATTTCAATACACATCCCATACATAGAGATAAAAATCATTCATATGGTGAACACCTGGTAACCGACATTAACAAGATGCATATATAAGAATATCCCCATCATTCCGGGACACCCTTCGGATATGATATAAATTTCGAAGTACTAAAGCATCCGGTACTTTGGATGGGGTTTGTTAGGCCCAATAGATCTATCTTTAGGATTCGCGTCAATTAGGGTGTCTGTTCCCTAATTCTTAGATTACCAGACTTAATAAAAAGGGGCATATTCGATTTCGATAATTCAACCATAGAATGTAGTTTCACGTACTTGTGTCTATTTTGTAAATCATTTATAAAACCTGCATGTATTCTCATCCTAAAAATATTAGATTTTAAAAGTGAGACTATAACTCACTTTCACATATTTTTACTTCGTCGAGAAGTAAGACTTGGCCACTGTTGATTCACGAACCTATAACAATATATACATATATATTAAAGTATGTTCAAAATATATTTACAACACTTTTAATATATTTTGATGTTTTAAGTTTATTAAGTCAGCTGTCCTCGTTAGTAACCTACAACTAGTTGTCTACAGTTAGATGTACAGAAATAAATCGATAAATATTATCTTGAATCAATCCACGACCCAGTGTATACGTATCTCAGTATTGATCACAACTCAAACTATATATATTTTGGAATCAACCTCAACCCTGTATAGCTAACTCCAACATTCACATATAGAGTGTCTATGGTTGTTCTGAAATATATATAGATGTGTCGACATGATAGGTCGAAACATTGTATACGTGTCAATGGTATCTCAAGATTACATAATATACAATACAAGTTGATTAAGTTATGGTTGGAATAGATTTGTTACCAATTTTCACGTAGCTAAAATGAGAAAAATTATCCAATTTTGTTTTACCCATAACTTCTTCATTTTAAATCCGTTTTGAGTGAATCAAATTGCTATGGTTTCATATTGAACTCTATTTTATGAATATAAACAGAAAAAGTATAGGTTTATAGTCGGAAAAATAAGTTACAAGTCGTTTTTGTAAAGGTAGTCATTTCAGTCGAAAGAACGACGTCTAGATGACCATTTTAGAAAACATACTTCCACTTTGAGTTTAACCATAATTTTTGGATATAGTTTCATGTTCATAATAAAAATCATTTTCTCAGAATAACAACTTTTAAATCAAAGTTTATCATAGTTTTTAATTAACTAACCCAAAACAGCCCGCGGTGTTACTACGACGGCGTAAATCCGGTTTTACGGTGTTTTTCGTGTTTCCAGGGTTTAAATCATTAAGTTAGCATATCATATAGATATAGAAAATGTGTTTAGTTAATTTTAAAAGTCAAGTTAGAAGGATTAACTTTTGTTTGCGAACAAGTTTAGAATTAACTAAACTATGTTCTAGTGATTACGAGTTTAAACCTTCGAGTAAGATAGTTTTATATATATGAATCGAATGATGTTATGAACATCATTACTACCTCAAGTTTAGTAGGTAAACCTACTGGAAGTGACAAGAAATGATCTAGCTTCAAAGGATCTTGGATGGCTTGAAAGTTCTTGAAGTAGGATAATGACACAAAAACAAGTTCAAGTAAGATTTTTACTCGAATTAAGATAGTTTATAGTTATAGAAATTGAATCAAAGTTTGAATATGAATATTACCTTGAATAAGAAAGATAACCTACTATATATAACAAAGGTTTCTTGATCTTAGATGATTACTTGGAATGGATTAGAAAGCTTGGAAGTAAATTAGTAAACTTGAAGGGATTTTTGAAGTGTTCTTGAAGTGTTCTTCCTATGATGATTATAGCTTGATTCTTGAAGTGATTTTTGATGAAGATGATGATTAACTACTGGAAAAATACGTTCATAATAGTGTGTGTGTGTGTTGAGAGAGAATTAGAAAGAGAATTGGAAGTGAAATGGAGTGAATGATGAGTGGTGAGTGGGGTTAAAAGGAGTTCTAGTTAGTTGACTAGCTCATGGTAGAAGTTAAAATTGATTAGTCATACATGACATAATCAAGAGTGGAATCCCATGCTAGTTCCTATTGGTATATACCCATAGTAAGTACGTTTTGAAGCTGTGTATAATACGGGTAAGAATACGACTAGAATTCTTGATGAAAGAAAAGAATGGGAAATTAACTGTAACCATTTTCGTTAAGTATGAGTATTTTGATATATGTCTTGAAGTCTTCCAAAAGTATTTTAATACATCTAAATACACTACATGTATATGCATTTTAACTGAGTCGTTAAGTCATCGTTAGTCGTTACATGTAAGTGTTATTTTGAAATCTTTAAGTTAACGATCTCAATTAATGTTGTTAACCCATTGTTTATTATATCTAATGAGATGTTAAATTATTATATTATCATGATATTATGATATATTAATATATCTTAATATGATATATATACATTTAAATGTCGTTACAACGATAATCGTTACATATATGTCTCGTTTCGAAATCCTTAAGTTAGTAGTCTTGTTTATATGTATATAACTCATTGTTAATATACTTATGGAGATACTTACTTATCATAATCTCATGTTAACCATATGTATATCCATATATATATCGTCATGTCGTTTTTACAAGTTTTAACGTTCGTGAATCGCTGGTCAACTTGGGTGGTCAATTGTCTATATGAAACATATTTCAATTAATCAAGTCTTAACAAGTTTGATTGCTTAACATGTTGGAAACATTTAATCATGTAAATATCAATCTCAATTAATATATATAAACATGGAAAAGTTCGGGTCACTACAATATATATATATATATATATATATTAGGTGTAGGTGTTACGTATATATATATAAGTGTAAGATGATACATATATAGATATACTTATTACTTTTTCTTATTATTTACTAACTTTATATAACTTACATAGTACACATTCATACATACATACACACGTACATATACATACATATATACATATACATATACACGTATGTATATATTTACATATACACACACACACATACCTACAATGTATTCATGCACACACGTACGTATGCATGCATGCATGCACATGTATTATTATTATCATTATTCTCTACTAACCTTACTAATCTTACGATCAAAACTTTTATCATAATCTTAACCTATTCATCATTCCTAATCTTACTAACCATATACTTTTAAATTTACAATCCCTATTAATCATCATCTTATCCCTTATTATATCTTTTAATCACATAAAATCATAACTTTTTAACATTCCATCTAACCCTAATCGTGAACTAGTTTATCATTATTCTTTTATCATACCTTTTATCTCATACATCATCCTGATCACATATTAACACTAAACCTTACTAACCACAATTACCATCTATTCCAATTATAACTACAAGTTCATATTAATTTATCCCTAATACTTTAGCTATTATCATCTAATTTTATAGTCATACTTAACCTTATAACCTTTCAACATTATCATAATCTTATTCATAAATCAATATCATGATCCTAACTTATTCATACTTAATTATATCACTAGTTCATAAATTAACCATAATACCTATAACTAATCATGATTAACCTCATTAACAATATACTTATAATCTTTTATGATACCTTTAATCTTATTAACTAATCATATTCATAATTCAATAACAATACTTAACATATTACTTATAAGTAATTAGATTAAGAATAAGATTAACAAAGGTTTAGACTACCTTATGCAAGTTTGGAATTAAGAATTGATGATGATGATGTGTAAAACAGTAAACAGAATCCAGTGGCTGCAGCAACAATAACTCACGACCCAAAACAAGGTCCTTTTGGGCCTTCTTTGATCACGAGCAGAAAACAGTTTACAGCAGTAGCAACAACCTCCCAAACGGTGGTTTCTTGGACTGTTTATGGCCTGACAACACAGCAGGAATAGCTGCAACAGACGAAGCAACAAGGTGATCGTTTTTGGGGCTGGTTGAGTCACGTTTTACAGTAACAAGATAGAAGAATTATGGGCTGATCAGGAAGTTGTTTTGTGGAGGTTAAAGGCGACAAAAGCAGGCTGTTTTTGAGGGGTTTATAGTAGACTAAAATAGTTGTGTTGGAGGGCTGTTTTGGACGACTGTAGGAGCTGCAGGAAGTGGCGACAGGTGGCTGGATGAGTGGCAAAAAATAAGCTGAACAGGAGACAGGAAAGTAGCGATTTGGAGGTTGAATAAGTGATGATGTTTGATGATTGCAGCAGGCTGAATGTGTCGACTGCTGGTGGGGTTTTTGGGTTGTTTCTAGTCGACAGAATAGAGGGAAAAGAAGCTGGAATCAGTCGACTATTATGCAGGTTTGAAGGGTTTATGGATCAACTAAATAGCATGCTCGTGTGAAGGGTTGTTGTGTCGACACAAGGGCTGTTCCTGGTGGGTTTGTGAGTCGACAAAAAGGAGGGAATGGGCTGGGAAACCTGTCGACTATGTGTAGCTACAAAAGGTAGTTTTTGGTGTTTATTTTTGGTGGTGCATATTATGTAAAACATGATGCTTTATATAGGTGGGTTGGTTTCCTAGTTGCTCTCAAGTTACTTGGAGATCAAGAACTCTAATTGGTATTGAACTAGGATTATCAAAACTTAGAGATTAAGTTTAATACTTCTTGTTTATTTGCAACTAGCCGAATTATTTGTTACTTCATGTATTCATATATATTTTTTATTATTATTATTATTAATATTATTAATATTAGGGTTACATTTTATTTAAATATTAGACCTTAACTTTTATAAATTTTATTTGGTTCCATTTTAAATTTTATAAATGTCACCATTTAATACTATTACATTTAGTTTATATTATTTATTAAGTACCAGGGTTAGGGTTTTTTATTTAACATTAAATGGTATTAGGGTTTTGTCGTTAATAGGTAAGGTTAGGTTTAGGGTTTTGAAAAATGTTAAAGTATTAATTAAGATCTTTAATTAGGAACGGATAACAACCCTAATGATATTATACTCTATAAGACAAAGAAACCCTAAGGGCAATTTGTTAAATTCAGAATGGAAAAGTGAGAGTTGTTATACTAACCATCGGGGTTACCGATGTCTTGACCTTACCAACAATAGAATCATCCTATCCCGACACGTCACTTTTGACGAGTCTTCTTTCCTATTTGGCTCCATGACACCTACTCAAACACCATCCTATGACTTTCTAGATCCTCCACCAAATTTGTTTTTCCGATCATTTCACCTCTCCTCCACTCTCTCTAATCCGTACTCGGAGATACAGCCTCCTCCTCCTGAGGCTACCGTCACTGCACCTACACCAACCCCGGAGACACAGCCTCCTCCTGTTAACGCTGCCGTAACTCCTCAAAATCCCACTCCGAAGACACAGCCTCCTCAAACCGAGGCTACATCTTCCTCCACCTCAACTCACCCCATGATCACTCGTACCCGCCTTGGAACCACAAAACATATGCAACGTCTCAACCTTCACACCACTGTCATTTCTCCCATTCCTCGTACTTATCCTGAGGCCCTTCAGGACCCTAATTGGAAACAAGCTATGACTGATGAATACAATGCTTTAATTAACAACAATACTTGGACACTTGTGCCTCGACCATCGGATACGAACATAGTTCGCTCTATGTGGTTATTTAAGCACAAGTTTAATACATACGGTAATTTGAGGAGGTATAAGGCTCGACTTGTTGCTAACGATCGAAGCCAACAGGTTGGTATTGATAGTGATGATACCTTCAGCCTGATTGTTAAACCGACATTGATACGCACTGTACTTCGCTTGACGGTATCTCGACACTGGCAAGTTCGTCAGCTAGATGTCAAGAACACCTTTCTTCACGGATAGCTCTCGGAGACTGTCTATATGCACCAGCCACCAGGGTTTCGGCATCCTTGGTACCCGGATCACGTCTTCCTCTTGCAGAAATCTTTATATGGCCTTAAGCAAGCCCCCCGTGCATGGTTTCAGCGGTTTGCAGATTATACTCAGCGGATTGGCTTTCACCAAAGCCGACGCGACACTTCTCTTTTTATCTATCACCAAGTTTCGGATACACATACTTGTTATTATATGTTGATGATATTGTGTTGACTGCCTCTTCTACAGGCTTAGTCCAGCGGATTATTGCTTCCTTACATAAGAAATTTGCTATGACTGATTTGGGTCCGAAATACTTCCTTGGCATTCATGCTACTCGTACTGCATCTGGAATGTTCCTCTCCCAGAAACAGTACGCCTCCGAGATCATTGAGCGGGCTGGTATGCCCTCATGTCATCCTTGCAGGACCCCGGTCGAACCGGGTGCCAAACTTACTAGTCATGGTCCCCCTGTTAAGGACCCCACTCTCTACCGCAGCCTCGTAGGCGCACTACAATATCTTACATTCACACGACCAGACATCTCTTATGTTGTTCAACAGATTTATCTCTTCATGCATGACCCTCGAGAGCAACACATGCAATCTCTCAAGCGGGTCATTCGTTACATTCAGGGTACCACTGACCTTGGTCTACAGCTATATGCATCTTCTCCCACCACATTGGTCGCTTATTCTGACGCTGACTGGACAGGTTATCCCACTACCAGACGATCGACCTCAGGCTATTGTGTTTTCCTCGGCAACAATCTTCTGTCATGGTCTTCTAAGCGACAACACACGCCCTCTCGTTCCAGTGCAGAGACGGAATATCGGGGAGTTGCCAATGCCGTTGCCGAGACTTGTTGGATTCGTAATCTTTTACGCGAGCTTCATTGTCCATTTACTTCTGCTACCTTAGTTTACTATGATAATGTCAGCTCCGTCTACCTCTCTACTAATCCGGTTCAACATCAACGAACCAAGCACATTGAGATTGATATTCACTTTGTTCGTGATCTAGTTGCTCAGGGACAGGTACGGGTCTTACGTGTTCCGTCCAGATACCTGTTTGCTGACATCTTCACCAAGGGTCTGCCATTTGCACTGTTTAACGAGTTTAGATCCAGTTTGAGCGTCCGGAGTACTCCCGCTCCAACTGAGGGGGGGTGTTAGCACACTCTATTAGCTCATATATTTATAGTACATGTATTTTATTTATCGGGCTTATCCCATTTATATTAGTTAGGGTTTTAGCCTTTATCGGGATTACCACGTTAATGAATAGAACCAGTGAATATTATTGATAACATTAGTCCCTATTTATAGATTACACATGAAACCCTAATAACTTAATAAACCCTAACAGACCCAAGCCCACAATCGGGTTGGGCCACCAACCTATTATCTAACACTCTCCTGCAGTCTGAATGGCAAAATCGCGAAAGTTCGAATTGGAAAGAAAACAGTTAATATTAAACAAAGAAATAAAAGAAACTTCTTTTTTCTTGTTTTATGCACTGAATAGACCGATATTCGCGAATGTGATTGCATATTGCTTGACTGCGTATTTCTTTTCTGTAGTGTTTTTTTTTCTTTTACGCCGTGGCTTGCTTTGCCTAAGGATTGAGCAAGACTTGGGCATAGAACTTTTGTCGACGATAACAGTCATATTCAACGTTGCAAAAGACAATTTTTTTTTTTTTATTCCTTTTTTTTTTTTTAAGTTTGGAACCTAGTTAATATAGGCGGCTCATCCCTATGCCGATTATTTCATTCATTCATTCATTCATTCATTCATTCATTCATTAGGAAGAAAATAATAAAGATAATAAGAAGAAAATAACAAATAAGAAAATAGAAAATTTTATCGGCGGCCGTGGTTCCATATGATGAAATGTAAGGTGTGTGCACGTTGTTATTTTATGTTGGGATGCACATGTATGCAAAACCTTGATGTCGGTGATTCAACAATCAATTAAATTAATTAATTTACAAACAAACAATTAACCAATCGATTGCTTATACGGCGACTGCTCACTTTTTTTTATGGTTGCGGCAGTTTTGGTTAGTATGGAGAGTTGAGATTTGACGGGGTGGTCAAGAAATAAGGTCTCGGGATCAGACCTAAGCTCTGATTACCATGTTAATGAATAGATACCGTGAATATTATTGATAATATTAGTCTCTATTTGTAGATTACACATGAAACCCTAATAACTTAATAAATCCTAACGGACCCAAGCCCACAATCGTGTTGGCCACTAACCTATTATCTAACAATCTAGTTGTTTTACTCTAAATTTGCATATATTATAATGATGCAAGCAGAAAGAACTCAAAATTATCAGCAACCCTTTGTATTGCTTAGTTAGAGAGTAAATAAAGTTCTAAATTTGAGGATCTAACAAAGCCACAGCATAAATATATGCGTCGATTAACAACCCAATCTTGAAAATATATATTCATCTCTAGATGTTGTAGAACAAAGTATGCACACCAAAAACTCCCTTTTTATCTCAATTTTATATATCTATTTGATGATTCCTTTTGTTGGACGGATGTCCAATATTGACTAACATTTAAGTTGAATATAATATTTGCATGAAGTTTGCATATGGGTTTTGTTGTCTAACATTGTTGAAGAAATATACGTTCTCATGTGTGAAGACATAAAAGGAGGTTGTTGCTTTCACATGGGGTAGGTATGGTTGTCATTTATTTATTTATTTCACATGTAAAGATGAGCATGTATATTTGCTATTATAAATAGCTCATCATTCAGAGGATTGAAAGTATCCAGAGAAAGGGATCAAGTATCACAAATGAGGGAAAACACAGTTGATCGATAATATCAACGGAGTGTGTTTATTTGTGAGGGAGAGTTTTATTCTTGTAAGGAGTGTAAAGGAGTGTACGGGAAACTTAGATTTTATACTAAAATCTAAGGGGCTTGGGTTTGGGTTTAACTCATAGTTTATTTTTTCTTGTACCGGGTTCTTTTATATTATAAGAATAAAGAAGACTCTTGGGGTGAATGTAGGCAGGGTTTGCCAAACCACGTTAAGTCGTCTTGTTATCAGTTACTTTATTTGATTTCTATTATTTCTCGTAAGTTTGCCTCAAACAAATTATATCCTCGCTTCCGCTGGGGTGGGTGCGCTAGGCAAATTGTCATAACAAGTGGTATCAGAGCGTATCCAGGTTTATCGGATATTTTTTTGTTTGGAGATGACGGGAAATAGCGGTATGCATTTTAAGGTGGAGCCTTTTGATGGAACTGGAAATTTCACCTTGTGGCAAGCAAGGGTGAAGGATGTCCTAGTTCAGCAAAGCTTGGCAAAGCCGTTGAAAGGTAAAACGGAGGGAAAGCCAGAAAAGATGACGGATGACGATTGGATTGACATCGAGGAAAGATGTGTCAGTACCATTCGCCTTTCTATCAGTGATAAGATCATTAATAATGTCAGTGGCGAGACAACCGCGACGGGGTTGTGGGTGGCCCTCGAGAAGTTATATCTCAGGAAGAATATGACCACAAAGCTAAACTTGAAGCGTGATCTTTATCGTTTGAAGATGGAGGATGGCGGGAATATCATTGAACACATGAACGTGTTTAATGGTCTGGTGGATCAACTTGCAAAAGTTGAGGTTAATATTGAGGAAGAAGATAAGGCCCTTATTCTTCTTACCTCTCTTCCCAGTTCGTATGATACTTTGGTCACTACTATTCTTTATGGTAAGGCTACTGTAAAGATGGAGGAGGTAGTACCGGCACTTTTATCTCAGGATAAGAGACAAAGATCCGATGGCCGTTATGAGCATGAGTTTGCTATGGTTGGTCATGGAAATGGAAGGTTTGCCGAAAAGAAATCTGGTAATAAAAGTAGGTTTAGATCAAGAGACGGTGTGAAGGGTGTCCAGTGCTTTAATTGTCAAGAGTGGGATTATTACAAGAAGGATTGTCCACTCTGAAAGAATGGTGAAGATAAATATGGGGGTTCATCAGCTGTAGTAGCAGTTAATGAGTCGGTTAATTTAGAAGATGTTCTCACAGTCTCCAAAGGTTCTACTTCTGCTCAAGATGAATGGATTTTAGATTCTGGTTGTACGATGCATGTGTGTTCCAAGAAAGCTTATTTTGATAAGCTAATATTAAAGAAAGTGGGGGTGCTGACTTTAGGTGATGGTTCAACATGTGATGTTGAGGGTGTTGGCATTGTGAAAATAAAATTGTTTCATGGAGCTGCTTACACTTTTGGTGGTGTGGCGTACGTACCAAAGATGTGCAAGAATCTAATTTCCTTAAGCCAGTTGGATTCTCAAGGATACGGCTATTCAGCCGTAGGTGGAGTTATGAAAATCACACATGGCAGGAAGGTCCTGATGAAGGGAGAGAAGTATGAGCGTTTATATCGTCTGGTGGCGAGTACAAAACGTACTCGTGTCTCGAAGGTTTGGAAAGTGTGCACGCGGGAAACATGTCGGGAACATGTTGGGACATGTTTGTGAAGACCCGTCCTAATCCATCCGGACGAAGTCCATATCTATTATAAACGAATCACAACAGTTGATTACATCGCGATGTACTTGACCTCTATATGATACATTTTACAAACATTGCATTCGTTTTTGAAAAGACAATATTTCATTACATCGAAAGTGGACGGGATGCATACCATTTTATAATATCTAACTATAATTGACTTAATAATAATCTTGATGAATTCAATGACTCGAATGCAACGTCTTTTGAAATATGTCATGAATGACTCCAAGTAATATCTTTAAAATGAGCAATTGCACAGCGGAAGATTTCTTTCATACCTGAGAATAAACATGCTTTCAAGTGTCAACCAAAAGGTTGGTGAGTTCATTAGTTTAACATAAATAATTATTTCATAATTTTAATAGACCACAAGATTTCATGTTTCTATTTCTCATAAATATACGTCCCATGCATAGAGACAAAAATATCATTCATATGGATTGAACACCTGGTAACCGACATTCACAGTATACATATAAGAATATCCCCATCATTCCGGGATCCTCCTTCGGACATGATATAAATTTTGAAGTACTAAAGCATCCGGTACTTTGGATGGGGCTTGTTAGGCCCGATAGATCTATATTTAGGATTCTCGTCAATTAGGGTGTCTGTTCCCTAATTCTTAGATTACCAGACTTAATAAAAAGGGGCATATTCGAGTTCGATCATTCAACCATATAATGTAGTTTCAATTACTTGTGTCTATTTCGTAAAACAGTTATAAAAACAGCGCTTGTATTCTCAGTCCCAAAAATATATATTGCAAAAGCATTTAAAAAGGGATTAATGAAACTCACACATATAAATATTGTAAAACAGTTAATAAAGCATTTGCATGTATTCTCAGCCCAAAAACGTAAAGAGTAAAAGGGAGCAAATGAAACTCACACATATAATTATTGTAAAACAGTTAATAAAGCATTTGCATGTATTCTCAGCCCCAAAAATGTAAAGAGTAAAAGGGGAGCAAATGAAACTCACCGTATTGTATTTTGTAGTAAAAATACATATGACTAAATTGAACAATGCAGGGTTGACCTCGGATTCACGAACCTATATCGTTTATATATATATATATATATATATATATATATATATATATATATATATATATATATATATATATATATATATATATATATATATATATATATATATATATATATATATATATATATATATATATATATATATATATATATATATATATATATATATATATAAATTAACGCATATAATTGTAATCGAAAAATTTTATATATTATTAATGATATAATTGTTATTTTAATAACTTATATATTTCATAAATGACTAATTTAAATATTTCAATTTTATGTAATTTAAATAAATAATTAGTATTTATTATAAAATGTTAATATAGCTTTGTTATATGTATTAACTTAAAAATCATTTGATAAAATAGAATAATATAAATAAAAAGTGTAGTAAATATATTTAATAATGATAATAATTATGATATTAAAAATGATAATACTTATAATGATAATAATAGTGATTATTAAAATAATAATAATAAAATGATAATAATAATAATAATAATAACAATAATGATAATTGATAATGCTAAAAACGAACATATATTTCATAGCATTATTCCTCAAGAAAGACAAGCTTTTAGTTGCAATTGTTCTATTTGCAAGTGATATTCGTTTAAATAATAAAAGGTGAAGACAAAAGACAGATTCGACGAAGTGAAGACGCAAACGACCAAAAAGCTCAAAAGTACAAAATACAATCAAAGAGGTTCCAATTATTGATAAGAAACGTCTCGACATTACAAGAGTATAAGATTCAAAACGCAAAGTACAAGATATTAAATTGTACGTAAGGACGTTCGAAAATTCGGAACCGGGACCAGAGTCAACTCTCAACGCTTGACGCAACGGACTAAAAATTACAAGTTAACTATGTATATAAATATAATATAATATATAATTAATTATATTAATTATATATATATTATATTTATAAAATAAATCGTCGGCAAACAAAGAGCCAAATGTGGGTGAGCTGTGAAAACGAACTCCGCGACTCGCGGAGTTTGAAGAAGAAAAGGGCCGCGAGTCGCGGAGCCCCAAAAACTGAAACTCCCTATAAAAGCAAACGAATTTTGATCCCAAAAAACATATAAATATATCCATCTCTCTATCTATATACGTAATATTTATAATTTATATTTTAATTTTAATTTTAATTTTAATCCTAATAATAAGGGTATGTTAGCGAATGTTGTAAGGGTGTAAGTCGAAATTCTGTCCGTGTAACGCTACGCTATTTTTAATCATTGTAAGTTATGTTCAACCTTTTTACATTAATGTCTCGTAGCTAAGTTATTATTATGCTTATTTAATCCGAAGTAATCATAATGTTGGGCTAATTACTAAAATTGGGTAATTGGGCTTTGTACCATAATTAGGGTTTGGATAAAAGAACGACACTTGTGGAAATTAGACTATGGGCTATTAATGGATTTTATTTTAACTAAACAATACCTTGTTAATTTAATATACAAACTTATAATTCGACGTATTTATATATAACCACATACGCTTGACTGGGTACGGTGGGCGGGATATCTATAAATACCAATAATTATTCATTTTACCGGACACGGAACTGGATTAATAGTTAATAGACTTGTTGAAACAGGGGTGAATTACATTCAAGGATAATTGGTGTAATTGTTAACAAAGTAGTAAAATCTTGGTTTACACGCAGTCGATAACCTGGTGTATTCATTAAACAAAGTATTAAAACCTTGTTACAATTCGAATCCCTAATTAGTTGGAATATTTGACTTCGGGAATAAGAATAATTTGACGAAGGCTTTCGCTCTTTATATTTATGACTGATGGACTATTATGGACAAATCCGTATGGACATATTAAATAATCCAGGACAAAGGACAATTAACCCATGGGCATAAAACTAAAATCAACAAGTCAAACATCATGATTACGGAAGTTTAAATAAGCATAATTCTTTTATTTCATATTTAATTTCCTTTATTTTATATTTAATTGCACTTCTAATTATCGCATTTTTATTGTTATTGTATTTAATTGCACTTTTAATTATCGTACTTTTTAATTATCGCAAGTTTATTTTATCGCACTTTTATTATTCGCAATTTCATTATCGTTATTTACTTTACGCTTTAAATTAAGTCTTGTATTTATTTATTATTTTACATTTGGTTTTAACTGCGACTAAAGTTTTAAAAACGACAAACCGGTCATTAAACGGTAAAAACCCCCCTTTATAATAATAATATTACTTATATATACATTTGTATTTTTATAAAAGTAAACTAATATAGCGTTAAGCTTTGTTTAAAGATTTTCCCTGTGGAACGAACCGGACTTACTAAAAACTACACTATTGTACGATTAGGTACACTGCCTATAAGTGTTGTAGCAAGGTTTAAGTATATCCATTCTATAAATAAATAAATATCTTGTGTAAAATTGTATCGTATTTAATAGTATTTCCTTGTAAAATTTAATAGTATTTTATACCCCTTAGCTTTAACTATCAAGTATTTTTGGCGCCGCTGCCGGGGATTCGCTTAAAAGCCGGAAGCGCAACGCTAATATAAAAAAAAAATTTATTTTTAGTTTACTTTTATAAAAATACGTTTTTGTAAAAAAATACGTTTTTAATTATTCGAAAATATAAAAAGAAAACAAAAATATAAATATTTTTAAGAGTTTGTTAAATATTTAAGTTTTATAAAGTTTCTTTATTTTTATTTTATAAAAATATAAGTTTTATTTAAATATTTTGTGTTTATTTAGAACATAGAAAAAAAAAACCGAAAAAAAAAATTTAATATATATATAAATCTATTTTTAAGATATTTTTAAAATTATAAAGTTGTTTTATTTTTATTTTAGTTTTTAAATATATGTTTTTATTATATAAATATTTTGATTTAAACAGAAAATATAAAACAAGCAAAAAAACGTCGAATTAAAAAACTGTACCAGAGTTGAATTTTGGAACCCCGCGACTCGCGGAGTTTGCAGTCTCGAATACCGCGACTCGCGGAGACAGTCTGACACGGGTACACAGAAGCCGTAGCAGCATTAATTACGGGTTTTTATTAATTATATTTAAACTTAAACCCTAATTAGGGTATATTTATTATAATATTTAGTTTTTATTAGTTTATTTTGTTTTAATTAGTTTAATAAAATATAAAATTAATAGTTTTAATAAATAATTAATATAAAAATAATATTTTTATAAAAATTGTAATTTTTACAACTTTTTGTATATTTTTATATTTTATCCCTTTTTAATCGTTTTAGCGTAATATTTGTATTTTTCGCTCGTATTTAGTTTTAATTCATAGTTTTTGTCATAGTTATTTTTATTTATAGATTTTTAGGCTTTGCCATAAAATCCCTTAAGTGTTTTTCTTTAGACTAAGATTTAGGTACTTTAGAATTTTGCGACACTTTTTTTTAAGTTTTAGTTTCTTTTTAAGTTATTGCCATTTGGGATATAGTTTTTCCTGTAAGCTTTAATATTTTTAGACGACTTTTACCTATGTATCAATTATCATTCCAATTAGTAATCTCAATTTGCGATTATAATTTTAAGTTAGTTGTAGTAATAAGGTTAGGTTAGTCAAGTGTTTTTAAGTGTTATAAGTTTCTTTTATTTTTCCGTCACCTTTTATTTTTCTTTCTTATTTTTCTTTTTCGATCTTTTTCGACGAACTCTTTTTCTTTCTTATTTCTCGCTATTCTAGTTTTAGGACATAGATTTTTATTCTACTTCTTATCTAAATTTCTTAAAATTACAAAAATTTATTTTAAGTGCTTAAATTGATATACATCAAAATTTTCTGGTTCGTAGTAATAGTTGGATTTGTACGTGGACCGGGTTATTGGAGCCAAACAGTCCTCAATTATATTGAGACCAAACGAATCCTGCCCCTCTGCTGCATCTTTTGGCTATTCGAAACGTGGGCAAAATCAGAAAAGTCTATTGATTGGATAACTTATTATAATTTTTCTTTCCTTTTAAAAACTAATAGGATATTCAGTGAATGCACCGAGCAAGACGTTCACCACCTTTTGTACGTTCACCACCTGTAACTAGATCAAGACATTTAGCAAATATTACTGCCGTTGATTTTTCTTTAGAATCGTCATCCAGTCGACCAAGTACTCTAGTTCAAATTTCCGATAATCCATTTTTTGAACCCGACCTCACAATTGAGAATCCGGAGAATATTCAGGGACGATTCGTAGATCCTGAACCATTAAATTTTCCTCCGGAACCACCAATTATTCAAACAGAGATTGTTGAGGAACGAACCATTAAATCAGAATCCTCTAGTGATTCCGATTCAACAAATTCAATTATGGAGAATCTGGAACCATTAAGTATGGAAGACCGAATGAGAGCTAAACGCACTGGCCAAGGTCACGCAATTACTCATCCAGACATTAATGCGCCAGATTATGAAATCAAAGGACAAATTCTACACATGGTGACTAATCAATGCCAATTTAGTGGTGCGCCGAAGGAAGATCCAAATGAACATCTACGTACCTTTAATAGGATCTGCACACTATTTAAAATCCGAGAAGTGGAGGATGAACAGATATATCTCATGTTATTTCCCTGGACTTTAAAGGGAGAAGCTAAAGATTGGTTGGAATCGTTACCTGAAGGGGCGATTGATACATGGGACGTTTTAGTTGAAAAATTTCTTAAACAATTCTTTCCTGCATCTAAAGCCGTAAGACTTCAAGGAGAAATTGTTACATTCACACAGAAGCCGAATGAAACTCTATATGAGGCGTGGACTAGATTTGGAAAGTTGTTGAGAGGATGTCCGCAACATGGTTTAGACACCTGTCAAATAGTACAAATATTCTACCAAGGATGCGACATCACTACAAGGAAAGACATAGATATAGCAGCTGGTGGTTCTATTATGAAGAAAACCGAAACTGATGCTTACAAAATTATTGATAACACTGCTTCCCACTCACATGAGTGGCACCAAGAAAAAGATATCGTTAGATCATCTAAAGCAGCTAGAGCCGATTCTAGCCATGACTTAGATTCCATTTCCGCAAAGATAGATGCTGTCGAGAGACGAATGGAAAAGATGACTAAAGATATTCACTCAATACGAATTAGTTGTGAGCAGTGTGGAGGACCACATTTGACAAGATATTGTCTCAGTATTGAATTAACAATGGAACAAAGAGAGAATATTTCATACATAAACCAAAGGCCTGGAAATAATTATCAGAATAATTATCAACCGCCAAGACCGATTTACAATCAAAACCAGAATTATAAGCGAAATATTCCATACAACAACCAACAAGGTCCTAGCAATCAACAAGTATCCAATAATAATTACAATCAGCAAAGACCTAACTTTGAAAACAAACCACCACAACAAACCGATGATAAAAAGCCGAATTTAGAAGATATGATGACGAAGCTAGTTGAAACTCAAACGCAGTTTTTCACATCTCAGAAATGTAACAACCCAACCCGTTAACCAACCAATAACGCAGAAAAAAAAAATATTTTGCCGGTACAGCACATGGCGCGGCGCGCCAAAGTGGCCTGTCCAAAAAGTCATGAAATGCGAAAATGTTTGACCACTTCCCGACGTATTTAGACAAAACGCTTTTAACCATACATTAATATATGTAGAACTAGCACGTTCCATTAATAAAATTAGTTTTACGAAGACCGGGCCCACATTGGCCGTTTTACGACTTTCGTACGAAAATACAAGTTTTCAACCACATGATTTGTAATACAAAATTAAGGTCGAGCATGGCGATTGGGGATACGCTACCCAATCCTAATCAATCCAAAAGCAAGCCTTCTAAAGCAACTACGCGAGTCCACTAGTCCCCGCTTACCCGAGCCTCCGCATCCATGTAATCTATAAAAAAGTCAACAACGAGAGGGTAAGCTAACGCTTAGTGAGTGAAAATATGCTACATACATATATATGTATAAAATGGACACGCCACAATAATAATCAAATAGCGCATACCGAAGCATCCAAGTATAAGGCAAGCTAAACCTAGCATACCGTACGTTCACTAAGCACAAGCTAACAACACCAACAATATAGTAAGTTCGCAAACAACGTTACGAACAATGCCAATAAGCTACAACCAGAAGGTTAGCTACATCACGTCAATACAACATTATACGTATACAATATATATATAACAATGCGTAAAACTCCCAAGGTTAACCATAACGCTATGGTGCTACCGGCTCGTGGTTCACACCATACGCAATTGAGTCATACTCTTTTATAGTGCTACCGGCTCGTGGTTCACACTCGATGCTACCGGCTCGTGGTTCACATCAATTATTTTATAGTGCTACCGGCTCGTGGTTCACACTCGATGCTACCGGCTCGTGGTTCACATCAATTATTTTATAGTGCTACCGGCTCGTGGTTCACACTCGATGCTACCGGCTCGTGGTTCACATCAATTATTTTATAGTGCTACCGGCTCGTGGTTCACACTCGATGCTACCGGCTCGTGGTTCACATCCTATCACACACACACACATTATGGCACTACCGGCTCGATGGTTCATACCATAACATTCACAAATAAATACGCCATATACACATACGTATAATTATTCCACTCACAATACTACCCTTCGCCATTGGGGTTATATCTAAGTCCGCATCACAATATTAACCCTTCGCCATTGGGGTTATATAATCCACATCATACCGCGTGTGATAATGTACACACAAATTGTGTACCCCGCCAAAGGTGGCCAACCAAAACGCACAACCGTGCCAATTGGACCTATACACAAGTCCATCAAATCCACCTATATGTGAAGTGAGCTCTATAACCAAGAAACACTTCAACCCGACCCGCACCCATCCTACACATACATATGCACATAGGATATTAACACTCACCTTGTCGCCTTGATGAATGCTTCCAAATAAACCGCCACGCGCCAATGGAAAGTACCTATTCCATTATCACAAATACAATAACACGATTAGGGTTGACTTACAAACCAACCCATATGACACTTAGTGCAATTTCGACCCAAATGCACTTCCAAGTACAAACCGCGCCCAAAATTAACCAATAATCACTAACACAAGTGAAAATGGTCTTAATACGCTAATTAAACCCGATCATAGGTGTTAAACACCTATCTTGCCCAAAAAGACACTTAAACCCTAATTTGACCCATAAGAAGTCAATATCACGCCATTAGCAAGTTTTGACACCAAAACATATTTAACTCGGTTCTATGCTTCAACTTAATCCATTTTAAGTTTATAAACCTTATTAAATCGACAATTGGGTCATCACCGTCACCAAACCCTAATTTTGACCCATAGTCAAAATTAGTCAACCAAATAACCCTAAATGGGTTCCAATACTTCCATAATCACTAAACCTAGTGATTAAACCCAATTACAAGTCCTAACCATGGCCAATTAGTTCACCAACACAAAATCCACCAACAATAACAATAAACCCGATTACTAGCATCCACAAACTCAATTCAAGAGTTTGAATGGGTTTATTAACAATTTAAGTTCAAACCCTAACTTGAATATCAAATCACTAAGATGAAATTCGGAGTTAGAACTTAGCAATACCGCCAAAATGATGCCGTTGACGAGTAGAACGACTTTAATACCCGAGGTTTGACCCGAAACACCCTTCTTCTTCTCCAATTGGAGCTCTCTCTCTAAAGCTCTACTCTCACTCTAGGGTTTGAAGATGAGAGTGTTTGATGAGTGAAAATGTGATCCAAACTGATCAAAGGATCAGTTTTGATGACCCCAAACCGACCCCAAGTGAAAAGACCAAAGTACCCTTCATTTAGACCTTTTAAAAAGGCTGAAAATTGCATCAGACGGGTTCGGCGCGCCGCGCCGAAAGGTGGACGCCGCTCCAACCTTCAGGTCAGTTTTCAGTTTCTTGTTTTGGCCATAACTTTTTGACCGTAGCTCCGTTTTCGATGAATCAAATATCGTTGGAAACGTGATAAGATTTCCTTTCCAATGGTAAGGCTTTGGAACATCAACACAAACTTTATTTGGGGTTGAAAGGATACGTACACACCTTGTCACTTCAGACAACGTCCAGTTTCCTTCGGCGTCCGAGCAAGCAATACGTAAACTTCATACACGCATCGTACACCATAAATACATTATGTACAATAAATATTTGGGTCTTACAACTCTCCCCCACTTAAACTCGATCACGTCCTCGTGATCTTCTCCACTTAACCAATCCGGACCTACTCAACGATCCTCACTCAAGTCCCAATACGAACTTTCCTAGACAATTCTTCCCAACGGATCACTTTTAACAACTAAAATCGTCAACCGTGATTTATCAAAACCACAATCCGAGCACTAAAACCTGCTCAATTTCCCATATCGGGAAAAACTCAACCAACCTCGTACCGAGATATAAATTCCTTAGCGTACCTTTACCATGGACAACGCTAAAAGTGACCAAGTCTCAACCTAAACTCAACAATCCGAACGTTGAAGATCGAACCACATGAATCCTCACGGATTACTCTTACCACTAAACATCCTTTGTAGTGCGCAATACAACCAATACGCCACCATCCTAACATCATAAGCAATGACTAAAACCAAAAGCGCCCAAAACGACTATGGCAACGCTAATCCTAAGGTGTCCAAAATCGACTATTGTCACACCCGTAACAACACGTGAGCGAAACACGGCTATCGCAATCACTAATCACACAACATGGTCCTCACGATCCCACCATCGGTGTATAAAACAACCAATAGATCACTCAACACCGGATGAAGTCAGCGGACCCCGAAGGTCATGCTCCACCAATCAAAAATACTATGATGAAGTCAGCGGACCCCGAAGGTCATGCTTCACCAATCACATACGTACTTTTGGCCTCGAACAACGAGTAGTGCAACATCGCACTCTGTTACACTATAGTGAACCCTAACGGATACCACTAACCATCCACACAATCGAGCAAGAACCACCTATATCAAACATAGGTACAAAACAATAATTCTCTAAAAGAGAATCCGACACATACATCCCTTAACCGAGGGATTTCACCTTGCTTACCAAACACGTCCATTATCTCTCAACGAGATTTACCACATTACCACCTTGGTGATAATTCAAATCCAAAATCATAAGTACAATTTAACCGAAATTGTACTCTACCACAATCGACCAAATCTAGGTCCCGACACAAGTTTCGGTTTACTAAAACATTGCCCGAAATCTCACACTAAAACCTCCTCGTGCGGGAGTGTAACTCCTCTACTTGGAATTACGTTCCATAACCGCATCTCGTACACCCGTACAATGCTACCAAAGGTAGACTTTACCAATAATTGGGTTCGCACGGCCCATCACCATGTCTTGCTCCAACTTTGAGCATACCAAGGATCCTAACCTATCCTTGAACATTTCGAACGAAAAGTGTACCACAAATTACACGAACTATACACTCGCAATCATCCAATTGCTTTAGTTTGTCGAATTTCACCCGATCACTCATGAACCTAAGGGTTTCACTTCGGTACCCTGAGTACAATGTAACCGCAACACAATCGGAGTCGAACACCACGCTCGTAGGTATAAAAAAAGGCACCTAATGTCGCGTCACGTAGAATCCTTTACCAACACACATCGAGATCCAAAACACTCAATTTCTTGGGTTTCATCCCACCCGTCGAACCTCATGGTTCATCAACTTCAACACGAGAGCGAACACGCTCTAACATCCGAACACCAAAACTCATTTCCATGGCTTGGTAGAGACATTTCCCAAATACTAAGGAATGCTTGGTTACGCCAAGTCTTACGCCCTTCGCCCGACAATCCAAAGTCACCATAGGGTACTTCCATTAGGAACGTCACCCATATCAATAACATGCACAACACAATTGAGACCTTAAGGGTCTCACTCAAACGAGCTAAACAACCCGATACCAACCAAAATTCCTAAGCACCCAAGGATTCACACCATAGAGTCAAGGCACAACACACCACTTATACGCTCTGCTGAGAGCAAACCGGAACCATAAACGTAGACCGCCCGCTTGCTACAAATTATCTCCAACGGAGAATAAAGCTTAGCTAAGACTTACGCACATACCGCATGTTATTACAAACGAATGACATATGATTTCGTACTAAAAGTACCTGATGTAGCGCTGTTGGGCTTCCGTGCTCCACTTCCCATCATATATTCGCGCTCTAACCTCCTGACCCGATCGTCATGCGATTCGGAACACTCTGACTTCCGGTGTCCCTCCATTCGGCAAATGAAACATCTGATTGTACCTAAAGGCACCACCGTACAATCTTGTGCCAAATGACCCCGTTCCCCACACTTAAAGCACGTAAGCTTGTAACCCTTCTTACTCTTCTTCTTCACATTCTCGACGCCTTCAGGCGTACTTGGCGTACTTCGTGCCCTCTTACCATGAGCACCATGTAATCTTAACCTTGCAAGTACATCTTCATCATCGCTACCTCGAGGTTTGGGAAACCTCTTTTCAAACTCTTCCTTTACAACTTTAGTCACTTGGTCTCGAACCACTTTCGTCATTTGTCCTTCGACCAACTCCTTGGTTACTTCTCTAACTCTGCCGGTGAAAATCGAGACATATCGTTCAAACACAGCCTCAATCTTTAACGTTAACTCATCCTTCCCTTCGTGAATAGGCTCACTCGTTCCGCATCCATCTTCCGTTTTCATTCTAAGGAATGCAAACTATTAGATCACGAACGTATAAACCACACGCACAACACCGTCCCATCTTGCTAAACACTCGTCGTACATCACTTACTAGACACGATTTGCACCCGTAATAAGGTTTGCAAGTCCTTATTATGCATACACGCAGTATCGGCTCGTTAGTACAACGACCGCCTCGCTCGATGATATATGCAACCGCAACATAAACAAAGCACAAACAAAATCCTACACGATATAAACACACTCGAGAATTATTATCACATCACAATAATATATTATTAATATCCGCATTACTAATATACAAGTTAGTCAATCTATAAACAAGGCACTAACTAAATCCATTCCAACCCGTAATCCTACAAGTCCCGCAACAATTAAGCACACACACAAGTCTAAGTCTAGGCACCTATCTCAAGTCACCTAAATCCCTTAGACCATGCTCTGATACCACTTGTAACAACCCAACCCGTTAACCAACCAATAACGCAGAAATTTTTTTTTTTGCTGGTACAGCACATGGCGCGGCGCGCCAAAGTGGCCTGTCCAAAAAGTCATGAAATGCGAACACGTATTTAGACAAAACGCTTTTAACCATACATTAATATATGTAGAACTAGCACGTTCCATTAATAAAATTAGTTTTACGAAGACCGGGCCCACATTGGCCGTTTTACGACTTTCGTACGAAAATACAAGTTTTCAACCACATGATTTGTAATACAAAATTAAGGTCGAGCATGGCGATTGGGGATACGCTACCCAATCCTAATCAATCCAAAAGCAAGACTTCTAAAGCAACTACGCGAGTCCACTAGTCCCCGCTTACCCGAGCCTCCGCATCCATGCAATCTATAAAAAAGTCAACAACGAGAGGGTAAGCTAACGCTTAGTGAGTGAAAATATGCTACATACATATATATGTATAAAATGGACACGCCACAATAATAATCAAATAGCGCATACCGAAGCATCCAAGTATAAGGCAAGCTAAACCTAGCATACCGTACGTTCACTAAGCACAAGCTAACAACACCAACAATATAGTAAGTTCGCAAACAACGTTACGAACAATGCCAATAAGCTACAACTAGAAGGTTAGCTACATCACGTCAATACAACATTATACGTATACAATATATATATAACAATGCGTAAAACTCCCAAGGTTAACCATAACGCTATGGTGCTACCGGCTCGTGGTTCACACCATACGCAATTGAGTCATACTCTTTTATAGTGCTACCGGCTAGTGGTTCACACTCGATGCTACCGGCTCGTGGTTCACATCAATTATTTTATAGTGCTACCGGCTCGTGGTTCACACTCGATGCTACCGGCTCGTGGTTCACATCAATTATTTTATAGTGCTACCGGCTCGTGGTTCACACTCGATGCTACCGGCTCGTGGTTCACATCAATTATTTTATAGTGCTACCGGCTCGTGGTTCACACTCGATGCTACCGGCTCGTGGTTCACATCAATTATTTTATAGTGCTACCGGCTCGTGGTTCACACTCGATGCTACCGGCTCGTGGTTCACATCAATTATTTTATAGTGCTACCGGCTCGTGGTTCACACTCGATGCTACCGGCTCGTGGTTCACATCCTATCACACACACACACATTATGGCACTACCAGCTCGATGGTTCATACCATAACATTCACAAATAAATACGCCATATACACATACGTATAATTATTCCACTCACAATACTACCCTTCGCCATTGGGGTTATATCTAAGTCCGCATCACAATATTAACCCTTCGCCATTGGGGTTATATAATCCACATCATACCGCGTGTGATAATGTACACACAAATTGTGTACCCCGCCAAAGGTGGCCAACCAAAACGCACAACCGTGCCAATTGGACCTATACACAAGTCCATCAAATCCACCTATATGTGAAGTGAGCTCTATAACCAAGAAACACTTCAACCCTACCCGCACCCATCCTACACATACATATGCACATAGGATATTAACACTCACCTTGTCGCCTTGATGAATGCTTCCAAATAAACAGCCACGCGCCAATGGAAAGTACCTATTCCATTATCACAAATACAATAACACGATTAGGGTTGACTTACAAACCAACCCATATGACACTTAGTGCAATTTCGACCCAAATGCACTTCCAAGTACAAACCGCGCCCAAAATTAACCAATAATCACTAACACAAGTGAAAATGGTCTTAATACGCTAATTAAACCCGATCATAGGTGTTAAACACCTATCTTACCCAAAAAGACACTTAAACCCTAATTTGACCCATAAGAAGTCAATATCACGCCATTAGCAAGTTTTAACACCAAAACATATTTAACTCGGTTCTATGCTTCAACTTAATCCATTTTAAGTTTATAAACCTTATTAAATCGACAATTGGGTCATAACCGTCACCAAACCCTAATTTTGACCCATAGTCAAAATTAGTCAACCAAATAACCCTAAATGGGTTCCAATACTTCCATAATCACTAAACCTAGTGATTAAACCTAATTACAAGTCCTAACCATGGCCAATTAGTTCACCAACACAAAATCCACCAACAATAACAATAAACCCGATTACTAGCATCCACAAACTCAATTCAAGAGTTTGAATGGGTTTATTAACAATTTAAGTTCAAACCCTAACTTGAATATCAAATCACTAAGATGAAATTCGGAGTTAGAACTTACCAATACCGCCAAAATGATGCCGTTGACGAGTAGAACAACTTTAATACCCGAGGTTTGACCCGAAACACCCTTCTTCTTCTCCAATTGGAGCTCTCTCTCTCTAAAGCTCTACTCTCACTCTAGGGTTTGAAGATGAGAGTGTTTGATGAGTGAAAATGTGATCCAAACTGATCAAAGGATCAGTTTTGATGACCCCAAACCGACCCCAAGTGAAAAGACCAAAGTACCCTTCATTTAGACCTTTTAAAAAGGCTGAAAATTGCATCAGATGGGTTCGGCGCGCCGCGCCGAAAGGTGGAGCGCCGCTCCAACCTTCAGGTCAGTTTTCAGTTTCTTGTTTTGGCCATAACTTTTTGACCGTAGCTCCGTTTTCGATGAATCAAATATCGTTGGAAACGTGATAAGATTTCCTTTCCAATGGTAAGGCTTTGGAACATCAACACAAACTTTATTTGGGGTTGAAAGGATACGTACACACCTTGTCACTTCAGACAACGTCCAGTTTCCTTCGGCGTCCGAGCAAGCAATACGTAAACTTCATACACGCATCGTACACCATAAATACATTATGTACAATAAATATTTGGGTCTTACAAGAAACAAACCAATGAACAAAATGCTCAAGCATTTAGAAATCAACAAGCTTCTATTCAAAATCTGGAACAAGAAGTAAGTAACCTAGCAAGGTTAATAGGTGAAAGAAAACCGGGAAGTCTACCTAGTGATACAAATGCTAACCCCCGGAATGAAACAGCTAAAGCCATTACCACAAGAAGTGGTACAACACTTAAACCACCTGAAATACCTGTAACTTCTGATGAAGCTATTCCTACTCCACAAGAACCACAACCTGATCAAGATAAGGAAAAAGAACAGGTAGTTAAAAAGGTTAATGAAGATAACACAGTTAAGGCTAAACCTTATGTTAAACCATACCAACCACCACTTCCTTACCCGAGTAAAATGAAGAAAGAGAAACTTGAAGCCGAGCAATCCAAATTCTTGGATATGTTTAAACAGATAAATGTAAATCTTCCTTTCATTGATGTGATTTCAGGAATGCCTAGATATGCTAAATTCTTGAAAGATCTAATCTCAAATAGAAAGAAAATGGAAGAACTCTCGGCTGTTACTATGAATGCTAATTGTTCAGCAGTGCTGTTGAATAAGATACCAGAAAAACTATCTGATCTAGGAAGTTTCACAATTCCATGTTTTCTGGGTAGTCTTAGTTCAATAGAAGCATTGGCAGACTTAGGTGCTAGTATAAATCTAATGCCATATTCACTATACGCTAAACTAGACCTTGGAGAATTGAAACTAACCAGAATAAGCATACAACTAGCCGATAGATCAATAAAATATCCTAGAGGGATAATGAAGAACATGCTAGTTAAAGTTGGTACTTTAGTATTTCCAGTAGATTTTGTTGTTCTGGACATGGAAGAAGATTCTCAAGTTCCTCTCATATTAGGAAGACCATTCTTAAACACGGCTAAAGCAATGATAGACGTGTTCGGTAAGAAATTGACCCTAAGTATAGAGGATGAGAGTGTTACCTTTTCAGTTGATAGAGCAATGCAACAACCACAATCTGCAGATGATACATGTTATTATATTCAAACTATAGATGCACATGCAGAATTATTAGAAGAATTTCCAGAATTACAAGGAACAGGAGAATGTTCTTTAGGAGAAGGTAATGAACCAATTGATGAAGCTGAAATGTTAGCTACACTTATAGCTAATGGATATGAACCAACAACAGAAGAAATTCAAATGCTAAAAGAAGAAGACAGATATCGATATAAATCATCGATAGAAGAACCACCGAAATTAGAGTTAAAGCCACTTCCAAACCATTTGGAATACGCTTATTTACATGGTGAATCTGAATTACTTGTAATAATATCGTCTTCTCTTACTGAAAATGAGAAATCACAAGTCATTTCTGTGTTGAAAGCTCATAAACCAGCTATTGCATGGAAGATTCATGATATTAAAGGAATAAGTCCTTCGTATTGCACACATAAAATCCTTATGGAAGAAGGTCATAAAACGTATGTGCAACGCCAACGAAGACTAAATTCTAATATGCAAGATGTAGTTAAAAAAGAAATTATTAAACTGCTAGATGCAGGTCTAATTTATCCAATTTCTGATAGTCCATGGGTAAGCCCAGTTTAATGCGTGCCTAAGAAGGGTGGCATGACTGTCATTACAAATGAGAAAAATGAGCTTATTCCTACTAGGACTGTAACATGATGGCGTGTATGTATTGATTATAGAAAATTAAATGACGCCACCAGAAAAGATCACTTTCCCTTACCTTTCATTGATCAAATGTTGGAAAGATTAGCCGGAAATAGTTACTATTGTTTTCTAGATGGATTTTTCGGATATTTTAAAATTCCAATAGCACCCGAAGATCAAGAGAAAACCACATTCACGTGTCCTTATGGTACTTTTGCTTACAAACGCATGCCATTTGGACTTTGCAACGCCCCTGCAATCTTTCAAAGGTGTATGATGGCGATTTTTCTTGACATGATAGAAGAATGCATGGAAGTTTTCATGGATGACTTTTCAGTCTTCGGTGATACATTTGAAACATGTCTAGCTAATCTTGAACGAATGCTTATTAGATGCGAACAATCAAATCTAGTACTTAATTGGGAGAAATGCCATTTCGTGGTTAAAGAGGGCATCGTTCTTGGACATAAAATTTCAAAAGAAGGAATTGAAGTGGATAGAGCTAAAGTAGATGTAATTGCTAAACTTTCACATCCCACCAATGTTAGAGGAGTTAGGAGTTTTCTAGGGCATGCCGGTTTTTACCGACGTTTCATAAAAGATTTTTCTAAAATTGCCACTCCTATGAATAAACTCCTAGAAAAGGATGCTCCATTCATCTTTTCAGATGAGTGTATCAAATCTTTTAATATTCTTAAAGAGAAACTCACTAATGCGCCGATCATGATAACACCAAATTGGAATCTACCATTTGAACTAATGTGCGATGCAAGTGATTTTGCAATGGGAGCCGTTTTAGGACAAAGGATTGAAAAACGATTTCAACCTATATATTATGCTAGTAAGACGTTACAAGGAGCACAAACGAACTATACAACTACTGAAAAAGAACTCCTTGCTATTGTCTTTGCTTTTGACAAATTTCGATCATATCTCGTTCTAGCAAAAACGGTGGTTTATACCGACCATTCTGCTCTTAGATACCTATTTTCGAAACAAGATGCTAAACCAAGATTAATCCATTGGATCTTACTCTTACAAGAGTTTGATATTGAAATTCGAGAAAAAAGAGGAGCAGAAAATCTCGCCGCTGATCATCTTTCTCGTCTTGAAAATCCCGAATTAGAAGTTCTAAATGAATCGGCCATACAAGACGACTTTCCTGATGAATATCTATTGAAGATAGATTATAATGAAATTCCATGGTTTGCAGACTATGCAAACTACTTAGTTTGTGGATTCCTTGAAAAAGGATTATCGTACCAAAGACGAAAGAAATTCTTCAGTGATATAAAACACTATTTTTGGGAAGATCCACATTTGTTTAAAAGTTGTCCAGATAGAATAATACGCCGATGTGTATTCGGAGATGAAGCCAGTAAAATATTAACCCATTGTCACACAGGACCAACAGGAGGGCATTATGGGCCTCAACTAATAGCAAGAAAAGTTTATGATGTTGGATCCAATTGGCCTACAATTTACAAAGACTCACACCTTCTTTGCAAATCCTGTGATGCTTGTCAAAGGGCCGGAAAAATAAGTCAACGTGATGAAATGCCACAAAATGTCATACAAGTATGTGAAGTATTAGACATTTGGGGTATTGACTTTATGGGTCCATTTCCAAAATCTCATAATAATCTATATATACTCGTAGCCATTGATTATGTATCTAAATGGGCAGAAGCACAAGCTCTCCCAACTAACGATGCACGAGTTGTAGTCAATTTTTTAAAACGTCTTTTTGCAAGGTTTGGAACACCGAAAGCTTTAATAAGTGATCGGGGTACTCATTTCTGTAATAATCAACTTGAGAAAGTTCTTAAAAGATATGGAGTAACTCATAAAATCTCCACCTCATATCATCCACAAACAAGTGGACAAGTTGAAAATACCAACCAAGCTTTAAAACGTATTCTAGAAAAAACCGTAGGATCAAATCTGAAGGAATGGTCCATTAAATTGGAGGATGCACTCTGGGCTTTTAGAACAGCCTACAAAACTCCAATTGGAACCACACCTTTTAGACTTGTTTATGGAAAAGCATGTCATCTTCCAGTAGAAATTGAACACAAAGCATTTTGGGCTTTGAAGACATGTAATCTTGATTTACATGAAGCTGGACGTCTACGATTAAGTGAGCTAAATGAATTAGAAGAATTAAGACATGAAGCATACGAAAATTCGTTAATCTATAAAGAAAGAACGAAGAAATGGCATGATAAAAGAATCAGAAGTTCAAAAGAATTTAAAGAAGGAGACAGAGTTCTTCTTTTCAATTCACGATTCAAGCTATTTCCTAGAAAATTGAAATCAAGATGGTCTGGACCATTCATAGTCAAAAGAGTTTTCCCATACGGAACGATAGAATTAATAAATTCAAATGGGATTGAATTTAAAGTTAATGGTCACAGAGTTAAACATTACATACATGGTCCGATGGAAGAAGACAATGAAGTTAATCACAATTTCGATACCATAGCTAACTAAGTATAGGGGGTTTATGTATTTCTGTTAGAGTTAGATTGTCTGTTTTCGTGTAGTTCTCAAAAATGGAACCCGAATGGTCTTTCCCTAGCAGACCCTAAAGAATTAGTCTTTTCCCCCCATTCTGAATTTTTATTTTTTTAGGTTTTTACGATATGAAGACTGCCTGTGAACTAAACCATGGTCTAATGCTACACGCTTTGATCACTAAACGTAATAATGACACACTTTCGAGTGAAATAGTATCAGTAATCAGAGAAAGATTGGACGGAGTTAGAAAAGAATTCAGATGCGAAGATAATAAGTTACAATTTGGTAAAGGAAAATCAAAATCCGCAGCGAAAAGAAGAGCACGACACCTAGAAGGATGTCACAAATGCGGAAAATGGTCACATGGAGGTAAATGTTCAAATAATCAAACCTATTCAAACACCGAATTTGTTACTTTATGCAGAGACGGACCGTTCATATGTTTAGAAGAAAAAACACTGAATGCTCGAGGTTACGCCTATGTAGCCATGGAAAACCAATTAAACCGACTATCTTATGAATGGGATAGATCATATAACTAAGAAATCTATTTCACAGGTAAGTCTGTACAGTTTTTATTTTTTATTTTTATTTTTAACCTTTTGATAATAAACGCTAATTTGTTCGCTATAAAGTATTAAATTGGTATTGAATAAAATTAGGTTTGGCGACCGAAATTATTGATATCATACAAAAATTTATTATATCACTGCGAAATTTAACGTTTATTCTTAAGGTATAAATATCTTTAATCAATCAACCCAAAATATTTCAAAAATTCGTCATGAGTTAAATTAGGTCTTGGAACCGAAATTACTTTACCAAAAAGAGGGGCGCATATTTTTGATAATATTTGATTGATTAAAGTGGGATAAAAAGCCAAAAAGATTTTTAATTTTATTTTTACCATGTTTTTAAAATTAATATATAAATCTTAAATTAATATTGTAAACTTTGTAAAATCAATATATTTAAAATTGTAAATATTTGAAAAATTAATATAAGTTTGATGTGAATTTATAATATGAATTTTTAAATTAAGTTTGGTGTGAATTTTTAATTTTTAAAATATGAATTTTTAATTTTATGCATTTCAAATTTTAAGTTTGGTGTGAATTTTTAATATTAATTTTGAATTTTATATTTAAGTTGTGTGAATTTAAAAAAAAAATTTACTTTATCTCATTAAGTTAAAAATATGATTTTTAAAATTCGTCGTAAGTTGAAGACTAGGTCGTTGAACCGAAATTGCTTTACCCGAGGGAGGGACGAGAACTTTTATTATCATTATTTTTAATCTTATTGAATTAAAGTATGCCAAAAATATAAAAAAAAAATCTAAGCTTTTAAAACAATCGCTTGAAAAAGACAAATTTTAAAATTTTGTCGAAGGACGGACTAGGACTTAGATCCGAAACGACCTCGTCCTAAAACAAAGGAAAACAAAATTTTAAATTTATTTTATATTTGTTTTACAAGTTAAGGTTTGTGTAAAAAAAAAAAAAACAAACTCCGCGACTCGCGGAGTTTGAAGGTTCAAACACCGCGACTTGCGGAGGGACCAAAACCCAGAAAAAATAAAAACATAAAGAGCAGTTCATTTGCACACCACAACACAAATAAAACCCGAAAATACTGCACAAAAACCCGAGAAAACACCCCCAAAATCACAATTTTTAACCATTAATCATCAAATCTTTTACTAAAATCATGTTGAGAAGGATGCTATCAAGGATTTACTCAAGAAAAACGGTAAATTTCTACACCTAAACACCATTTAATCCGAAAATTAGTGTTCTTGAGCAATTTTTTCCCCAATTTGATTTTGATACTTTTTAGTGTAATTATGCTTAAATTGTTTATGTATTATGCTTGTATAACCTAGATTGATGCTATTTAACATGATTAGAAGCCTTAAACTTCAAATTTTGAGTAATCTAGGGTTTGTGTTCTTGAGCAAATTTGGGGCTTTTTGATATAAACAGGTTATGGCCGATTTTTATCATGAATTGTTGCTAAATTAAGTAGTGTAACATGTTTAGGTAGTTAAATGATCCAAACTTTGAGCCTAAACATGATTTTGAAAATTAAAGTGGACTTTTTCAAATCTAAAAATTCATGAACTTGATTTTTGAGAGATAATGCCATTTGAAACTTGTTTAATTGCTAGTAATGATTATTTTGACATGTTATTTGAGTTGAATGCTTATGAACTTGGCAAACATTTTCGTATATGCTTATTTGAAAAAGTGTAGATTTGATGAAAATATGAAAATGAGCTTAAGTTTGATATAAATTGATCATGTCATTGTAATTATTTTGATTGATGATTTTGCTGACACTAATGCATATTTGGATGCACAAAAATTGTGTTTGATGTGTTTTGCAGACTGAAAGGGGTGAATCTTCATCCCAAGCTCGCAATGCTCCTGCTGAGAATGCGGAACAATAGGAGGTGGATAACTACTACAAACAAGATATACCTCATCCAGTCATGACATTTTCTGATATGCACTTGGAAGATTTGCACCCGAACCTGAGATTTGACAGACTTTGGATAGATTATCCAAAATACCAAAGGAGTTTGCATACTCTTCATTCTAAAGTTGTTGAGGTACCTAGGGTCATAGAATGGGGACCATTAGAAGCTGTAGAATTGGCCGGGCCAATTAGGGAATTACTTGCACAGAGGTATGGTAATTCTACTTTTAATGACTGGGTACGTTTATTCACCATGCGTAGACCTGTATATAAAGTATGGTGTGAAGAATTGTTGTGTAGTATAGAATTAAATGATCGGGTAGCTAGTTTAACCGATCGATCTTTTATTAGATTTTTGTTAGGAGGTTCGATGCACCACATGTCTTTACTAGACATGGCTCAGGCTTTACGTATATATACGCCTGAGGAGTTAGCATCTGCCGATTGTAGAGGGTTGATACTAAATGGTAGAAAGATAGATGAAAATTTTGATACACATGGTGTATGGAGTCAAATGACAAGCCATCACCGATTCAAAGGGGGAAATTACTCTTATTTGGATATAGATAGAGCTGAATTAAGAGTAATTCATAGGTTTTTAGCTAATTCGATTACACAAAGAGGTAAGAACAAGGAAAAGGTAAATGAACAGGATTTGTTTTACCACATGTGTATTCGAGACCCACAAAGCGCTGTAAGTATACCTTATTGTGTGGGTTATTATTTATCAGCTATGGTTAGGGGGATGAGACCGCATAGCATAATAGGAGGTGGTTTTTTTATTACTTTGATTGCTGAATATCTCGGTGCGGATATAAGTCGGGGGGGATTATTAGTCGAAGAACCAGAACCCCGCGATACAATAGGTTTAAATGTATACCATGGTGCGAAAGTTTTGAAGAGGCGAAATAACGCCGCAGTACAATACCATGGTAGACATCCACAGGTTGAGAGAAACCAACAGCAAGGTAATGTAGGAGGGGGGAAATGAAATGCAAGAAATGCAAAGGTTTATAGCTTCACAGGAGTACGAAAATGCTAGACATAGAGCATTTGAAGATTGGCAAGTTCATCAAAACCAAATAATAGCTTATTGCCAACATATAGGTAGAAACTATATTCCTACTACAAAGCCCATATTCCCTCCCTGGTCTATAGAGATTCAACCACCGTATCCTACGTATAACCCAGCCGAAGCATTTTATAGCACCTATGGTTATGCATGGAACCCCTACTGGTATCAGTATCATCCCTAGTCTACTTAGTTTTTTTTTATTTTATTTTATTATTTGTAATGTTGATACATTTAATACTTATGTTGGATTTGTAATAGTTTTATTATTTTCTAAATTTTATTATTAGATTTTAATAATTTTTGAATGCGGGGTAATATACCAAACTTCAAAAATATGTATATATGTTTGCAGTTTATCTTATGTACACAACAGGGTAAAACAACGCATTTTCAAATACTGGCATTAAGTTCAGCAAAAGCAACTAATTTTGACGACAAGATGCAAAATATATGTGAAATAACAACAAGACGGAATGAACAAATGATGTGCACCATTTATCATTCAGCAAGAAAACACAAATATGTTTGGAAACTTTAGTAAAATTTAATCATTTTCACACAAATCACCCTCAATAATTTAAATTGTTACTGATTTCTTGCAAATGAGGGCATTGCAAGATCTTAAGTGTGGGAAGGGGTTAAATTCTTTCGGATTTTTAAAATTTTTATCTTAAACACTTGGTTACCATTAAAAATACTAGTAACGTAGTAGTTGTATTAGAATCTAGTGCTCTCTGATGATAAAGAACAGCCCTAGTCTTATATACTGACTACCCAATTCTAGTAAAATTTTTTAAAATTTTCAATTAAATGAACTCAAAATCATGTTTATACATATTTATGAACGATAAAAATAGGTGTTAACACCGAAATTATTGTTACCTCAGAAAGGACATAAATTGAGAAACAAACCAAAATATTAAAATTCATTTAAAATGGAATAGAGGACAATAAAAAGGAAAATAAAAGCCAAGTGTGGGAAAATTCTCCAAGTTATTCAAAACATATGTCACATATTTTTGTACAAATAACTGAAAATACTTTTGCTTTGGACCAAACTAAACTGTTTTACCCGATGAAAGAAAAGAAGAGATGGATCTACACGATGAATCAATTCCATCGTTAAAAGGAAGTAAAGTCTTCAGAAAAAGAAACGCGCTTCTTGATTTAGGTCAGGAAGTTGTCGTCCAGACCAACTGTAGGTTGACGAAAAATCTAGAAAAGTAATCTCTAAAATCAGTAGGAAATCCACGGACCTCAGCATCAAACAGGGTCGCCAAGTGGTCAGATTTATCCTAACCATGAGAAGGATTTATCTCGTACAATGGGGGAGCACCGTGCAAATTAGCTGGATAAGACTAATGAATCAGATCTCCAGAAAGGATAATCTCTTTAAAAGATCAAAAATCAGCTTTTAAGCCTGATATTACTCAATCCTAGAGATTGACCTAAAAGATTGAGAATTCAAACTCATGGAATTCGATGATATCTAAACTCGAGCCTGAACGAGAAAATATTTTGATCAAAATTACAAACCGATTTGTTTTCTAAAAACCCATTTTCAATACGTTCATTACTATTGAACGTAAAATCCTAGGAATTCACCTGGAATTCATTAGGTCACCTGAACCAAATCGGGTGTCAACCGTAAGAACGGTGGTTGCATATCATGGTCAAAGACAGGACCTTGTGCCAGACCGAAAAATTATAAGGGTGGGCTTTACTATTGCTCCTACCAAGGATATTAATTGCGTCCGACACGTTATAGACCATAATTAAAAGCATGTCAGGGGACATTGCCTTAACAGTTGCTTGTTCAACGCTTTCCTTTACAACCGGATGGTAGTTTACCGAAAGGTAATATACGGGACAAGTAAACTGGACGTGTTGCTTTCCAAATACAAGGTTAGCAAGTGGGTGACACAAAACCATAAGTTTTGAGCTAAAATTTTCAAATCTGAAACCCACCAAACCCACAAAAATATTTTGCAAACACCGGTGAAGGGTTATTCCGGAAAACTTATCTAGGGTAAAAACTAGATTTAATTTTCAAAAGATCAAATGTTTTCATAAAGATCCAATTTCCTTAATGGATCTAAATTTTTATAGTCATGTGGGACTGTAAACCATATCGTTACTACCATTGTTTATACCGCCGTATAGAAATCACTGATGTACAAAGTGTGAAGAATAAAGAAGTGATTCTAGTATTTCAAGACGATATTGCTTGAGGACAAGCAACGGTCAAGTGTGGGAATATTTGATAATGCTAAAAACGAACATATATTTCATAGCATTATTCCTCAAGAAAGACAAGCTTTTAGTTGCAAGTGTTCTATTTACAAGTGATATTCGTTTAATTAATAAAAGGTGAAGACAAAAGACAGATTCGACGAAGTGAAGACGCAAACGACCAAAAAGCTCAAAAGTACAAAATACAATCAAAGAGGTTCCAATTATTGATAAGAAACGTCTCGAAATTACAAGAGTACAAGATTCAAAATGCAAAGTACAAGATATTAAATTGTACGCAAGGACGTTCGAAAATCCGGAACCAGGACCAGAGTCAACTCTCAACGCTCGACGCAACGGACTAAAAATTACAAGTTAACTATGTATATAAATATAATATAATATATAATTAATTATATTAATTATATATATATATTATATTTATAAAATAAATCGTCGGCAAACAAAGAGCCAAATGTGGGTGAGCTGTGAAAACGATCTCCGCGACTCGCGGAGTTTGAAGAAGAAAAGGGCCGCGAGTCGCGGAGCCCCAAAAACTGAAACTCCCTATAAAAGCAAACGAATTCTGATCGCAAAAAACATATAAATATATCCATCTCTCTATCTATATACGTAATATTTATATTTATAATTTATATTTTAATTTTAATTTTAATTTTAATCCTAATAATAAGGGTATGTTAGCGAATGTTGTAAGGGTGTAAGTCGAAATTCTGTCCGTGTAACGCTACGCTATTTTTAATCATTGTAAGTTATGTTCAACCTTTTTACATTAATGTCTCATAGCTAAGTTATTATTATGCTTATTTAATCCGAAGTAATCATGATGTTGGGCTAATTACTAAAATTGGGTAATTGGGCTTTGTACCATAATTGGGGTTTGGATAAAAGAACGACACTTGTGGAAATTAGACTATGGGCTATTAATGGGTTTTTTATTAACTAAACAATACCTTCTTAAATTAGTATACAAAATTATAATTCGACGTATTTATATATAACCACATACGCTTGACTGGGTACGGTGGGCGGGATATCTATAAATACCAATAATTATTCATTTTACCGGACACGGAACTGGATTAATAGTTAATAGACTTGTTGAAATAGGGGTGAATTACATTCAAGGGTAATTGGTGTAATTGTTAACAAAGTAGTAAAACCTTGGTTTACACGCAGTCGATAACCTGGTGTATTCATTAAACAAAGTATTAAAACCTTGTTACAATTCGAATCCCTATTTAGTTGGAATATTTGACTTCGGGAATAAGAATAATTTAACGAAGGCTTTCGCTCTTTATATTTATGACTGATGGACTATTATGGACAAATCCGTATGGACATATTAAATAATCCAAGACAAAGGACAATTAACCCATGGGCATAAAACTAAAATCAACACGTCAAACATCATGATTACGGAAGTTTAAATAAGCATAATTCTTTTATTTCATATTTAATTTCCTTTATTTTATATTTAATTGCACTTCTAATTATCGCATTTTTATTGTTATTGTATTTAATTGCACTTTTAATTATCGTACTTTTTAATTATCGCAAGTTTATTTTATCGCACTTTTATTATTCGCAATTTCATTATCGTTATTTACTTTACGCTTTAAATTAAGTCTTGTATTTATTTATTATTTTACATTTGGTTTTAACTGCGACTAAAGTTTTAAAATCGACAAACCGGTCATTAAACGGTAAAAAACCCCCCTTTATAATAATAATATTACTTATATATACATTTGTATTTTTATAAAAGTAAACTAATATAGCGTTAAGCTTTGTTTAAAGATTTTCCCTGTGGAACGAACCGGACTTACTAAAAACTACACTACTGTACGATTAGGTACACTGCCTATAAGTGTTGTAGCAAGGTTTAAGTATATCCATTCTATAAATAAATAAAAATCTTGTGCAAAATTGTATCGTATTTAATAGTATTTCCTTGTAAAATTTAATAGTATTTTATACCCCTTAGCTTTAACTATCAATAATAATAATAATAATAATAATAATAATAATAATAATAATAATAATAATAATAATAATAATAATAATAATAATAATAATAATAATAATAATAATAATAATAATAATAATAATAATAATAATAATAATGGAAATAGAATAAAAGAGTATACCCTTGTAAAAAGCCATTCTAAAAAGAGTTCCCCAAGACCAGGCTCGAACACGTGACCTCTCGCTTCACAAACACCCATTCAAACCAACTGAACCATTCCATTTTTCTATTATTATTTATATTTTAAATATATTTAATAGATATATACGGTTTTTATTTCCTCCATCAAAACACAGACATCCAATCTTGGATCAGCCCAATTCAAAATCCTGCTTAATATGTCCAAGCCCATGGTGCATCCAATTTCAGTTTAATAGTCCAATGATATCAGTCGACTTAAATCGAGGGTTGTTGTGTGTGTGTGTGAGATGAGATCCGTTCAATCCAAAGCAGGTAAGTAACAACAAAGTCGATTGACCATTCGATCTAGGTTTCTGGTTCAACAATTGATCAATCGATCTAAGTCTCCGGTTCTGAAATCGATCAAATCATCAATCGATCAAATCAGCAATCGATCCCGAAATTGGTCCATCAATTAATCAAGTATGAAATTGATTTATTTATATTCTTTTAGTTTCTTTAAATTCTTCTGTGATCTCTGTTTAATTGTTTGATAGAATAATAGTAACAATAAAATGGTGTTCTTGATATTTCACGAGGTGGGTTTGGTGATAGTGAAATAGGAATCGGGTTTGATGCAGTGTTTCAGCGGTCCTTACCATCATCATCAGATCATAATTATGATCATAAGCATCTTCGTCGATTGAACACGAAACAATAATAGTTATAATAATAATAATGGATATTATAATATCCAACTCTTGTTTCGGTCCACAGAAGAAAAGAAAATATGACCCAAATAGAGTAACAATTCCAGCTCTCTACCTTTATAATGGTCGGCTATTAAGGATTGTCCCCTTATTTTCATTTAACAGAGAATTGGATAGGCATTAAACTTTAGTATAATCTCCACTAGCTAATAAATTGGCAAGTGGTATATCGTTTAGTGAGTGTCGGTGTAAAAAGGGATAAATAATATAAATTGTATGTTGTAGCTGTAAGTAGCCTGATTCGAGTAGTAGTAATAAATAAAAATATATTGAGTTTGCAGGTGCAGGTCCAATGATGTTTTGGTGATTTTCGAATTCAAACAGGAACAGAAACATATCAAATTGATTAGCCTGTTGATGGTTTACGGATAAAAGGGAGTGAGAAAAGAGATAGAGTTGATTCACAATGGTTGATGTCGTGGCATCGGGTTTCAAATGGTGATGATGGTATTGATGAGTCTAACGAAGGTGGTGGCTCGATTGATCAACGAAGAAAATTGCAGTGGTGGTGAATTGATTTTAAGGTAAGGAGTAAAAGGAAAATATATATATACATATGTATAGTGCTAGTGATGGTTTTCATATATATTCAAATCAATATTAATTGTATAAAGCATGTACTTGTGTATGTAATGTGCAGGAAACAAAAGTATAGTGGCTCACTGATGGTTGTGAGGGTTCTTGGATGGTGGTTGCAGTTGAACACAACAAATGCAAAAGAGGATAGCAGGTGGCGGTTGTTATGATGGTGTTTGGTTGTAGTAGAAACCGAGTTAGCAGCAACAATAAGTATGGGTGATGGTTTATGATGTTAGTGGTGTGCTGATCGAATCATAACTAGAAACATAAACAGTTCATGATGGTATTGTATTGGTTTAGAGGTGATAACCGATGGTCTGGGTGTCGGTTTGTATGTTTCTTTGGTTCACAGAAATAGAACCAATAGCCAAATAGTAGTAGTTGGTTTTTGTGGTATTTTGAGTGATAAGTGTGGTGGTGATTAATAATCTAACATGGTGATGATAGTGTAAGATGGTGGTGACAGATTGTTCTTAAGAGTGATTCATAAAAGTGATGGTGATCGGTTGATCCAGAAAACAGAGAGAGTTATGGTGATTGTTGGAGGGAGAAGATGTAAGTAGGTATATATGTTTTGAGATGCTTTAATGTGTCCATCTCTGTCAACAATATGTATACTGATTACTTATATAAAATAATGGAATGAGTGGGCAATCAATGAATGAAACCAAAACATGCATAGTATCAATCTATATATCCATGACAAAAGTTTTCAATTAGTAGCAATGACAAAATTTGTTTGTTTTGGTGATTCACATATTCACGGTTTAGTTGGTGAAAGGTCAAATGCAACACACAGACTAATCAATTTAAATTACAGATGATATTGAGGTGGACAAGTAACTTAATTGAAAAAGTGAAACAGTATCAGTAATTTCAATCAATTAGCTATAGTAATTGTCAATTAGAAATAGTGAACAACAAAGGACTTAATCATTTTACCGACAGTTTTCACGTACTATTATTTCATATTATAATACACACACACACACACACATACACACACACACACACACATATATATATATATATATATATATATATATATATATATATATATATATATATATATATATATATATATATATATATATATATATGATAATATAACAACTAGAAATAACTTGTAATTACATATAATATATTACCAATTCATTATACTATATCTGTACACACATAGATGTTCGTGAATCATTGGGGATAGTCAAAGGTTCAAATACATTCATGAAAAATAGTTCACATATTTTGGAACTCGGTTTAATAGAATTTTCTTATCGTGTCGAAATAATATTAAGATTAAAGTTTAAATTTGGTCGGAAATTCCCGGGTCGTCACAGTACCTACCCGTTAAAGAAATTTCGTCCCGAAATTTGAGTGAGGTGGTCATAACTAACCATATAATTGTTTTCATGACAATTATGAGTTGATAAATAGAGTTTTATCATTATTGACTAATACAGATAAAACAATTCAATTATGTGAAGCGTACGAGTGAAGTTGTCACAAAAGATTTAGATAGAGATTTAACTTTTGATGTAGTCACGATGAATTTAGAAAATAAGGTGCGTCTTAACTTTTGACGTTGTCTCGATTGAATTCCGGAATTCAAGGGATTTAAAGAAAATCTTCGAAATCTAAAAGATTTGATCCTTCGGCGAATAAGGAAATTAAGATCTCTATAATTAAATGCGATTATATGTCTCGATTGCTTTGTCTCGTATTTTCACTATAAATGAACTTCTTCCGTTCCATTATTTTCATCACTCATATACTTTCCTTCTCAGTTCATACTTCCAAAAGATTTTGAAAATGTTAATCCAGTTCTGATCTTTGTTATTTTCTTGACTATCGCTTCTGTCATCCTTCTTTTTCATTTACCACCAGAGGAATCTGTTTACTTCTATGTTTACCTTGGGGTTATAATATTTTTAATTCTCCTGTGTCTTTACGTTGCAATACGTATTGATATACACGGTTTGTAATTTCGGTGTTGTCGTCTGGCTTTATATTTTCCCTTATATTTCGAAGGCCCATGCTCTAGCTTTCTCTTCCCGACTTCAAGTCAAGAGAATAATGGTCCATAATTTGTAGATATAGAGTTTCGAATGATTATAATGTTCTAAGCAGGAAGAAACGTGATAGCACGATTTGATTTTTAAATTTATCAAAATTACAGAAGATAGAACTATCAAGAATATATTCTTCTTGATATGTTCAGAGGTTATGTAGAATGAAAGAGTTATGTAACATGACACATGACAACGTTATGACCTGTGAATCATCATGTTCTAATAGAAACTCAGCATGATTTACTGTAATATAATCACGTTGATCAAGTATCATTATATTATACTAACTCATGCATCAATTTCCAACACTACTTCAAAATCATTCATAATTTAAGCTCGAAAGTTTACAGAATATAGAAACTAATACTTTCTATATGATGTAACACTGATAGCAAGAAGATATTAATGATTTCAGATAAGAATAGTTATAAAAATATCTTCAGAAATATAGAGGATATTTATAATGAAAGATACGATAATATCTTTGAATATTTAAGATCATAGGATGATGGAGACTATTGTCCGCAAGGGTTTAGGGTAAGGAGCAAGATATTCACTAAAGACTTTAGCAGGCATTGAATCATTTGGATTCTTTGAAGTCAAACTTATTCTTTGTGATTTGTCCACGGCTTTCTTCATAGTTTCGCATAATCTGCTTTTCGGTACAAAATTTTTTTATTGAATGTTTCTGATATAATGATACACAGGAAGCACGAAGAGGTATATAATTTCGGACGAGAATATTTATGAAAATATCCTCAGAAATATCGAAGATATTGATGATGATATTTTGGAATTTCTAGGTTCGATGGTTGATGAGGAAGATTTTCCGCAAGATTTTAACATAAGTACGGAGCAAGATATTCGTTGAAGGTTTCATCGGATCCAGAATTACCTGGATTCTTTGAATATATGGTATGGTCCTTGTATTTGTCCTTGGTCTCCTTCGTGGTTAGCTCAATCCGTTTTCCAGTTCCAACTTTTCTGAGCTTTTCCAACATACTATTCTTTATCATCAAACTTTCAATGATTAAGGTCATTTACGGTTGTCTATGATTTCTGCTACTTCATTCAGCTTTTTCAACATTCAGAGTATTGATTTGTGACTGAGTGCTTTTCAGAATTTCAGAATGAGAGATCATAATTCTAAGAGATAAATGTCATACATATAACTGTTGATGTAGATATGCTGTGAGTTTTCAAAGTACTGATTGCTGGTAATGTGGTGGAATATAAAAGAATCCTCCGGTATCAAAAGGGTAATTGTATATATCAGGATTATAGTAAGGCTACTTCGAATGAAAAGTCAAAGTTGGCTTGCTGGAGCTGTGACAAAATTTGCTACTTTGAAAGGGATTACCAAGTTATTTTGGGTAATAACAATGCCAAAGAAGCTAGCACAGATAAGTGTTAGATGTTTACTCAGGTTCCGATTATTTTCAAGTGCATAACTATATGTATCAATCTCTTCTTACGTAGATGAAGTGCGGTTGGTTCATCCTTTCGATTGAGGTGTTTTCAGGAAATATGAAAGTTTTGAATGCGGATCGTAATCGTCAAGATATAAATGAGGTTTAAGATGAAATCAAGTGGCAACTTGAAGAATTGTTTAGTTTCATATGTTATAATCAATATTTTAATTCATTTTAATTGTCCAATGATGATAGTCCACAGTTGATAGTCCACAGTTAGCAATTTAATAATTTATATATAGTTTAACATGTAATATTCAAATCAATTAATACGTATTGTGACCCGTATTCGTCTCAGGCTCGATCACAACTCAAAGTATATATATTATTATAGAATCATCCTCAACCCTGTATAGAGAACTCAATCATTACTGCATATAGAGTGTCTTTGGTGATTCCAAATAATATATATAGATACGTCGATATGATATGTCACAACCTTGTATACGTGTCCCGATATTTAAAGTGCGTAAAGTAAATAATAAATAACAGAAATTAAATGACGTTAAATAAAATTGCGAGAATTAAAATTGCGATAAAATAAATTGCGATAATTAAATTGCGATAAATAAAATGTAATATGGAATTAACATTTAGCTAGGAACAGTTAGCTAGGATTTTGTTAGCGTGGTTTCTTAACAAAATTTCATATTGTCAATTAGTCTGTTTCTAATCAATTTTTATTGTGTCTATTATTTCTTCATTATGCCACTTGTTGGATTCTGATAGGTCAAAATCCAAATATAAAATTGAATAAAAATAGTTATTTTGTGGTGAACGGATTCGTATAGCTGTGATTGTAAGTAGGATAGTGAATAACAGTTGAATCAGATTCGAAGAATGTACAATGTAACTTATTAATGTGAAATCTAAATATTCCTCGGGTATTACCTACTCGTTAAAAATATTTTCACCATTAACAGTTTGTACGAAAGAATTTTTAACTACAATCTTTATGAAAATATATATACATATATATTTTCTTCAGATATAATCATGGAATTAATGAGTTAATGTGATATTAACCTCATTTGATTTATCGTTAGAACAAGAATATATAATCTCTGAAACATTAGAGATTACATAATTGCCATGTCCTGTGAAGATAAATGATATAGAACGATTCGTAGAACGAAAATTAATCGATGTAGAACAAAGAGTAACAAGAAGGTTATGCTCGAGGTACAGAATGAGATGTTGAGGCATGGATTGTTGATGGTACTGGTGCTGGTACTGATGGTACTGTTGGTGTCGGTGATGTTGCTGAAGCTGGTAAGTTTTTCACCATATTCTCCCAATTGATTACTCGAGCGCGAAGTTCATTGACTTCTTCTATTATTCCGGGATGATTGTCGGTCGGAACGAGCGAATGAATAAGGTTCAGAATTGTGGATGGAATATAATCGTGGCGAGGTATTCGGGAAATGTGGGTGAAAATGGTGTTTCGAACAAGTTCGCCGGTAAACGCGTCAGGTTCATTGCCAAGAGGTGAATTCGGTTGGTGGAAGGGATTGCCTTCTGCACATCTCCATTAATTAAGTCAACTACGAACCCATCAGATGAATTGATAATGGCTGATTGGTTGATTCATGCCGGTGACGCTGCTTTCGGAGCTTAGGTGAACCTCTATGTTGGAATAGCTGTCTGGATAACTATCGAAATAGCTATCGGAATCTGAGGAACTCGAACTGGTTGCAGGATTCATCTCGTACGATCAGATGAAGGATTTTCGATAAGAAATAGATTATAGGATATAGATTAGTACCCTGCAATACATAATTTACATATGCATATATAATACTAAAATCTCATAAGTTACGGAGGAATCTACGAAAGCTGTCAGGCAAAGATAACAATAACAGATACGCTAAGATATGAATTTATCTATACACTGTCTATGCAATAGAGGCAGTAAGACGTGTCTAGACTTTAAGGATGATAAGCAATTAATTTTTGACACTAATGATAAGCAAAACTTTTGACATGCAGACCCGGTCGAAGTCCAGACTCACTAATGCATCCTAACGACTATCAGTTAGACATACTAATGCAAGACCTGGTTCGCTAAGACCTCCGCTCTGATACCAACTGTGAAGACCCGTCCTAATCCATCCGGACGAAGTCCATATCAATTATAAACGAATCACAACAGTTGATTACATCGCGATGTACTTGATCTCTATATGATACATTTTACAAACATTGCATTCGTTTTTGAAAAGACAATACTTCATTACATCGAAAGTGGACGGCATGCATACCATTTTATAATATCTAACTATAATTGACTTAATAAAAATCTTGATGAATTCAATGACTCGAATGCAACGTCTTTTGAAATATGTCATGAATGACTCCAAGTAATATCTTTAAAATGAGCAATTGCACAACGGAAGATTTCTTTCATACCTGAGAATAAACATGCTTTCAAGTGTCAACCAAAAGGTTGGTGAGTTCATTAGTTTAACATAAATAATTATTTCATAATTTTAATAGACCACAAGATTTCATGTTTCCATTTCTCATAAATATACGTCCCATGCATAGAGACAAAAATATCATTCATATGGATTGAACACCTGGTAACCGACATTCACAGTATACATATAAGAATATCCCCATCATTCCGGGATCCTCCTTCGGACATGATATAAATTTCGAAGTACTAAAATATCCGGTACTTTGGATGGGGCTTGTTAGGCCCGATAGATCTATCTTTAGGATTCGCGTCAATTAGGGTGTCTGTTCCCTAATTCTTAGATTACCAGACTTAATAAAAAGGGGCATATTCGAGTTCGATCATTCAACCATATAATGTAGTTTCAATTACTTGTGTCTATTTCGTAAAACAGTTATAAAAACAGCGCATGTATTCTCAGTCCCAAAAATATATATTGCAAAAGCATTTAAAAAGGGATTAATGAAACTCACACATATAAATATTGTAAAACAGTTAATAAAGCATTTGCATGTATTCTTAGCCCAAAAACGTAAAGAGTAAAAGGGAGCAAATGAAACTCACACATATAATTATTGTAAAATAGTTAATAAAGCATTTGCATGTATTCTCAGCCCCAAAAATGTAAAGAGTAAAAGGGGAGCAAATGAAACTCACCGTATTGTATTTTGTAGTAAAAATACATATGACTAAATTGAACAATGCAGGGTTGACCTCGGATTCACGAACCTATATCGTTATATATATATATATATATATATATATATATATATATATATATATATATATATATATATATATATATATATATATATATATATATATATATATATATATATATATATATAATTGTAATCGAACAATTTTATATATTATTAATGATATAATTGTTATTTTAATAAATTATATATTTCATAAATGACTAATTTAAATATTTCAATTTTATGTAATTTAAATAAATAATTAGTATTTATTATAAAATGTTAATATAGCTTTGTTATATGTATTAACTTAAAAATCATTTGATAAAATAGAATAATATAAATAAAAAGTGGTATTATTTTATGATAATATCATTAGTAAATATATTTAATAATGATAATGATAATAATTATGATATTAGAAATGATAATACTTATAATGATAATAATAGTGATTATTAAAATAATAATAATAAAATGATAATAATAATAATAATAATAATAATAACAATAATGATAATAAGAATAATAATAATAATAATAATAATAATAATAATAATAATAATAATAATAATAATAATAATAATAATAATAATAATAATAATAATAATAATGGAAATAGAATAAAAGAGTATACCCTTGTAAAAAGCCATTCTAAAAAGAGTTCCCCAAGACCAGGCTCGAACTCGTGACCTCTCGCTTCACAAACACCCATTCAAACCAACTGAACGATTCCATTTTTCTATTATTATTTGTATTTTAAATATATTTAATAGATATATACGGTTTTTATTTCCTCCATCAAAACACAGACATCCAATCTTGGATCATGAAGCCCAATTCAAAATCCCACTTAATATGTCCAAGCCCATGGTGTATCCAATTTCAGTTTAATGGTCCAATGATATCAGTCGACTTAAATCGAGGGGTGCTGTGTGTGTGTGTGAGATGATATCCGTTCAATCCAAAGCAGGTAAGCAACAACAAAGTCGATTGACCATTCGATCTAGGTTTCTGGTTCAACAATTGATCAATCGATCTAAGTCTCTGGTTCTGAAATCGATCAAATCATCAATCGATCAAATCAGCAATCGATCCTGAAATTGGTCCATCAATTAATCAAGTATGAAATTGATTTATTTATATTCTTTTAGTTTCTTTAAATTCTTCTGTGATCTCTGTTTAATTGTTTGATAGAGTAATAGTAACAATAAAATGGTGTTCTTGATATTTCACGAGGTGGGTTTGGTGATAGTGAAATAGGAATCGGGTTTGATGCAGTGTTTCAGCGGTCCTTACCATCATCATCAGATCATAATTATGATCATAAGCATCTTCGTCGATTGAACACGAAACAATAATAGTTATAATAATAATGGATATTATAATATCCAACTCTTGTTTCGGTCCACAGAAGAAAAGAAAATATGACCCAAATAGAGTAACAATTCCAGCTCTCTACCTTTATAATGGTCGGCTATTAAGGATTGTCCCCTTATTTTCATTTAATAGAGAATTGGATAGGCATTAAACTTTAGTATAATCTCCACTAGCTAATAAATTGGCAAGTGGTATATCGTTTAGTGAGTGTCGGTGTAAAAAGGGATAAATAATATAAATTGTATGTTGTAGCTGTAAGTAGCCTGATTCGAGTAGTAGTAATAAATAAAAATATATTGAGTTTCCAGGTGCAGGTCCAATGATGTTTTGGTGATTTTCGAATTCAAACAGGAACAGAAACATATCAAATTGATCAGCCTATTGATGGTTTACGGATATAAGGGAGAGAGAAAAGAGATAGAGTTGATTCACAATGGTTGATGTCGTGGCATTGGGTTTCAAATGGTGATGATGGTATTGATGAGTCTAACGAAGGTGGTGGCTCGATTGATCAACGAAGAAAATTGCAGTGGTGGTGAATTGATTTTTGAAGTAAGGAGTAAAAGGAAAATATATATATACATATGTATAGTGCTAGTGATGGTTTTCATATATATTCAAATCAATATTAATTGTATAAAGCATGTACGTGTGTATGTAATGTGCAAGAAACAAAAGTATAGTGGCTCACTGATGGTTGTGAGGGTTCTTGGATGGTGGTTGCAGTTGAACACAACAAATGCAAAAGAGGATAGCAGGTGGCGGTTGTTATGATGGTGTTTGGTTGTAGTAGAAACCGAGTTAGCAGCAACAATAAGTATGGGTGATGGTTTATGATGTTAGTGTTGAGCTGATCGGATCGTAACTAGAAACATAAACAGTTCATGATGGTATTGTATTGGTTTAGAGGTGATAACCGATGGTCTGGGTGTCGGTTTGTATGTTTGTTTGGTTCACAGAAATAGAACCAATAGCCAAATAGTAGTAGTTGGTTTTTGTGGTATTTTGAGTGATAAGTGTGGTGGTGATTAATAATCTAACATGGTGATGATAGTGTAAGATGGCGGTGACAGATTGTTCTTAAGAGTGATTCATAAAAGTGATGGTGATCGGTTGATCCAGAAAACAGAGAGAGTTATGGTGATTGTTGGAGGGAGAAGATGTAAGTAGGTATATATGGTTTGAGATGCTTTAATGTGTCCATCTCTGTCAACAATATGTATACTAATTACTTATATAAAATAATGGAATGAGTGGGCAATCAATGAATGAAACCAAAACATGCATAGTATCAATCAATATATCCATGACAAAAGTTTTCAATTAGTAGCAATGACAAAATTTGTTTGTTTTGGTGATTCACATATTCACGGTTTAGTTGGTGAAAGGTCAAATGCAACACACAGACTAATCAATTTAAATTACAGATGATATTGAGGTGGACAAGTAACTTAATTGAAAAAGTGAAACAGTATCAGTAATTTCAATCAATTAGCTACAGTAATTGTCAATTAGAAATAGTGAACAACAAAGGACTTAATCATTTTACCGACAGTTTTCACGTACTATTATTTCATATTATAATACACACACACACACACACACATATATATATATATATATACATATATATATATATATACATATATATATATATATATATATATATATATATATATATATATATATAATAATATAACAACTAGAAATAACTTGTAATTACATATAATATATTACCAATTCATTATACTATATCTGTACACACATAGATGTTCGTGAATCATTGGGGATAGTCAAAGGTTCAAATACATTCATGAAAAATAGTTCACATATTTTGGAACTCGGTTTAATAGAATTTGCTTATCGTGTCGAAATAATATTAAGATTAAATTTTAAATTTGGTCGGAAATTCCCGGTCGTCACAATGTTTGACCGAGGTAGACGATGGTGAGAAGGAAAATCCTACTGTGGTGGGAGAGGTGATTCGAGACTCCCCTCCGGAGTCAACTATGTAAGTTGACATGGTTAGTTGTACATGATTATTGGCCGTGTTATTTGAATCGGGGTTCAGGACTGAGGTGATTTAAGGTGTGTGCAGCGGGGATAAGGAGGCCAATGGTGAAAATACTTGGTGTTAGTATTTTCGGTGACGAAGAAGATAAATGTTCGTCAAGGTGGAGATTGTTGGACGAATGTCCAATATTGACTAACATTTAAGTTGAATATAATATTTGCATGAAGTTTGCATGTGAGTTTTGTTGGCTAACTTTGTTGAAGAAATATACGTTCTCATGTGTGAAGACATAAAAGGAGGTTGTTGCTTTCACATGGGGTAGGTATGGTTGTCATTTATTTATTTATTTCACATGTAAAGATGATCATGTATATTTGTTATTATAAATAGCTCATCATTCAGAGGATTGAAAGTATCCAGAGAAAGGGATCAAGTATCACAAATGAGGAAAAACACAGTTGATCGATAATATCAACGGAGTGTGTTTATTTGTGAGGGAGAGTTTTATTCTTGTAAGGAGTGTAAAGGAGTGTACGGGAAACTTAGATTTTATACTAAAATCTAAGGGGCTTGAGTTTGGGTTTAACTCATAGTGTATTTTTTCTTGTACCGGGTTCTTTTATATTATAAGAATAAAGGAGACTTTTGGGGTGGATGTAGGCAGGGTTTGCCGAACCACGTTAAATCGTCTTGTTATCAGTTACTTTATTTGCTTTTTATTATTTCTCCTAAGTTTGTCTCAAACAAATTATATCCTCGCTTCCGCTGGGGTGGGTGCGCTAGGCAAATTGTCATAACACCTTTAAAGGGTTTTGGTTTGTGTTTTACTGAATTAATCTATTTGTGATCTACTTTTTTTGTTATGGTGGAATTTGGGTGTATAAAGGTCGAATACAAAGAAAAAATATGTATAATGTCTACAGATATATAGGAAATAATGATGATCATGGATACAAGGAAAGATCAAATTTTACATGTAAAATTAAATTTTGAACATATGGTGTAAAAGTTGTGTATTTTGTTGTAGCATATAACCCAAATTCTATATTTATATGTTAAAATATTAATAATGTTTTTCTAGACTAATCTAGAAATAAGTAAGTTTTATTAGATATTTAAGATGGATATTTAGCTAGTAGAAAAAATCAGAATCTCCTAGAAGCAAATTAACCGACTTATCTTGCCTATAATGTAACATCCCAGGTAAACGTTCCCCGTAGCATGATATTGTCCGCTTTGCCCGTAGGCGCACGAATTTTTCTTGGCAACCACACACGACGAGAACTTTCCAGAAGGTCACCCATCATGGTAGTGCTCTCGCCTGAGCACGCTTAACTGCAGAGTTCTCATGAGATCTGCTGCGCTTGTGGTCCTAAAACGTGTCATGCTAGGAAAGGTCTCCACACCCTTATAAGGCATGCTTCGTTCTCCTCTCCAACCGATGTGGGACGGATGTAACACGGGTGTTACAATCCTCCCCCCTAATGGGACACAGCGTCCTCGCTGTGCACGCTTGGTCCGGGGCCTGGCTCTGATACCATCTGTAACATCCCAGGTAAACGTTCCCCGTAGCATGATATTGTCCGCTTTGCCCGTAGGCGCACGGATTTTTCTTGGCAACCACACACGACGAGAACTTTCCCAGAAGGTCACCCATCATGGTAGTGCTCTCGCCTGAGCACGCTTAACTGCAGAGTTCTCATGAGATCTGCTGCGCTTGTGGTCCTAAAACGCGTCATGCTAGGAAAGGTCTCCACACCTTTATAAGGCATGCTTCGTTCTCCTCTCCAACCGATGTGGGACGGATGTAACACGGGTGTTACATATAAATAGGCTGATGATGATTCCAAATGTATGCAACAAATACATTTCAAGTAATAAAAGTTTCATTCCTTTCCAACACAAGTCCTCCATCTTTTCTACAACAAAAACAAACCATCCCCTCTATTATAATACTTTCATATTAATCACCATTTTACTAATTCTAATTTAATAAAATAGTCACATTTTGTCAATATAAAACAACTATTCTAACAAGTGGTATCAAGAGCCGTGTTTGTGCGTTATTTCGTGTACACCATGACTACCGTTGGTGCATACAATATTTCCGTCCCCATCTTTGACGGCGACAACTATGATTTTTGGAGTATCCGTATGAAGACATATTTCCAAGCACAAAGCTTATGGGATATTGTCGAAGTCGGGTTTACAACTCCAAAGGACGTTGGAACTCTGTCCGCGGAAGAACAAGAAAAATACAACAAAAATATTGTAAGAAATGCTGCTGCTGTTGGGTACATTCAACAAGCCTTAACACCGTCTATCTTTCCACGAATCATGGGAGCTACGATAGCCAAAGAGGCGTGGAAGATCCTTCAAGAAGAATTTCAAGGAAATGTCAATGTGAAATCCGTTAAACTACTAACTCTAAGACGAGATTTAGCAAAATTCAAACATGAAAGAGACCGAGACCGTAAAAGATTACTATTCTAGAATTAAAGAAATAGTAAATCAAATGAGAGCCTATGGAGATTCTATAACTGATAAAAGGATCGTAGAAAAAATACTTATCAGTATGACAGAAAAATACGATCATTTCATTACTGCTATCGAAGAGTCAAAAGACATCGAGACTCTGTCGGTACCAGAATTAATTGGCTCTCTTGAAGCATATGAGGCTAGACTGAGTCGGCGTAGTGAAAACTCACTCGAAAGTGCCTTTCAGTCTAAACTCAAATTAAGGTCTCAAAAATCTAAAAAATGAGGGGAAAAGAATTTATGAAGAAAATTCAAGAGGAGGAGAAAAACCCAGAACCGGGTTCGATCAAAAAAGAAAAAGCTACCCTCCATGTGGTATTTACAAAAGGACAAACTGAAATGTCCCGTTCTTATTGATTAAAAACGTTCCATATTAATTGATTTCGTTGCGAGGTTTTGATCTCTATATGAGACGTTTTTCAAAGACTGTATTCATTTTAAAACAAACCATAACCTTTATTTCATCAATAAAGGTTTAAAAAGCTTTACGTAGATTATCAAATAATGATAATCTAAAATATCCTGTTTACACACGACCATTACATAATGGTTTACAATACAAATATGTTACAACAAAATAAGTTTCTTGAATGCAGTTTTTACACAATATCATACAAGCATGGACTCCAAATCTTGTCCTTATTTAAGTATGCGACAGCGGAAGCTCTTAATAATCACCTGAGAATAAACATGCTTAAAACGTCAACAAAAATGTTGGTGAGTTATAGGTTTAATCTATATATATCAAATCATAATAATAGACCACAAGATTTCATATTTCAATACACATCCCATACATAGAGATAAAAATCATTCATATGGTGAACACCTGGTAACCGACATTAACAAGATGCATATATAAGAATATCCCCATCATTCCGGGACACCCTTCGGATATGATATAAATTTCGAAGTACTAAAGCATCCGGTACTTTGGATGGGGTTTGTTAGGCCCAATAGATCTATCTTTAAGATTCGCGTCAATTAGGGTGTCTGTTCCCTAATTCATAGATTACCAGACTTAATAAAAAAGGGCATATTCGATTTCGATAATTCAACCATAGAATGTAGTTTCACGTACTTGTGTCTATTTTGTAAATCATTTATAAAACCTGCATGTATTCTCATCCCAAAAATATTAGATTTTAAAAGTGGGACTATAACTCACTTTCACAGATTTTTACTTCTTCGGGAAGTAAGACTTGGCCACTGGTTGATTCACGAACCTATAACAATATATACATATATATCAAAGTATGTTCAAAATATATTTACAACACTTTAATATATTTTGATGTTTTAAGTTTATTAAGTCAGCTGTCCTCGTTAGTAACCTACAACTAGTTGTCCACAGTTAGATGTACAGAAATAAATCGATAAATATTATCTTGAATCAATCCACGACCCAGTGTATACGTATCTCAGTATTGATCACAACTTAAACTATATATATTTTGGAATCAACCTCAACCCTGTATAGCTAACTCCAACATTCACATATAGAGTGTCTATGGTTGTTCCGAAATATATATAGATGTGTCGACATGATAGGTCGAAACATTGTATACGTGTCTATGGTATCTCAAGATTACATAATATACAATACAAGTTGATTAAGTTATGGTTGGAATAGATTTGTTACCAATTTTCACGTAGCTAAAATGAGAAAAATTATCCAATCTTGTTTTACCCATAACTTCTTCATTTTAAATCCGTTTTGAGTGAATCAAATTGCTATGCTTTCATATTGAACTCTATTTTATTAATCTAAACAGAAAAAGTATAGGTTTATAGTCGGAAAAATAAGTTACAAGTCGTTTTTGTAAAGGTAGTCATTTCAGTCGAAAGAACGACGTCTAGATGACAATTTTAGAAAACACACTTCCACTTTGAGTTTAACCATAATTTTTGGATATAGTTTCATGTTCATAATAAAAATCATTTTCTCAGAATAACAACTTTTAAATCAAATTTTATCATAGTTTTTAATTAACTAACCCAAAACAGCCCGCGGTGTTACTACGACAGCGTAAATCCGGTTTTACGGTGTTTTTCGTGTTTCCAGGTTTTAAATCATTAAGTTAGCATATCATATAGATATAGAATATGTGTTTAGTTAATTTTAAAAGTCAAGTTAGAAGGATTAGCTTTTGTTTGCAAACAAGTTTAGAATTAACTAAACTATGTTCTAGTGATTACGAGTTTAAACCTTCGAATAAGATAGCTTTATATGTATGAATCGAATGATGTTATGAACATCATTACTACCTCAAGTTTAGTAGGTAAACCTACTGGAAGTGACAAGAAATGATCTAGCTTCAAAGGATCTTGGATGGCTTGAAAGTTCTTGAAGTAGGATCATGACACAAAAACAAGTTCAAGTAAGATTTTTACTCGAATTAAGATAGTTTATAGTTATAGAAATTGAATCAAAGTTTGAATATGAATATTACCTTGAATAAGAAAGATAACCTACTATATATAACAAAGGTTTCTTGATCTTAGATGATTACTTGGAATGGATTAGAAAGCTTAGAAGTAAATTAGTAAACTTGAAGGGATTTTTGAAGTGTTCTTGAAGTGTTCTTCCTATGTTGATTATAGCTTGATTCTTGAAGTGATTTTTGATGAAGATGATGAATAACTACTGGAAAAATACGTTCATAATAGTGTGTGTGTGTTAAGAGAGAATTAGAAAGAGAATTGGAAGTGAAATGGAGTGAATGATGAGTGGTAATTGGTGAGTGGTGAGTGGGGTTAAAAGGAGTTCTAGTTAGTTGACTAGCTCATGGTAGAAGTTAAAATTGATTAGTAATACATGAAATAATCAAGAGTGGAATCCCATGCTAGTTCCTATTGGTATATACCCATAGTAAGTACGTTTTGAAGCTGTGTATAATACGGGTAAGAATACGACTAGAATTCTTGATGAAAGAAAAGAATGGGAAAGTAACTGTAACCATTTTTGTTAAGTATGAGTGTTTTGATATATGTCTTGAAGTCTTCCAAAAGTATTTTAATACATCTAAATACACTACATGTATATACATTTTAACTGAGTCGTTAAGTCATCGTTAGTAGTTACATGTAAGTGTTGTTTTGAAACCGTTAAGTTAACGATCTCAATTAATGTTGTTAACCCATTGTTTATTATATCTAATGAGATGTTAAATTATTATATTATCATGATATTATGATATATTAATATATCTTAATATGATATATATACATTTAAATGTCGTTACAACGATAATCGTTACATATATGTCTCGTTTCGAAATCCTTAAGTTAGTAGTCTTGTTTATATGTATATAACTCATTGTTAATATACTTATGGAGATACTTACTTATCATAATCTCATGTTAACCATATGTATATCCATATATATATCGTCATGTCGTTTTTACAAGTTTTAACGTTCGTGAATCGCCGGTCAACTTGGGTGGTCAATTGTCTATATGAAACATATTTCAATTAATCAAGTCTTAACAAGTTTGATTGCTTAAAATGTTGGAAACATTTAATCATGTAAATATCAATCTCAATTAATATATATAAACATGGAAAAGTTCGGGTCACTACAGTACCTACCCGTTAAATAAATTTCGTCCCGAAATTTTAAGCTGTTGAAGGTGTTGACGAATCTTCTGGAAATAGATGCGGGTATTTCTTCTTCATCTGATCTTCATGCTCCCAGGTGAACTCGGGTCCTCTACGAGCATTCCATCGAACCTTAATAATTGGTATCTTGTTTTGCTTAAGTCTTTTAACCTCACGATCCATTATTTCGACGGGTTCTTCGATGAATTGGAGTTTTTCGTTGATTTTGATTTCATCTAACGAAATAGTGAGATCTTCTTTAGCAAAACATTTCTTCAAATTCAAGATGTGGAAAGTGTTATGTACAGCCGCGAGTTGTTGAGGTAACTCAAGTCGGTAAGCTACTGGTCCGACACGATCAATAATCTTGAATGGTCCAATATACCTTGGACTTAATTTCCCTCGTTTACCAAATCGAACAACGCCTTTCCAAGGTGCAACTTTAAGCATGACCATCTCTCCAATTTCAAATTCTATATCTTTTCTTTTAATGTCAGCGTAGCTCTTTTGTCGACTTTGGGTGGTTTTCAACCGTTGTTGAATTTGGATGATTTTCTCGGTAGTTTCTTGTATAATCTCCGGACTCGTAATCTTTCTATCCCCCACTTCACTCCAACAAATCGGAGACCTGCACTTTCTACCATAAAGTGCTTCAAACGGCGCCATCTCAATGCTTGAATGGTAGCTGTTGTTGTAGGAAAATTATGCTAACGGTAGATGTCGATCCCAACTGTTTCCGAAATCAATAACACATGCTCGTAGCATGTCTTCAAGCGTTTGTATCGTCCTTTCGCTCTGCCCATCAGTTTGTGGATGATAGGCAGTACTCATGTCTAGACGAGTTCCTAATGCTTGCTGTAATGTCTGCCAAAATCTTGAAATAAATCTGCCATCCCTATCAGAGATAATAGAGATTGGTATTCCATGTCTGGAGACGACTTCCTTCAAATACAGTCGTGCTAACTTCTCCATCTTGTCATCTTCTCTTATTGGCAGGAAGTGTGCTGATTTGGTGAGACGATCAACTATTACCCAAATAGTATCAAAACCACTTGCAGTCCTTGGCAATTTAGTGATGAAATCCATGATAATGTTTTCCCATTTCCATTCTGGGATTTCGGGTTGTTGAAGTAGACCTGATGGTTTCTGATGCTCAGCTTTGACCTTAGAACACGTCAAACATTCTCCTACGTATTTAGCAACATCGGCTTTCATACCCGGCCACCAAAAATGTTTCTTGAGATCCTTGTACATCTTCCCCGTTCCAGGATGTATTGAGTATCTAGTTTTATGAGCTTCTCTAAGTACCATTTCTCTCATATCTCCAAATTTTGGTACCCAAATCCTTTCAGCCCTATACCGGATTCCGTCTTCCTGAATATTAAGATGCTGCTCCGATCCTTTGGGTATTTCATCCTTTAAATTTCCTTCTTTTAAAACTCCTTGTTGCGCCTCCTTTATTTGAGTAGTAAGGTTATTATGAATCATTATATTCATAGATTTTACTCGAATGGGTTCTCTGTCCTTCCTGCTCAAGGCATCGGCTACCACATTTGCCTTCCCCGGGTGGTAACGAATCTCAAAGTCGTAATCATTCAACAATTCAATCCACCTACGCTGCCTCATATTCAGTTGTTTCTTATTAAATATGTGTTGAAGACTTTTGTGGTCGGTATATATAATACTTTTGACCCCATATAAGTAGTGCCTCCAAGTCTTTAATGCAAAAACAACCGCGCCTAATTCCAAATCATGCGTCGTATAATTTTGCTCGTGAATCTTCAATTGTCTAGACGCATAAGCAATCACCTTCGTTCGTTGCATTAATACACAACCGAGACCTTGCTTTGATGCGTCACAATAAATCACAAAATCATCATTCCCTTCAGGCAATGACAATATAGGTGCCGTAGTTAGCTTTTTCTTCAATAACTGAAACGCTTTCTCTTGTTCATCATTCCATTCAAATTTCTTCCCTTTATGCGTTAATGCGGTCAAGGGTTTTGCTATTCTGGAAAAGTCTTGGATGAACCTTCTGTAGTAACCAGCTAGTCCTAAAAACTGGCGTATGTGTTTCGGAGTTTTCGGGGTTTCCCACTTTTCAACAGTTTCTATCTTTGCCGGATCCACCTTAATACCTTCTTTGTTCACTATGTGATCGAGGAATTGAACTTCTTCCAACCAAAATGCACACTTTGAAAACTTAGCGTACAATTCTTCCTTCCTCAATACTTCTAACACCTTTCTCAAATGTTCACCGTGTTCTTGGTCATTCTTTGAGTAAATAAGTATGTCATCAATGAAAACAATGACAAACTTGTCAAGGTATGGTCCACAAACTCGGTTCATAAGGTCCATGAACACAGCTGGTGCATTAGTTAAACCAAACGGCATGACCATAAACTCGTAATGACCGTAACGTGTTCTGAAAGCAGTCTTTGGAATATCATCTTCTTTCACCCGCATTTGATGATACCCGGAACGTAAGTCAATCTTTGAATAAACAGACGAGCCTTGTAGTTGATCAAATAAGTCATCGATTCTCGGTAGTGGGTAGCGGTTCTTTATGGTAAGTTTGTTCAACTCTCGGTAGTCGATACACAACCTGAATGTACCATCTTTCTTCTTGACAAACAAAACAGGAGCTCCCCACGGTGATGTGCTTGGTCGAATGAAACCACGCTCTAAAAGTTCTTGTAATTGGCTTTGCAGTTCTTTCATCTTGCTGGGTGTGAGTCTGTAAGGAGCACGAGCTATTGGTGCAGCTCCTGGTACAAGATCTATTTGAAATTCAACGGATCGATGTGGGGGTAATCCCGGTAATTCTTTCGGAAATACATCGGAAAATTCTTTTGCGACGGGAACATCATTGATGCTCTTTTCTTCAGTTTGTACTTTCTCGACGTGTGCTAGAACAGCATAGCAACCTTTTCTTATTAGTTTTTGTGCCTTCAAATTACTAATAAGATGTAGCTTCGTGTTGCCCTTTTCTCCGTACACCATTAAGGGTTTTCCTTTTTCTCGTATAATGCGAATTGCATTTTTGTAACAAACGATCTCTGCTTTCACTTCTTTCAACCAGTCCATACCGATTATCACATCAAAACTCCCTAACTCTACTGGTATCAAGTCAATCTTAAATGTTTCGCTAACCAGTTTAATTTCTCGATTCCGACATATATTATCTGCTGAAATTAATTTACCATTTGGTAATTCGAGTAAAAATTTACTATCCAAAGGCGTCAATGGACAACTTAATTTAGCACAAAAATCTCTACTCATATAGCTTCTATCCGCACCCGAATCAAATAAAACGTAAGCAGATTTATTGTCAATAAGAAACGTACCCGTAACAAGCTCCGGGTCTTCCTGTGCCTCTGCCGCATTAATATTGAAAACTCTTCCGCGGCCTTGTCCATTCGTGTTCTCCTGGTTCGGGCAATTTCTAATAATGTGGCCCGGTTTTCCACATTTATAACAAACTACATTGGCATAACTTGCTCCGACACTACTTGCTCCGCCATTACTCGTTCCGACACCATTTGTTCCTTTCATTCTATTAACCCCTGGTCCGTAGACCTCACACTTCGCCGCGCTATGACCATTTCTTTTACACTTGTTGCAAAATTTGGTGCAAAACCCTGAGTGATACTTTTCACTCCTTTGGCATAGCTGCTTCTGATTGTTGTTGTTGTTGTTGCGGTTATTATTATTGTTGGGATGATTGTTGTAGTTGCTGTTGTTGTTGTATTGGTGATTCTTATCACCGTTTTCCTCCCACTTTCTTTTGACTTGCTTCACATTGGCCTCTTCAGCAGTCTGTTCTTTAATTCTTTCTTCAATCTGGTTCACTAGTTTGTGAGCCATTCTACATGCCTGTTGTATGGAGGCGGGCTTGTGTGAACTTATATCTTCTTGGATTCTTTCCGGTAATCCTTTTACAAACGCGTCGATCTTCTCTTCCTCATCTTCGAATGCTCCCGGACACAATAGGCACAATTCTGTGAATCGTCTTTCGTACGTGGTAATATCAAATACTTGGGTTCGTAACCCTCTAAGTTCTGTCTTGAGCTTATTGACCTCGGTTCTGGGACGGTACTTCTCGTTCATCAAGAGCTTAAATGCTGACCACGGTAGTGCGTACGCATCGTCTTGTCCCACTTGCTCTAGATAGGTATTCCACCATGTTAACGCAGAACCTGTGAAGGTATGCGTAGCGTACTTTACTTTAACCTCTTCAGTACACTTACTTATGGCAAACACCGATTCGACCTTCTCGGTCCACCGTTTCAATCCGATCGGTCCTTCGGTTCCATCAAATTCCAAAGGTTTGCAGGCAGTGAATTCTTTGTAGGTGCATCCTACACGATTTCCTGTACTGCTAGATCCAAGGTTATTGTTGGTATGTAGCGCAGCCTGTACTGCGGCTATGTTTGAAGCTAGAAAAGTACGGAATTCCTCTTCATTCATATTCACGGTGTGTCGAGTAGTCGGTGCCATTTCCTTCAAAATAGTCAAATGGAACAAGTTAATCATACTGAATATTAAGAGTAGTTAATAGTATTTCGTAGCATAATATGAACTCATTTATAAAAGCTTTTTCTTCATATTAGCGTTTTATAAGTTTAAATTCGGGTAGTAGCTACCCGTTAAGTTCATACTTAGTAGCTAATATACAATTCAACTACTACAATTCTATATGAAAAACTGATTATAATAATATTTCGCGTTCAAACTTTTATACAATATTTTACAAACTTACAATACCGCTTATTTTACATAAAGCATGAAATATAGCACACAATAACTTTGATACAAGATAGTTGTGAAGATAATTCTAGCTAGTACACAAGTCGTTCAGCAAAGGCAATAAAGACACGTAATTCATACGTCCAGAAACAAGTCATGCATTCTGGTTTTACTAGGACTACTTCCCATCCTTGGTCTTGTGGAACATAACCGTTATGGCCGTTGATAAGACAGCGTGTTGTAACGTCATCAAAGGGACGAGGGTTACGTAATGTCCAACAGTCCCGTAACAATCTAAAAACCTCATTTCTTACCCCAATTACCGACTCCGTCACTTGTGAGAACGTTTTGTTTAATAGTTGTAGGCCGATGTTCTTGTTCTCACTTTGGTGAGAAGAGAACATTACTAATCCGTAAGCATAACATGCTTCTTTATGTTGCATGTTAGCCGCTTTTTCTAAATCACGAAGTCCAATATTCGGATATATTGAGTCAAAATAATTTCTTAACCCATTGCGTAAAATAGCATTTGGGTTCCCCGCAATATATGCGTCAAAGTAAACACATCGTAACTTATGGATTTCCCAATGTGATATCCCACATCTTTCGAACGAAAGCCTTTTATAAACCAAGGCATTCTTGGAACGTTCTTCGAATGTCTTACAAACTGATCTCGCCTTAAATAGTTGTGCCGAAGAATTCTGACCGACTCTAGACAAGATTTCATCAATCATGTCTCCGGGTAGGTCTCTTAAAATATTGGGTTGTCTATCCATTTTGTGTTTTTATACTGTAAAATAGACAAGAGTTAGATTCATAAAAAAAAATACTTATTAATACAAGCAATTTTTACATATATCATAAAGCATAAGCACACTATATTACATATATTACACCACACGAATACAACTATCTTATTCCTACTCGCTTGTTTCTTCTTCTTCGGTTTTGGTTCGTTTTGCCAAGTTTCTAGGGATATATGATGTTCCCCTAATACGAACCATCGTTTTCCACATTGGTTTAGAAAAACCTGGTGGTTTAGAGGTTCCCGTGTCATTGTTACAACTTAAGGACTTCGGGGGTTGACGATACATATAAAGTTCATCGGGGTTGGAATTAGATTTCTCTATTTTTATGCCCTTTCCCTTATTATTTACTTTTGCCTTTTTAAATTCAGTTGGGGTAATTTCTATAACATCATCGGAATTCTCGTCAGAATCCGATTCATCGGAGAATTGGTAATCCTCCCAATATTTTGCTTCCTTAGCGGAAACACCATTGACCATAATTAACCTTGGTCGGTTGGTTGAGGATTTTCTTTTACTTAACCGTTTTATTATTTCCCCCACCGGTTCTATTTCTTCATCCGGTTCCGATTCTTCTTCCAGTTCCGATTCTTCTTCTGGTTCCGACTCTTCTTCCGGTTCCTCTTCGGGAACTTGTGAATCAGTCCAAAATTTATTCCAATTTACATTTGACTCTTCATTATTATTAGGTGAGTCAATGGGACTTGTTCTAGAGGTAGACATCTATCACATAATATCAAACGCGTTAAGAGATTAATATATCACATAATATTCACATGTTAAAAATATATAGTTTCCAACAAAATTTGTTAAGCAATCATTTTTCAAGTAAACACGGTCGAAGTCCAGACTCACTAATGCATCCTAACAAACTCGATAAGACACACTAATGCAAAATTCTGGTTCTCTAAGACCAACGCTCTGATACTAACTGAAATGTCCCGTTCTTATTGATTAAAAACGTTCCATATTAATTGATTTCGTTGCGAGGTTTTGACCTCTATATGAGACGTTTTTCAAAGATTGCATTCATTTTAAAACAAACCATAACCTTTATTTCATCAATAAAGGTTTAAAAAGCTTTTCGTAGATTATCAAATAATGATAATCTAAAATATCCTGTTTACACACGACCATTACATAATGGTTTATAATACAAATATGTTACAACAAAATAAGTTTCTTGAATGCAGTTTTTACACAATATCATACAAGCATGGACTCCAAATCTCATCCTTATTTAAGTATGCGACAGCGGAAGCTCTTAATAATCACCTGAGAATAAACATGCTTAAAACGTCAACAAAAATGTTGGTGAGTTATAGGTTTAACCTATATATATCAAATCATAACAATAGACCACAAGATTTCATATTTCAATACACATCCCATACATAGAGATAAAAATCATTCATATGGTGAACACCTGGTAACCGACATTAACAAGATGCATATATAAGAATATCCCCATCATTCCGGGACACCCTTCGGATATGATATAAATTTCGAAGTACTAAAGCATCCGGTACTTTGGATGGGGTTTGTTAGGCCCAATAGATCTATCTTTAGGATTCGCGTCAATTAGGGTGTCTGTTCCCTAATTCTTAGATTACCAGACTTAATAAAAAGGGGCATATTCGATTTCGATAATTCAACCATAGAATGTAGTTTCACGTACTTGTGTCTATTTTGTAAATCATTTATAAAACCTGCATGTATTCTCATCCCAAAAATATTAGATTTTAAAAGTGGGACTATAACTCACTTTCACAGATTTTTACTTCGTCGGGAAGTAAGACTTGGCCACTGGTTGATTCACGAACCTATAACAATATATACATATATATCAAAGTATGTTCAAAATATATTTACAACACTTTTAATATATTTTGATGTTTTAAGTTTATTAAGTCAGCTGTCCTCGTTAGTAACCTACAACTAGTTGTCCACAGTTAGATGTACAGAAATAAATCGATAAATATTATCTTGAATCAATCCACGACCCAGTGTATACGTATCTCAGTATTGATCACAACTCAAACTATATATATTTTGGAATCAACCTCAACCCTGTATAGCTAACTCCAACATTCACATATAGAGTGTCTATGGTTGTTCCGAAATATATATAGATGTGTTGACATGATAGGTCGAAACATTGTATACGTGTCTATGGTATCTCAAGATTACATAATATACAATACAAGTTGATTAAGTTATGGTTGGAATAGATTTGTTACCAATTTTCACGTAGCTAAAATGAGAAAAATTATCCAATCTTGTTTTACTCATAACTTCTTCATTTTAAATACGTTTTGAGTGAATCAAATTGCTATGGTTTCATATTGAACTCTATTTTATGAATCTAAACAGAAAAAGTATAGGTTTATAGTCGGAAAAATAAGTTACAAGTCGTTTTTGTAAAGGTAGTCATTTCAGTCGAAAGAACGACGTCTAGATGACCATTTTAGAAAACATACTTCCACTTTGAGTTTAACCATAATTTTTGGATATAGTTTCATGTTCATAATAAAAATCATTTTTTCAGAATAACAACTTTTAAATCAAAGTTTATCATAGTTTTTAAGTAACTAACCCAAAACAGCCCGCGGTGTTACTACGACGGCGTAAATCCGGTTTTACGGTGTTTTTCGTTTTTCCAGGTTTTAAATCATTAAGTTAGCATATCATATAGATATAGAATATGTGTTTAGTTAATTTTAAAAGTCAAGTTAGAAGGATTAACTTTTGTTTGCGAACAAGTTTAGAATTAACTAAACTATGTTCTAGTGATTACGAGTTTAAACCTTCGAATAAGATAGCTTTATATGTATGAATCGAATGATGTTATGAACATCATTACTACCTCAAGTTTAGTAGGTAAACCTACTGGAAGTGACAAGAAATGATCTAGCTTCAAAGGATCTTGGATGGCTTGAAAGTTCTTGAAGTAGGATCATGACACAAAAACAAGTTCAAGTAAGATTTTTACTCGAATTAAGATAGTTTATAGTTATAGAAATTGAATCAAAGTTTGAATATGAATATTACCTTGAATAAGAAAGATAACCTACTGTATATAACAAAGGTTTCTTGATCTTAGATGATTACTTGGAATGGATTAGAAAGCTTGGAAGTAAATTAGTAAACTTGAAGGGATTTTTGAAGTGTTCTTGAAGTGTTCTTCCTATGATGATTATAGCTTGATTCTTGAAGTGATTTTTGATGAAGATGATGATTAACTACTGGAAAAATACGTTCATAATAGGGTGTGTGTGTGTGTTGAGAGAGAATTAGAAAGAGAATTGGAAGTGAAATGGAGTGAATGATGAGTGGTAATTGGTGAGTGGTGAGTGGGGTTAAAAGGAGTTCTAGTTAGTTGACTAGCTCATGGTAGAAGTTAAAATTGATTAGTCATACATGACATAATCAAGAGTGGAATCCCATGCTAGTTCCTATTGGTATATACCCATAGTAAGTACGTTTTGAAGCTGTGTATAATACGGGTAAGAATACGACTAGAATTCTTGATGAAAGAAAAGAATGGGAAAGTAACTGTAACCATTTTTGTTAAGTATGAGTGTTTTGATATATGTCTTGAAGTCTTCCAAAAGTATTTTAATACATCAAAATACACTACATGTATATACATTTTAACTGAGTCGTTAAGTCATCGTTAGTCGTTACATGTAAGTGTTGTTTTGAAACTGTTAAGTTAACGATCTCAATTAATGTTGTTAACCCATTGTTTATTATATCTAATGAGATGTTAAATTATTATATTATCATGATATTATGATATATTAATATATCTTAATATGATATATATACATTTAAATGTCGTTACAACGATAATCGTTACATATATGTCTCGTTTCGAAATCCTTAAGTTAGTAGTCTTGTTTATATGTATATAACTCATTGTTAATATACTTATGGAGATACTTACTTATCATAATCTCATGTTAACCATATGTATATCCATATATATATCGTCATGTCGTTTTTACAAGTTTTAACGTTCGTGAATCGCCGGTCAACTTGGGTGGTCAATTGTCTATATGAAACATATTTCAATTAATCAAGTCTTAACAAGTTTGATTGCTTAACATGTTGGAAACATTTAATCATGTAAATATCAATCTCAATTAATATATATAAACATGGAAAAGTTCGGGTCACTACACAAACCACTTGAAGAAAGATTGTTTCCACAAAGGGAAGCCACAATGCCATAACTGCAGAAGATTTGGGCATCTAGAAAAAGATTGTCGTTTAAAACAAAATCATCGAGCTAACTGTGATGACCTGGGAATGATGGGGATATTCTTATATGCATAATTGTGAATGTCATGTCCGAAGGAGGATCCCAGAATGATGGGGATATTCTTATATGCATAATTGTGAATGTCGGTTATCAGGTGTTCAATCCATATGAAAGATATTTTTGTCTCTATGCATAGGACGTATGTTTATGAGAAATGAAAATAAGAAATCTTGTGTTCTATTAAAATTATGAAATGATTATTTATGTTAAACTAATGAACTCACCAACCTTTTGGTTGACACTTTAAAGCATGTTTATTCTCAGGTACGAAAGAAATCTTCCGCTGTGAATTTGCTCATATTAGAGATATTACTTGGAGTCATTCATGATATATTTCAAAAGATGTTGCATTCGAGTCGTTGAATTCATCAAGATTATTATTAAGTCAATTATATTTGGTTATATTATGAAATGGTATGCATGTCTGTCAACTGTCGATGTAAATGAAAGTTTGTCTTTTAAAAACGAATGCAATGTTTGTAAAATGTATCATATAGAGGTCAAGTACCTTGCGATGTAATCAACTGTTGGGAATCGTTTATGATCGATATGGACTTCATCCGGATGGATTAGGATGGGTTCTTACAGTTGGTATCAGAGCGGTGGTCTTAGCGAACCAGGTCTACATTAGCGTGTCTAACTGATAAGTCGTTAGGATGCATTAGTGAGTCTGGACTTCGACCGTGTCTGCATGTCAAAAGTTTTGCTTATCATTTAGTGTCGAAAATTATTTGCTTATCATCCTTAAAGTCTAGACACGTCTTACTGCCTCTATTGCATAGACAGTGTATAGATAAATTCATATCTTAGCGTATCTGTTATTGTTACCATTGCCTGACAGCGTCCGTAGATTTCTCCGTAACTTATAGGATTTAATTATTATATATGCATATGTAAATTATGTATTGCAGGGTACTAATCTACATCCTATAATCTATTTCTTAAAAAAAAAAATCTTTCATCTGATCGTACGAAATGAATCCTGAAACCAGTTCGAGTCCCTCAGATTTCGATAGCTATTCCGATAGTTATTCCGACAGCTATTCCGACGTGGATATTCACCTAAGCTCCGAAAACAGCTTCACCAGAATGAATCAACCAATCATCCATCCTCAATTCATATGATGGGTTCATAGTCGACTTAATTAATGGAGACGAGTAGAAAGCGATTCTTTCCACCCATCAACCTGCACTCTTGGCGAAGAACCCGAAGCACCTACCGGCGAATCTATCCGAAACACCATTTTCAGCTTCATTTCAGAGTAGTTCGACACGATTATATTATATCCACAATTCTAAACCTTATTCATTCGCTCGTTCCTATCGACGATCATCCCGGAATAATATAAGAAGTCAACGAACTTCGCGCTCGAGTAATCAATTTGGAGGATATGGTGCAAAACGTACCAGCTTCAGCAGCATCACCGGCACCAACAGTACCACCAACAACCCAAGTTTCAATATCACATGCCTCAACATCTCAATCTATACCTCGAGTATAATCTCGTTCTACATGACGTTCTACATCAGTTATCTTCGTTCGACATGGCAATTATGTAATCTCTAATGTTTTAGAGATTATATATTCTTATTCTAACGGTAAATCAAATGAGTTTAATATCATATTAACTCATTAAATCAATGATTACATCTGAAGAAAATATATATGTATATATGTTTTCATAAAGAATGTAATTAATAATTCTTTTGTACAAATTGTTAATGGTGAAAATATTTTAACGGGTAGGTAATACCCGAGGAATATTTAGATTTCACCTTAATAAGTTACACTGTACATTCGTCAAAGCTGATTTAACAGTCATTTACTATCCGATTTGCACTCACCGACATACGTATCTGTTCACCGCAGAATAACCATTTTCATTCAATTTCATATTTGGATTTTGACCCATCAGAATTCAACAAGTGGCATAATGAAGAAATAATGGACACAATAAAAATTGATTAGAAACAGACTAATTAACAATATGAAATTTTGTTAAGAAACCACGCTAACAAGATCCTAGCTAACTGTTCCTAGCTAACTGTTAATTCCGTATTACATTTTATTTTATCGCAACTTATTTATCGCAATTTAATTATCGCAATTTATTTATCGCAGTTTACTTATCGCAATTTATATTCTCGCAATTTTATTTATCGTCATTTAATTTCTGTTATTTATTTTACGCACTTTAAATATCGGGACACGTATACAAGGTTTTGACATATCATATCGACCCATCTATATATATTATTTGGAATAACCATAGACACTCTATATGCAGTAATGCGGGAGGTAGCTATACAGGGTTGAGGTTAATTCTACAATAATATATATAGTTTGAGTTGTGATCGAGTCTGAGACGTATACGGGTCACGACACGTATTAACTAATTCGAATATTATATATTAAACTATATATGAAATATTGGATTGTTACTGTGGACTATCGACTGTGGACTATCAAGATTGGACAATTAAAAATGAATTAAAATATTGATTATAACATATGAAACTAAACATTTCTTCAAGTTTGCCACTTGATTTCATCTTAGACCTCATTTGTATTCTGATGATTACAATCTGCGTTCAAACTTTTCATGATTCTTGAAAACACCTTAATCGAGAGGACGAACCAACCGCACTTCATCTACGGAAGGAAAGATTTATGCATACAGTTATGTACCTGAAAACACTCGGAACCTGAGTAAACGTTTAACACATATCAGTGCTAGCTCCTTTGGCCTTGTTATTACCGAAAATAACATTTCATTTCTTTTTCAAAATAGCCAATTTTATCACAGCTCCAGCAAGTCAACTTCGACTTTTCGTTCGAAACAACCTTATTATAACCTCGATATATACGTTGCCCTTTCGTCACCGTTACCGGAGGACCTCTTATATTCCACTATATTATCAGCAGATGTACCAGCAACTTCGGCTTAGTCTCTCTAAAAAATATCTGTATTATTCATAAAACCTCATCATATACTCATCCGCATCTTGTAACGAGAATTGCCATACCAGCTATCGAGAATCAGCAATCAGTATTTTGAAATCTCGCAGCATGTCTACATCAACAGTTATATACATATAACATCTATCTCCTAGACTTACATACTTCAAATGTGAAGTTTCTGAAAACACCCCAAACTGCGAACAGTTCTTCGAATTTTGGAAAAATGCTGATGAAGCAGCAAAAACTGTAAACGACCTTAATAGTCAAAAGTTTGATAATAAAGAATGGAAGGATGGGAACGCTCAATATAAAATTTAGTACTGAAAAATGGATTGAGCTAACCCTGAAGGAGACTGAGGACAAATACAAGGACCAAACTCTATATTCAAAGAATCCAGGTAATTCTGGATCCAATGAAATCTTCGGCAAATATCTTGTTCTGAAGTCATGTTAAATCTTGTGGAAAATATTTCTTCATCAACCATCGAACTTAGAAATTCCAAAATATCATCATCAATATCTTCGATATTTCTGAGGATATTTTCATAAATATTCTCGTCCGAAATTATATACCTCTTCGTGCTTCCTGTGTATCATTATATTGGAAACATTCAATAGAAAATTTAGTACCGAAAAGCAGATTATGCGAAACTATGAAGAAAGCCGTGGACAAATCACAAAGAATAAGTTTGACTTCAAAGAATCCAAATGATTCAATGTCTGCTAAAGTCTTTAGTGAATATCTTGCTCCTTACTCTAAACCCTTGCAGACAATAGTTTCTATCATCCTCTGATCTTAGAAATTCCAAGATATCATCGTATCTTTCATTATAAATATCCTCCATATTTCTGAAGATATTTTCATAACTATTCTTATCTGAAATCATTAATCTCTTCATGATATCAGTGTTACATCATATAGAAACTGTTAGTTTCTATATTCTGCAAACTTTCGAGCTTAAAATATGAATGTTATTGAAGTAATGTTGGGAACTGAAGCATAAGTTAGTGTAATATAATGACACTTGATCAACGTGATTATATTACAGTAAGTCATGCTGAGTTTCTAAATGGGACATGATGATTCACAGATTAAAACGTCAACATGGGCCATGTTACACGACTCTTACATTTTATCTGATATATAAACATATCAAGAACATATTTTCTTGATAGTTCTATCTTTCCCGGATATTCTGGTAAATTGACGAATCAAGATCGTGCTATTACCATTTCTTTCTTAGAATATTAACTATGTTCATTTTGAAATTCATATCTATGAATTCTGGACCGTTACTCGCTTTACTAGAGGTCGAAAGGATAATAAAAAGGCAAAGAGATCCAAAATATAAGAGAAAATATAAAGCCCAATGACAACACCGAAATTACAAACCGTGGATATCAGTACGTATAGCAAAATAAAGACACGGGAGGATTATAAATACAATAATCCCTAGAGCATAATAGAAATAAACAGATTCTTCAAGTGGGAGTTGGAAAAGAAGAACGATCATTACGATAGTTAGAATTAGAACAAGGATCAGAACAGGGTTAAGCATTTTCATAAATCTTTTGAATTTGGGAATTGAGTATAGAAATGGTGAAAACTAATGGAACGGAAAAGGTAAATTTATAATGGAAAAATCAGACGTAGTAATCGAGGCAGATCACCGTATTTAATTATAGAGATCTTAATTCCCTTATTCGCCAGCGAATCAAATCTTTTAGATTTCGGAGATTTTCTTTAAATTCCTTGAATTCCGGAATTCAACCAAAACAACGTCAAAAGTTAAGACGAACCTTATTTTCTAAATTCAACCATGACTAGTCAAAAGTTATGATGAAACATGTCTTTCTCATTTCACTATTTTGTGATAACTTCACTCGTACGCTTCGGGTAATCGAATTATTTTATCTGTATTATTCATTAATGATTAAACTTTATTTATCAGCTCATATTCGTCAGGAAAACATATTTATTGTTAGCCATGACGACCTCACTCAAATTTCGGGACGAAATTTCTTTAACGGGTAGGTACTGTGATGACCCGGGAATTTCCGACCAAATTTAAACTTAAATCTTATTTGATTTCGATACGATAAGCAAAGTCTATTAAACCGAGTCTCAAAATTTTTGAACTATTTACATGTATCCAGATAACCTTTGGCTATTCTCGACGATTCACGAACAATTGTGTGTAATTAAATATGTATATATATATATACATATATATATATATATATATATATATATATATATATATATATATATATATATATATATATATATATAGGTATATATAATTTTAGTATTAAATAAAGTATTATATGATTTTATGATTTGAATTAAGAATTAAATTGTTAGTTAAAGTATATTTATGTAAATATAATGTAATTCAAAAATAAATAGTTTTGAGTTCATTTAGGAAATAATAATAACACTCGTTTATCATTCAAATGGTTATTTAAGCAAACTTATATGATTTTAAAATAAACGGTGATCCGAAAATGAGTTCTATAAATTTTAGGCTTATTAAAAATGTATTTAGGAACTATTTGTTAAGTTTTAACACTTTTTATATTTTACCCATAAATGAGAGGGACAGTTGATGTAATTTTTATTTATTAAATTAATGATTAAATTTTATACCATAATGAATGAAATAAATAAATATAATTGATATAAAATTTTAGGGATTTTCTGGGTATTTTATCCGCCAATGATTAACATCGGACCAGGTAATATCCAAATTATATTGATAGGAATAAAAGGTGCCGGCTGCTTTTTCCAAAAATCACATGATTTACTGTTGATTATTAATATTATATTATATTTATAATTATTAGTAGTACTATATTATAATTATATATGTATATGAATTATGAATATGAGATAGTAACACACATAAATCATGTTCTACTTCTCCATCCCTCACCACACCTCGCCGGACCACCATTCATCACCACTACACCACCAACCAACCACAACCGCCACTATCTCCGTTTTCAATCAAAACTAAAACCACCACCATGGTGTTCCTGTTTTCGTTTCAAGTTCAACCGAGATCATCACCACCTTTACCACCATGCTTGTTTGCTACTATTGTTTCTGTTTACTTTCGTGCACAACAACATTATAATCAAACAGCCACTCACCGCCATGTTTATTTATTGCTGCTGCTTATGGTGTGCCGTTTTAATCGAAAACCACCACCGAAACCATTATCGCTACTTTATTTCTATTCTTCTTCCGACTCATTTTAAACTTTCGCAAATCATAGCTGCACTCTCTTATATTTTTTTTTCTTTGTTTCTATCAACGGTAATGATCAAAGATGATGATCGAACCAGGCTACGTGATGCTGTCGACTACTACACTACTACTGTTATATTTTGTTGTTGTTTGCTGTTTCTGTACAAACCATCGTCCACCAGATGTTATATAATGATGATGATGATAAAGAGTGATGACGTATGGGCGATGAGGGTGAGCGGTTTTAATTGTTGAAAGCTTGAGCCAGCACGCTACTATTTATATAGATCTGGCAAGATAGTTACCATCGGTGCAACCATTTGGAAATTTTGATGTTACAGCCGTTGGAGATGTACGTACGTTTTCGAATCAGAGAAGTTTTGAGGTAGGGAGATTGAGGTTCGGATAATGATTTAGTTACCGTATTTAATTTCTATTGTAAGCTACAATTATATTATACTATAAATATTATAAATTATAAATTATAACGTTATAATTATAATTATATAAGAAACAAAGATAAAGATTCGAGTATATTACTTGTTTAATGTACGGATGGCTCTTTTTGATTGTCATCTAAACTACTTTGTTAAAGTAAAGTTAATTGCTAAATTCAAAAATCCGTTGACTAGCTACCTACCTTTTCTTCCCGTGAATCATGCAAATTTCTATCTTATTATCGGAACAGCTTTAAAGATTAAAATGGATTTGGTCACTATAGTAATGAAAATTTAATGTAATCGACTAGCGGGAGTCTTATTCCTTTATGTTTCTTCATATATGGGTAGGAAAATACGTAGATTGGGTCGGTTGCATGTTGATCCATTTTAAAGTTTTTTTTTTAGTAGAAGTCTATTTAGTTTGATGAAAATGATATCAAATATAATTTGGCCAAAAGATTTGACTAATAGGAAAATGTCAAATGGGTTTGAGTGAGTCATTAAACTCACCAGTTATTGTGATCATATATAACAAATCTACTAAACATATGAAGTCACAGAAAGGATGATACACGTAATCAAATTTTAAATGGAAATTGAAAAGTCTATTTACAACCTCGAGAAATGAGGTAAGTGGGTAGACGAGCTTTCACTTTGGTCTCTCTATAAACTTCAACTTTTTCTATAAATGTTTCTATTTAATACGAATATACTCCGCATTATATTATGATATACTTTGTATATATCTTATATTTTATATACAAATAAATAATAAAATACAAAAATTATATATATAATATTAGAATTCATTTAGACTCGCGAGCTCAAACGAGCTCGACATCTGAGGCTCGGGATCGAACTCGTTTAGTCTCAGCTCGAACTGAGCTTTTTGCGAGCCGAATTCGAGTAGCTCACGAGTAGCTCAGCTCATTTACAGCCCTATTATTAACGAATTTGACTATAAGACTTGTTACTTATATTGTGTCTTTGAAAGGATTTGGTTATATTTAATTATAATTAATTACAATTGATAACAAGAACAAAAACTTTTGTGGGTAGTCTCGGTACAAACTCGATTTCGTTTTAAAAGTATATGTAAAACGTTTTTATATTTCTTAAGTGTCGTCTAAAAGGGTTGTTGATGTTTCGCTAGGTGTATATGAAAATAGCTTATTAATTTTAGCAGAAAATACTATTAAATATGATACAATTTTACACAAGATATTTATTTATTTATAGAATGGATATACTTAAACCTTGCTACAACACTTATAGGCAGTGTACCTAATCGTACAGTAGTGTAGTTTTTAGTAAGTCCAGTTCGTTCCACAGGGAATCTTTTTTTTAAACATTGCTCAACGCTATATTAGTTTACTTTTATAAAAATACAAACATATATATAAGTAATATTATTATTATAAAGGGGGGGTTTTTACCGTTTAATGACCGGTTTGTCGATTTTAAAACTTTAGTCGCAGTTAAAACCTAATGTAAAATATTAAATAAATAAAAGACTTAATTTAAAGCGTAAAATAAATAACGATAATGAAATTGCAATAAATAAAAGTGCGATAAAATAAACTTGCGATAATTAAAAAGTACGATAATTAAAAGTGCAATTAAATACAATAACAATAAATAAAAATGCGATAATTAGAAGTGCAATTAAATATAAAATAAAGGAAATTAAATATGAAATAAAAGAATTATGCTTATTTAAACTTCCGTAATCATGATGTTTGACGTGTTGATTTTAGTTTTATGCCCATGGGTTAATTGTCCTTTGTCCTGGATTATTTAATATGTCCGTCTGGTTTTTGTCCATAACAATCCATCAGTCATAAATATAAAGTGCGAGTGTCCTCGTCAAATTATTCTTATACCCGAAGTTAAATATTCCAACTAATTGGGGACTTAAACTGTAACAAGATTTTAATACTTTGTTTAATAATTACACCAGGATGTCGACTGAGTGTAACCCAAGGTTTTAATATTTTGTTATCAATTATACCAAGTATCCTTTGTACGTAATTTCACCCCTGTTTTAATTATTCTAGTGGCTATTAATCAATTCCCGTGTCCGGTTAAATGAACGATTATTCGTACATATAAATACCCCGCCCATCGTGTACATGGTAATTTATAGGGACGCCCAATTGTAAATCTTTATATTAACATTAACAAACTATCGTTTAGTTAAACAAATATAAAGCCCATTAATTGCCCATAGTCTAATTTCCACAAGTGTCGTTCTTTTGTCCAAACCCCAATTATGGTACAAAGCCCAATTACCCAATTTTAGTAATTAGCCCAACATCATGATTACTTCGTTTTAAATAAGCATAATAATAACTTAGCTACGAGACATTAATGTAAAAAGGTTGAACATAACTTACAATGATTAAAAATAGCGTAGCGTTACACGGACAGAATTTCGACTTACACCCTTACAACATTCGCTAACATACCCTTATTATTAGAATTATAATTAAAATTAAAATATAAATTATAAATATATACATACATATATATATATATATATATATATATATATATATATATATATATATATATATATATATATATATATATATATATATATATATATATATATATATATATATATATATATATATATATATATTTTACGTATGAGGAGAAGAAGAAAAAGATGATATTTTACGATCAGAATGCGCGAGCTTTATAGGGGGTTTCTGAATTTGGGGCTCCGCGACTCGCGGCATTTTTGGCCTTCAAACTCCGCGAGTCGCGGAGTTTACTTTTACAGCTCAGAGGAGTTTGGCTCTTTGTTTACCGATGGTTTAAATATAAATATAATATATTAAATAATTATAAGAATTATTTAAATATTATATTATATTTATGTGCATAGTTGACTTGTAATTTTTAGTCCGTTGCGTCGAGCGTTGAGAGTTGACTCTGGTCCCGGTTCCGGATTTTCGAACGTCCTTGCGTACAATTTAATATCTTGTACTTTGCGTTTTGAATCTTGTACTCTTGTAATTTCGAGACGTTTCTTATCAATAATTGGAACCTCTTTGATTGTCTTTTGTACTTTTGAGCTTTTTGGTCGTTTGCGTCTTCAATTCGTCGAATCTGTCTTTTGTCTTCACCTTTTATTATTTAAACGAATATCACTTGTAAATAGAACAATTGCAACTAAAAGCTTGTCTTTCTTGAGGAATAATGCTATGAAATATATGTTCATTTTTAGCATTATCAAATATTCTCACACTTGAGCATTGCTTGTCCTCAAGCAATATCGTCTTGAAATACTAGAATCACTTCTTTATTCTTCACACTTTGTACATCAGTGATTTCTATACGGTGGTATGAACAATGGTAGTAACGATATGGTTTACAGTCCCACATGACTATAAAAATTTAGATCCATTAAGGAAATTGGATCTTTATGAAAACATTTGATCTTTTGAAAATTAAATCTAGTTTTTACCCTAGATAAGTTTTCCGGGATAACCCTTTACCGGTGTTTGCAAAATATTTTTGTGGGTTTGGTGGGTTTCAGATTTGAAAATTTTAGCTCAAAACTTATGGTTTTGTGTCACCCACTTGCTAACCTTGTATTTGGAAAGCAACACGTCCAGTTTACTTGTCCCGTATATTACCTTTCGGTAAACTACCGTCCGGTTGTAAAGGAAAGCGTTGAACAAGCAACTGTTAAGGCAATGTCCCCTGACATGCTTTTAATTATGGTCTATAACGTGTCGGACGCAATTACTATCCTTGGTAGGAGCAATAGTAAAGCTCACCCTTATGATTTTTCGGTATGGCACAAGGTCCTGTCTTTGACCACTATGCAACCACCGTTCTTACGGTTGACACCCGATTTGGTTCAGGTGACCTAATGAATTCCAGGTGAATTCCTAGGATTTTACGTTCAATGGTAATGAACGCATTGAAAATAGGGTTTTCAGAAAACAAATCGGTTTGTAATTTTGATCAAAATATTTTCTCGTTCAAGCTCGAGTTTAGATATCATTGAATTCCATGAGTTTGTAATTCTCAATCTTTAAGGTCAATCTCTAGGATTGAGTAATATCAGTCTTAAAAGCTGATTTTTAATCTTTAAGGAGATTATCCTTTCTGGGGATCTGATTCATTAGTCTTATCCAGCTAATTTGCATGGTGCCCCCCATTGTACGAGATAAATCCTTCTCATGGTTAGGATAAATCTGACCACTTGGCGACCCTGTTTAATGCTGAGGTCCGTGGATTTCCTGCTGATTTTAGTGATGACTTTTCTAGATTTTTCGTCAACCTACAGCTGGTCTGGACGAAAACTTCATGACCTAAATCAAGAAGCGCGTTTCTTTTTCGGAAGACTTTACTTCCTTTTAATGATGGAATTGATTCATCGTGTAGATCCATCTCTTCTTTTCTTTCATCGGGTAAAACAGTTTAGTTTAGTCCAAAGCAAAAGTGTTTTCAGTTATTTGTTACAGATATATGTGACATATGTTTAAGATAACTTGGTAAATTTTTCCACACTTGGCTTTTATTTTCCTTTTTATCGTCCTCTATTCCATTTTAAATGAATTTTAACATTTTGGTTTGTTTCTCAATTTATGTTCTTTCCGAGGTAACAATAATTTCGGTGTTAAAACCTAGTTTTATCGTTCATAAATATGTATAAACATGATTTTGAGTTCATTTAATTGAAAATTTTGAAAAATTTTACTAGAATTGGGTAGTCAGTATATAAGACCAGGGCTGTTCTTTATTATCAGAGAGCACTAGATTCTAATACAACTACTGCTTTACTAGTATTTTTAATGGTAACCAAGTGTATAAAGTAAAATATTTTAAAAATCCGAAAGAATTTAACCCCTTCCCACACTTAAGATCTTGCAATGCCCTCATTTGCAAGAAATCAGTACAATTTAAATTATTGAGGGTGATTTGTGTGAAAATGATTAAATTTTTACCAAAGTTTCCAAATATATTGGCATTTGTTTGCTGAATGATAAATGGTGCACATCATTTGTTCATTCCGTCTTGTTGTTATTTCACATATATTTTGCATCTTGTCGTCAAAATTAGTTGCTTTTGCTCAACTTAATGCCAGTCTTTGAAAATGCGTTGTTTTACCCTGTTGTGTACATAAGATAAACTGCAAACATATATACATATTTTTGAAGTTTGGTATATTACCCCACATTCAAAAATTATTAAAATCTAAGAATAAAAGTTAGACAATTATAAAAATGATTACAATATTAACAAAAGTATTAAACGTATCAATCATTACAAATTAAAAAAAAAAATAAGTATACTAGGGATGATACTGGTACCAATAGGGGTTCCAGGCATAACCATAGGTGCTATAGAATGCTTCGGCAGGGTTATACGTAGGATATGGTGGCTGCATCTCTATAGACCAGGGAGGGAAGATGGGTTTCGGTGTAGGAATATAGTTTCTACCTATATGTTGGCAATGAGCTATGATTTGGTTCTGATGAACTTGCCAATCTTCAAATGCTCTCTGTCTAGCATTTTCGTATTCCTGAGAAGCTATAAACCTTTGCATTTCTTGCATCTCATTCCCCCCTCCTACATTACATTGCTGTTGGTTTCTCTCCACCTGTGGATGTCTACCATGGTATTGTACTGCGGCGTTATTTCGCCTCTTCAAAACTTTCGCACCATGGTATACATTTAAACCTATAGTATCGCGGGGTTCCGGTTCTTCTACTAATAATCCCCCCTGACTTATATCCACATCGAGATATTCACCAATCAAAGTAATAAAAATACCACCTCCTATTATGCTATGCGGTCGCATCCCCCGAACCATAGCTGATAAATAATAACCCACACAATATGGTATACTTACAGCGCTTTGTGGGTCTCGAATACACATATGGTAAAACAAATCCTGTTCATTTACTTTTTCCTTGTTCTTACCCCTTTGTGTAATCGAATTAGCTAAAAACCTATGAATCACTCTTAATTTGGCTCTATCTATATCCAAATAAGAGTAATTTCCCCCTTTGAAACGGTGATGGCTTGTCATTTGACTCCACACACCGTGTGTATCAAAATTTTCATCTATCTTTCTACCGTTTAGTATCAACCCTCTACAATCGGCAGATGCTAACTCCTCAGGCGTATATATACGTAAAGCCTGAGCCATGTCCAGTAAAGACATGTGGCGCATCGAACCGCCTAACAAAAATCTAATAAAAGAACGATCGGTTAAACTAGCTACCCTATCATTCAACTCTATACTACACAACAATTCTTCACACCATATTTTATATACAGGTCTACGCATGGTGAATAAACGTACCCAGTCATTAAAAGTAGAATTACCATACCTCTGTACAAGTAATTCCCTAATTGGCCCGGCCAATTCTACAGCTTCTAAGGGTCCCCATTCTATTACCCTCGGTACCTCAACAACCTTAGAATGAAGAGTATGCAAACCCCTTTGATATTTTGGATAATCTATCCAAAGTCTGTCAAATCTCAGGTTCGGGTGCAACTCTTCCAAGTGCATATCAGAAAAGGTCATGACTGGATGAGGTATATCCTGCTTGTAGTAGTTATCCACCTCCTGTTGTTTCGCATTCTCAGCAGGAGCATTGCGGGCTTGGGATGAAGATTCACCCCTTTCAGTCTGCAAAATACATCAAACACAATTTTTGTGCATCCAAATATGCATTAGTGTCAGCAAAATCATCAATCAAAATAATTACAATGACATTATCAATTTATATTAAACTTAAGCTTATTTTCACATTTTTATCAAATCTACACTTTTTCAATTAAGCATATACGAAAATGTTCGCCAAGTTCATAAGCATTCAACTCAAATAACATGTCAAAATAATCATTACTAGCAATTAAACAAGTTTCAAATGGCATTATCTTTCAAAAATCAAGTTCATGAATTTTAGACTTGAAAAAGTCCACTTTAATTCTCAAAATCATGTTTAGGCTCAAAGTTTGGATCATTTAACTACCTAAACATATTACACTACTTAATTTAGCAACAATTCATGACAAAAATCGGCCATAACCTGTTTATATCAAAAAGCCCCAAATTTGCTCAAGAACACATGAAATTTCCCGTTCTTATTGATTAAAAACGTTCCATATTAATTGATTTCGTTGCGAGGTTTTGACCTCTATATGAGACGTTTTTCAAAGACTGCATTCATTTTTAAAACAAACCATAACCTTTATTTCATAAATAAAGGTTTAAAAAGCTTTACGTAGATTATCAAATAATGATAATCTAAAATATCCTGTTTACACACGACCATTACATAATGGTTTACAATACAAATATGTTACATCGAATTCAGTTTCTTGAATGCAGTTTTTACACAATATCATACAAACATGGACTCCAAATCTTGTCCTTATTTTAGTATGCAACAGCGGAAGCTCTTAATATTCACCTGAGAATAAACATGCTTTAAACGTCAACAAAAATGTTGGTGAGTTATAGGTTTAACCTATATATATCAAATCGTAACAATAGACCACAAGATTTCATATTTCAATACACATCCCATACATAGAGATAAAAATCATTCATATGGTGAACACCTGGTAACCGACAATAACAAGATGCATATATAAGAATATCCCCATCATTCCGGGACACCCTTCGGATATGATATAAATTTCGAAGTACTAAAGCATCCGGTACTTTGGATGGGGTTTGTTAGGCCCAATAGATCTATCTTTAGGATTCGCGTCAATTAGGGTGTCTGTTCCCTAATTCTTAGATTACCAGACTTAATAAAAAGGGGCATATTCGATTTTGATAATTCAACCATAGAATGTAGTTTCACGTACTTGTGTCTATTTTGTAAATCATTTATAAAACTTGCATGTATTCTCATCCCAAAAATATTAGATTTTAAAAGTGGGACTATAACTCACTTTCACAGATTTTTACTTCGTCGGGAAGTAAGACTTGGCCACTGGTTGATTCACGAACCTATAACAATATATACATATATATCAAAGTTTGTTCAAAATATATTTACAACACTTTTAATATATTTTGATGTTTTAAGTTTATTAAGTCAGCTGTCTTCGTTAGTAACCTACAACTAGTTGTCCACAGTTAGATGTACAGAAATAAATCGATAAATATTATCTTGAATCAATCCACGACCCAGTGTATACGTATCTCAGTATTGATCACAACTCAAACTATATATATTTTGGAATCAACCTCAACCCTGTATAGCTAACTCCAACATTCACATATAGAGTGTCTATGGTTGTTCCGAAATATATATAGATGTGTCGACATGATAGGTCGAAACATTGTATACGTGTCTATGGTATCTCAAGATTACATAATATACAATACAAGTTGATTAAGTTATGGTTGGAATAGATTTGTTACCAATTTTCACGTAGCTAAAATGAGAAAAATTATCCAATCTTGTTTTACCCATAACTTCTTCATTTTAAATCCGTTTTGAGTGAATCAAATTGCTATGGTTTCATATTGAACTGTATTTTATGAATCTAAACAGAAAAGTATAGGTTTATAGTCGGAAAAATAAGTTACAAGTCATTTTTGTAAAGGTAGTCATTTCAGTCGAAAGAACGACGTCTAGATGACCATTTTAGAAAACATACTTCCACTTTGAGTTTAATCATAATTTTTGGATATAGTTTCATGTTCATAATAAAAATCATTTTCTCAGAATAACAACTTTAAAATCAAAGTTTATCATAGTTTTTAATTAACTAACCCAAAACAGCCCGCGATGTTACTACGACGGCGTAAATCCGGTTTTACGGTGTTTTTCGTGTTTCCAGGTTTTAAATCATTAAGTTAGCATATCATATACATATAGAACATATGTTTAGTTGATTTTAAAAGTCAAGTTAGAAGGATTAACTTTTGTTTGCGAACAAGTTTAGAATTAACTAAACTATGTTCTAGTGATTACAAGTTTAAACCTTCGAATAAGATAGCTTTATATGTATGAATCGAATGATGTTATGAACATCATTACTACCTTAAGTTCCTTGGATGAACCTACTGGAAAAGAGAAAAATGGATCTAGCTTCAATGGATCCTTGGATGGCTCAAAGTTCTTGAAGCAAAATCATGACACGAAAACAAGTTCAAGTAAGATCATCACTTGAAATAAGATTGTTATAGTTATAGAAATTGAACCAAAGTTTGAATATGATTATTACCTTGTATTAGAATGATAACCTACTGTAAGAAACAAAGATTTCTTGAGGTTGGATGATCACCTTACAAGATTGGAAGTGAGCTAGCAAACTTGAAAGTATTCTTGATTTTATGAAACTAGAACTTTTGGAATTTATGAAGAACACTTAGAACTTGAAGATAGAACTTGAGAGAGTTCAATTAGATGAAGAAAATTGAAGAATGAAAGTGTTTGTAGGTGTTTTTGGTCGTTGGTGTATGGATTAGATATAAAGGATATGTAATTTTGTTTTCATGTAAATAAGTCATGAATGATTACTCATATTTTTGTAATTTTATGAGATATTTCATGCTAGTTGCCAAATTATGGTTCCCACATGTGTTAGGTGACTCACATGGGCTGCTAAGAGCTGATCATTAGAGTGTATATACCAATAGTACATACATCTAAAAGCTGTGTATTGTACGAGTACGAATACGGGTGCATACGAGTAGAATTGTTGATGAAACTGAACGAGGATGTAATTGTAAGCATTTTTGTGAAGTAGAAGTATTTTGATAAGTGTCTTGAAGTCTTTCAAAAGTGTATGAATACATATTAAAACACTACATGTATATACATTTTAACTGAGTCGTTAAGTCATCGTTAGTCGTTACATGTAAATGTTGTTTTGAAACCTTTAGGTTAACGATCTTGTTAAATGTTGTTAACCCAATGTTTATAATATCAAAAGAGATTTTAAATTATTATATTATCATGATATTATGATGTACGAATATCTCTTAATATGATATATATACATTAAATGTCGTTACAACGATAATCGTTACATATATGTCTCGTTTCAAAATCATTAAGTTAGTAGTCTTGTTTTTACATATGTAGTTCATTGTTAATATACTTAATGATATGTTTACTTATCATAATATCATGTTAACTATATATATAACCATATATATGTCATCATATAGTTTTTACAAGTTTTAACGTTCGTGAATCACCGGTCAACTTGGGTGGTCAATTGTCTATATGAAAGCTATTTCAATTAATCAAGTCTTAACAAGTTTGATTGATTAACATGTTGGAAACATTTAATCATGTAAATATCAATCTCAATTAATATATATAAACATGGAAAAGTTCGGGTCACTACAGTACCTACCCGTTAAATAAATTTCGTCCCGAAATTTTAAGCTGTTGAAGGTGTTGACGAATCTTCTGGAAATAGATGCGGGTATTTCTTCTTCATCTGATCTTCACGCTCCCAGGCGAACTCGGGTCCTCTACGAGCATTCCATCGAACCTTAACAATTGGTATCTTGTTTTGCTTAAGTCTTTTAACCTCACGATCCATTATTTCGACGGGTTCTTCGATGAATTGAAGTTTTTCGTTGATTTGGATTTCATCTAACGGAATAGTGAGATCTTCTTTAGCAAAACATTTCTTCAAATTCGAGACGTGGAAAGTGTTATGTACAGCCGCGAGTTGTTGAGGTAACTCTAGTCGGTAAGCTACTGGTCCGACACGATCAATAATTTTGAATGGTCCAATATACCTTGGATTTAATTTCCCTAGTTTACCAAATCGAACAACGCCTTTCCAAGGTGCAACTTTAAGCATGACCATCTCTCCAATTTCAAATTCTATATCTTTTCTTTTAATGTCAGCGTAGCTCTTTTGTCGACTTTGGGCGGTTTTCAACCGTTGTTGAATTTGGATGATCTTCTCGGTAGTTTCTTGTATAATCTCCGGACCCGTAATATGTCTATCCCCCACTTCACTCCAACAAATCGGAGACCTGCACTTTCTACCATAAAGTGCTTCAAACGGCGCCATCTCAATGCTTGAATGGTAGCTGTTGTTGTAGGAAAATTCTGCTAACGGTAGATGTCGATCCCAACTGTTTCCGAAATCAATAACACATGCTCGTAGCATGTCTTCAAGCGTTTGTATCGTCCTTTCGCTCTGCCCATCAGTTTGTGGATGATAGGCAGTACTCATGTCTAGACGAGTTCCTAATGCTTGCTGTAATGTCTGCCAGAATCTTGAAATAAATCTGTCATCCCTATCAGAGATAATAGAGATTGGTATTCCATGTCTGGAGACGACTTCCTTCAAATACAGTCGTGCTAACTTCTCCATCTTGTCATCTTCTCTTATTGGTAGGAAGTGTGCTGATTTGGTGAGACGATCAACTATTACCCAAATAGTATCAAAACCACTTGCAGTCCTTGGCAATTTAGTGATGAAATCCATGGTAATGTTTTCCCATTTCCATTCTGGGATTTCGGGTTGTTGAAGTAGACCTGATGGTTTCTGATGCTCAGCTTTGACCTTAGAACACGTCAAACATTCTCCTACGTATTCAGCAACATCGGCTTTCATACCCGGCCACCAAAAATGTTTCTTGAGATCCTTGTACATCTTCCCCGTTCCAGGATGTATTGAGTATCTGGTTTTATGAGCTTCTCTAAGTACCATTTCTCTCATATCTCCAAATTTTGGTACCCAAATCCTTTCAGCCCTATACCGGGTTCCGTCTTCCCGAATATTAAGATGCTTCTCCGATCCTTTGGGTATTTCATCCTTTAAATTTCCCTCTTTTAAAACTCCTTGTTGTGCCTCCTTTATTTGAGTAGTAAGGTTATTATGAATCATAATATTCATAGATTTTACTTGAATGGGTTCTCTGTCCTTCCTGCTCAAGGCATCGGCTACCACATTTGCCTTCCCCGGGTGGTAACGAATCTCAAAGTCGTAATCATTCAATAATTCAATCCACCTACGCTGCCTCATATTCAGTTGTTTCTGATTAAATATGTGTTGAAGACTTTTGTGGTCGGTATATATAATACTTTTGACCCCATATAAGTAGTGCCTCCAAGTCTTTAATGCAAAAACAACCGCGCCTAATTCCAAATCATGCGTCGTATAATTTTGTTCGTGAATCTTCAATTGTCTAGACGCATAAGCAATCACCTTCGTTCATTGCATTAATACACAACCGAGACCTTGCTTTGATGCATCACAATAAATCACAAAATCATCATTCCCTTCAGGCAATGACAATATAGGTGCCGTAGTTAGCTTTTTCTTCAATAACTGAAACGCTTTCTCTTGTTCATCATTCCATTCAAATTTCTTCCCTTTATGCGTTAATGCAGTCAAGGGTTTTGCTATTCTGGAAAAGTCTTGGATGAACCTTCTGTAGTAACCAGCTAGTCCTAAAAACTGGCGTATGTGTTTCGGAGTTTTCGGGGTTTCTCACTTTTCAACAGTTTCTATCTTTGCCGGATCCACCTTAATACCTTCTTTGTTCACTATGTGACCGAGGAATTGAACTTCTTCCAACCAAAATGCACACTTTGAAAACTTAGCGTACAATTCTTCCTTCCTCAACACTTCTAACACCTTTCTCAAATGTTCACCATGTTCTTGGTCATTCTTTGAGTAAATAAGTATGTCATCAATGAAAACAATGACAAACTTGTCAAGGTATGGTCCACACACTCGGTTCATAAGGTCCATGAACACAGCTGGTGCATTAGTTAAACCAAACGGCATGACCATAAACTCATAATGACCGTAACGTGTTCTGAAAGCAGTCTTTGGAATATCATCTTCTTTCACCCGCATTTGATGATACCCGGAACGTAAGTCAATCTTTGAATAAACTGACGAGCCTTGTAGTTGATCAAATAAGTCGTCAATTCTCGGTAGTGGGTAGCGGTTCTTGATGGTAAGTTTGTTCAACTCTCGGTAGTCGATACACAACCTGAATGTACCATCTTTCTTCTTGACAAACAAAATAGGAGCTCCCCACGGTGATGTGCTTGGTCGAATGAAACCACGCTCTAAAAGTTCTTGTAATTGGCTTTGCAGTTCTTTCATCTCGCTGGGTGCGAGTCTGTAAGGAGCACGAGCTATTGGTGCAGCTCCTGGTACAAGATCTATTTGAAATTCAACGGATCGATGTGGGGGTAATCCCGGTAATTCTTTCGGAAATACATCGGGAAATTCTTTTGCAATGGGAACATCATTGATGCTCTTTTCTTCAGTTTGTACTTTCTTGACGTGTGCTAGAACAGCATAGCAACCTTTTCTTAATAGTTTTTGTGCCTTCAAATTACTAATAAGATGTAGCTTCGTGTTGCCCTTTTCTCCGTACACCATTAAGGGTTTTCCTTTTTCTCGTATAATGCGAATTGCATTTTTGTAACAAACGATCTCTGCTTTCACTTCTTTCAACCAGTCCATACCGATTATCACATCAAAACTCCCTAACTCTACTGGTATCAAATCAATCTTAAATGTTTCGCTAACCAGTTTAATTTCTCGATTCCGACATATATTATCTGCTGAAATTAATTTACCATTTGCTAATTCGAGTAAAAATTTACTATCCAAAGGCGTCAATGGACAACTTAATTTAGCACAAAAATCTCTACTCATATAGCTTCTATCCGCACCCGAATCAAATAAAACGTAAGCAGATTTATTGTCAATAAGAAACATACCCGTAACAAGCTCCGGGTCTTCCTGTGCCTCTGCCGCATTAATATTGAAAACTCTTCCGCGGCCTTGTCCATTCGTGTTCTCCTGGTTTGGGCAATTTCTAATAATGTGGCCCAGTTTTCCACATTTATAACAAACTACATTGGCATAACTTGCTCCGACACTACTAGCTCCGCCATTACTCGTTCCGACACCATTTGTTCCTTTCGTTCTATTAACCCCTGGTCCGTAGACCTCACACTTCGCCGCGCTATGACCATTACTTTTACACTTGTTGCAAAATTTGGTGCAGAGCCCCGAGTGATTCTTTTCACACCTTTGGCATAGCTGCTTCTGATTGTTGTTGTTGTTGCGGTTATTATTGTTGTTGGGATGATTGTTGTAGTTGCTGTTGTTGTTGTTGTTGTTGTTGTTGTTGTTGGGCCGTTTGTTGTAGTTGCGATTGATGTTGCGATTGTTGGAATAATTGTTGCGATTATTGTTGTAATTGCTGTTGTTGTTGTATTGGTGATTCTTATCACCGTTTTCCTCCCACTTTCTTTTGACTTGCTTCACATTGGCCTCTTCAGCAGTCTGTTCTTTAATTCTTTCTTCAATCTGGTTCACTAGTTTGTGAGCCATTCTACATGCCTGTTGTATGGAGGCAGGCTCGTGTGAACTTATATCTTCTTGGATTCTTTCCGGTAATCCTTTCACAAACGCGTCGATCTTCTCTTCCTCATCTTCGAATGCTCCCGGACACAATAGGCACAATTCTGTGAATCGTCTTTCGTACGTGGTAATATCAAATCCTTGGGTTCGTAACCCTCTAAGTTCTGTCTTGAGCTTATTGACCTCGGTTCTGGGACGGTACTTCTCGTTCATCAAGTGCTTGAATGATGACCACGGTAGTGCGTACGCATCATCTTGTCCCACTTGCTCTAGATAGGTATTCCACCATGTTAACGCAGAACCTGTGAAGGTATGCGTAGCGTACTTCACTTTGTCCTCTTCAGTACACTTACTTATGGCAAACACCGATTCAACCTTCTCGGTCCACCGTTTCAATCCGATCGGTCCTTCGGTTCCATCAAATTCCAAAGGTTTGCAGGCAGTGAATTCTTTGTAGGTGCATCCTACACGATTTCCTGTACTGCTAGATCCAAGGTTATTGTTGGTATGTAGCGCAGCCTGTACTGCGGCTATGTTTGAAGCTAGAAAAGTACGGAATTCCTCCTCATTCATATTCACGGTGTGTCGAGTAGTCGGTGCCATTTCCTTCAAAATAGTCAAATGGAACAAGTTAATCATACAGAATATTAAGAGTAGTTAATAGTATTTCGTAGCATAATATGAACTCATTTATAAAAGCTTTTTCTTCATATTAGCGTTTTATAAGTTTAAATTCGGGTAGTACCTACCCGTTAAGTTCATACTTAGTAGCTAATATACAATTCAACTACTACAATTCTATATGAAAAACTGATTATAATAATATTTCGCGTTCAAACTTTTATACAATATTTTACAAACTTACAATACCTCTTATTTTACATAAAGCATGAAATATAGCACACAATAACTTTGATACAAGATAGTTGTGAAGATAATTTTAGCTAGTACACAAGTCGTTCAGCAAAGGCAATAAAGACACGTAATTCATACGTCCAGAAACAAGTCATGCATTCTGGTTTTACTAGGACTACTTCCCATCCTTGGTCTTGTGGAACATAACCGTTATGGCCGTTGATAATACAACGTGTTATAACGTCTTCAAAAGGACGAGGGTTACGTAATGTCCAACAGTCCCGTAACAATCTAAAAACCTCATTTCTTACCCCAATTACCGACTCCGTCACTTGTGGAAACGTTTTGTTTAATAGTTGTAGCCCGATGTTCTTGTTCTCACTTTGGTGAGAAGCGAACATTACTAACCCGTAAGCATAACATGCTTCTTTATGTTGCATGTTAGCCACTTTTTCTAAATCACGAAGTCCAATATTCGGATATATTGAGTCAAAATAATTTCTTAACCCGTTGCGTAAAATAGCATTTGGGTTCCCCGCAATATATGTGTCAAAGTAAACACATCGTAACTTATGGGTTTCCCAATGTGATATCCCCCATCTTTCAAACGAAAGTCTCTTATAAACCAAGACATTCTTGGAACGTTCTTCGAATGTCTTACAAACTGATCTCGCCTTAAATAGTTGTGCCGAGGAATTCTGACCGACTCTAGACAAGATTTCATCAATCATGTCTCCGGGTAGGTCTCTTAAAATATTGGGTTGTCTATCCATTTTGTGTTTTTAAACTGTAAAATAGACAAGAGTTAGATTCATAAAAAAATACTTATTAATACAAGAAATTTTTACATATATCATAAAGCATAAGCACACTATATTACATATATTACACCACACGAATACAACTATCTTATTCCGACTCGCTCGTTTCTTCTTCTTCGGTTTTGGTTCGTTTTGCCAGGTTTCTAGGGATATATGATGTTCTCCTAATACGAGCCGTAATTTTCCACATTGGTTTAGAAAAACCTGGTGGTTTAGAGGTTCCCGGGTCATTGTTACAACTTAAGGACTTCGGGGGTTGACGATACATATAAAGTTCATCGGGATTGGAATTAGATTTCTCTATTTTTATGCCCTTTCCCTTATTATTTTCTTTTGCCTTTTTAAATTCAGTTGGGGTAATTTCTATAACATCATCGGAATTCTCGTCGGAATCCGATTCATCGGAGAATTGGTAATCCTCCCAATATTTTGCTTCCTTGGCGGAAACACCATTGACCATAATTAACCTTGGTCGGTTGGTTGAGGATTTTCTTTTACTTAACCGTTTTATTATTTCCCCCACCGGTTCTATTTCTTCATCCGGTTCCTCCTCTTCCGGTTCTGATTCTTCTTCCGGTTCCGACTCTTCTTCCGGTTCCTCTTCGGGAACTTGTGAATCAGTCCACGAATCATTCCAATTTACATTTGACTCTTCATTATTATTAGGTGAGTCAATGGGACTTGTTCTAGAGGTAGACATCTATCACATAATATCAAACGCGTTAAGAGATTAATATATCACATAATATTCACATGTTAAAAATATATAGTTTCCAACAAAATTTGTTAAGCAATCATTTTTCAAGTAAACACGGTCGAAGTCCAGACTCACTAATGCATCCTAACAAACTCGATAAGACACACTAATGCAAAATTCTGGTTCTCTAAGACCAACGCTCGGATACCAACTGAAATGTCCCGTTCTTATTGATTAAAAACGTTCCATATTAATTGATTTCGTTGCGAGGTTTTGACCTCTATATGAGACGTTTTTCAAAGACTGCATTCATTTTTAAAACAAACCATAACCTTTATTTCATAAATAAAGGTTTAAAAAGATTTACGTAGATTATCAAATAATGATAATCTAAAATATCCTGTTTACACACGACCATTACATAATGGTTTACAATACAAATATGTTACATCGAATTCAGTTTCTTGAATGCAGTTTTTACACAATATCATACAAACATGGACTCCAAATCTTGTCCTTATTTTAGTATGCAACAGCGGAAGCTCTTAATATTCAACTGAGAATAAACATGCTTTAAACGTCAACAAAAATGTTGGTGAGTTATAGGTTTAACCTATATATATCAAATCGTAACAATAGACCACAAGATTTCATATTTCAATACACATCCCATACATAGAGATAAAAATCATTCATATGGTGAACACCTGGTAACCGACAATAACAAGATGCATATATAAGAATATCCCCATCATTCCGGGACACCCTTCGGATATGATATAAATTTCGAAGTACTAAAGCATCCGGTACTTTGGATGGGGTTTGTTAGGCCCAATAGATCTATCTTTAGGATTCGCGTCAATTAGGGTGTCTGTTCCCTAATTCTTAGATTACCAGACTTAATAAAAAGGGGCATATTCGATTTCGATAATTCAACCATAGAATGTAGTTTCACGTACTTGTGTCTATTTTGTAAATCATTTATAAAACCTGCATGTATTCTCATCCCAAAAATATTAGATTTTAAAAGTGGGACTATAACTCACTTTCACAGATTTTTACTTCGTCGGGAAGTAAGACTTGGCCACTGGTTGATTCACGAACCTATAACAATATATACATATATATCAAAGTATGTTCAAAATATATTTACAACACTTTTAATATATTTTGATGTTTTAAGTTTATTAAGTCAGCTGTCCTCGTTAGTAACCTACAACTAGTTGTCCACAGTTAGATGTACAGAAATAAATCGATAAATATTATCTTGAATCAATCCACGACCCAGTGTATACGTATCTCAGTATTGATCACAACTCAAACTATATATATTTTGGAATCAACCTCAACCCTGTATAGCTAACTCCAACATTCACATATAGAGTGTCTATGGTTGTTCCGAAATATATATAGATGTGTTGACATGATAGGTCGAAACATTGTATACGTGTCTATGGTATCTCAAGATTACATAATATACAATACAAGTTGATTAAGTTATGGTTGGAATAGATTTGTTACCAATTTTCACGTAGCTAAAATGAGAAAAATTATCCAATCTTGTTTTACCCATAACTTCTTCATTTTAAATCCGTTTTGAGTGAATCAAATTGCTATGGTTTCATATTGAACTATATTTTATGAATCTAAACATAAAAAGTATAGGTTTATAGTCGGAAAAATAAGTTACAAGTCATTTTTGTAAAGGTAGTCATTTCAGTCGAAAGAACGACGTCTAGATGACCATTTTAGAAAACATACTTCCACTTTGAGTTTAACCATAATTTTTGGATATAGTTTCATGTTCATAATAAAAATCATTTTCTCAGAATAACAACTTTTAAATCAAAGTTTATCATAGTTTTTAATTAACTAACCCAAAACAGCCCGCGGTGTTACTACGACGGCGTAAATCCGGTTTTACGGTGTTTTTCGTGTTTCCAGGTTTTAAATCATTAAGTTAGCATATCATATAGATATAGAATATGTGTTTAGTTGATTTTAAAAGTCAAGTTAGAAGGATTAACTTTTGTTTGCGAACAAGTTTAGAATTAACTAAACTATGTTCTAGTGATTACAAGTTTAAACCTTCGAATAAGATAGCTTTATATGTATGAATCGAATGATGTTATGAACATCATTACTACCTTAAGTTCCTTGGATAAACCTACTAGAAAAGAGAAAAATGGATCTAGCTTCAATGGATCCTTGGATGGCTCGAAGTTCTTGAAGCAGAATCATGACACGAAAACAAGTTCAAGTAAGATCATCACTTGAAATAAGATTGTTATAGTTATAGAAATTGAACCAAAGTTTGAATATGATTATTACCTTGTATTAGGATGATAACCTACTGTAAGAAGCAAAGATTTCTTGAGGTTGGATGATCACCTTACAAGGTCGGAAGTGAGCTAGCAAACTTGAAAGTATTCTTGATTTTATGTAACTAGAACTTGTAGAATATATGAAGAACACTTAGAACTTGAAGATAGAACTTGAGAGAGATTAATTAGATGAAGAAAATTGAAGAATGAAAGTGTTTGTATGTGTTTTTGGTCGTTGGTGTATGGATTAGATATAAAGGATATGTAATTTTGTTTTCATGTAAATAAGTCATGAATGATTACTCATATTTTTGTAATTTTATGAGATATTTCATGCTAGTTGCCAAATTATGGTTCCCACATGTGTTAGGTGACTCACATGGGCTGCTAAGAGCTGATCATTAGAGTGTATATACCAATAGTACATACATCTAAAAGCTGTGTATTGTACGAGTACGAATACGGGTGCATACGAGTAGAATTGTTGATGAAACTGAACGAGGATGTAATTGTAAGCATTTTTGTGAAGTAGAAGTATTTTGATAAGTGTCTTGAAGTCTTTCAAAAGTGTATGAATACATATTAAAACACTACATGTATATACATTTTAACTGAGTCGTTAAGTCATCGTTAGTCGTTACATGTAAATGTTGTTTTGAAACCTTTAGGTTAACGATCTTGTTAAATGTTGTTAACCCAATGTTTATAATATCAAAAGAGATTTTAAATTATTATATTATCATGATATTATGATGTACGAATATCTCTTAATATGATATATATACATTAAATGTCGTTACAACGATAATCGTTACATATATGTCTCGTTTCAAAATCATTAAGTTAGTAGTCTTGTTTTTACATATGTAGTTCATTGTTAATATACTTAATGATATGTTTACTTATCATAATATCATGTTAACTATATATATAACCATATATATGTCATCATATAGTTTTTACAAGTTTTAACGTTCGTGAATCACCGGTCAACTTGGGTGGTCAATTGTCTATATGAAACCTATTTCAATTAATCAAGTCTTAACAAGTTTGATTGATTAACATGTTGGAAACATTTAATCATGTAAATATCAATCTCAATTAATATATATAAACATGGAAAAGTTCGGGTCACTACAACACAAACCCTAGATTATTCAAAATTTGAAGTTTAAGGCTTCTAATCATGTTAAACAGCATCAATCTAGGTTATACAAGCATAATACATAAACAATTTAAGCCTAATTACACTAAAAAGCATCAAAATCAAAATGGAGAAAAAATTGCTCAAGAACACTAATTTCGGATTAAATGGTGTTTAGGTGTAGAAATTTACCGTTTTTCTTGAGTAATTCCTAGATAGCATCCTTCTCAACATGATTTTAGTAAAAAATTTGGTGATTAACGGTTAAAAATTGTGATTTTGGGGGTGTTTTTGGGTGTATTTTCGGAGTGTTTTTCGCTGTATTTTTGAGTTGGGGGTTGGACTGATCAGTTCTTGCGTTATATTTTTTTTCTGTAAATTGGTCCTCCCGCGACTCGCGGGGATTAAACCTCCAAACTCCGCGAGTCGCGGAGTTTGATATTTTTTTTTTTTTAAATAATCATTAACTTATAAAACAATTAAGTACTTAATTTTAAAATTTTGTTTCCTTTGTTATTTAGGACGAGGTCGTTTCGGATCGATGTCCTAGTCCGTCCCTCGACAAAATTTTAAAATTTGTCTTTTTGTAGCGATTGTTTTAAAAGCTAAGATTTTTGGGTTTTTTAATGTTTTTGGCATACTTTAATTCAATAAGATTAAAAACAATGATAATAAAAGTTCTCGTCCCTCCCTCGGGTAAAGCAATTTCGGTTCAAAGACCTAGTCTTCAACTTACGACGAATTTTAAAAATCATATTTTTAACTTAATGAGATAAAGTAAATTTTTTTGTTTTTAAATTCACACAATTTAAATATAAAATTCAAAATTAATATTAAAAATTCACACCAAACTTAAAATTTGAAATGCATAAAATTAAAATTTCATATTTTAAAAATTAAAAATTCACACCAAACTTATATTAATTTTTTCAAATATTTACAATTTTAAATATATTGTTTTTACAAAGTTTACAATATTAATTTAAGATTTAAATATTAATTTTTAAAAACATGGTAAAAATAAAATTAAAAATCTTTTTGTCTTTTTATCCCACTTTAATCAATCAAATATTATCAAAAATATGCGCCCCTCTTTTCGGTAAAGTAATTTCGGTTCCAAAACCTAATTTAACTCATGACGAATTTTTGAAATATTTTGGGTTGATTGTTTAAAGATATTTATACCTTAAGAATAAACGTTAAATTTCGCAGTGATGTAATAAATTTTTGAATGATATCAATAATTTCGGTCGCCAAACCTAATTTTATTCAATACCAATTTAATACTTTTTAGCGAACAAATTAGCGTTTATTATCAAAAGGTTAAAAATAAAATAAAATAAAATAAAAACTGTACAGACATACCTGTGAAATAGATTTCTTAGTTATATGATCTATCCCATTCATAAGATAGTCGGTTTAATTGGTTTTCCATGGCTACATAGGCGTAACCTCGAGCATTCAGTGTCTTTTCTTCTAAACATATGAACGGTCCGTCTCTGCATAAAGTAACAAATTCGGTATTTGAATAGGTTTGATTATTTGAACATTTACCTCCATGTGACCATTTTTCGCATTTGTGACATCGTTCTAGGTGTCGTGCTCTTCTTTTCGCTGCGAATTTTGATTTTCCTTTACCAAATTGTAACTTATTATCTTCGCATCTGGATTCTTTTCTAACTCCGTCCATTCTTTCTCTGATTACTGATACTAATTCACTCGGTAGTATGTCATTATTACGTTTAGTGATTAAAGCGTGTAGCATTAGACCATGGTTTAGTTCACAGGCAGTCTTCATTTTGTAAAAACCTAAAAAAAAATAAAAAATTCAGAATGGGGGGAGAAGACTAGTTCTTTAGGGTCTGCTAGGGAAAGACTATTCGGGTTCCATTTTCGAGAACTATATGAAAACAGACCATCTAACTCTAACAGAAATACATATTATCCTTTAAAGACTTGATTCTCCCCACACTTCGTTAGCTGTGGTGTCGAAATTGTGATTAACTTCGTTGTCGACTTCCATTGGACCATGTATGTAATGTTTAACTCTGTGAGCATTAACTTTAAATTCAATACCATTTGAATTTATTAATTCTATCGTTCCGTATGGGAAAACTCTTTTGACCATGAATGGTCCAGACCATCTTGATTTCAATTTTCCAGGAAATAGCTTGAATCGTGAATTGAAAAGAAGAACTCTGTCTCCTTCTTTAAATTCTTTTGAACTTCTGATTCTTTTATCATGCCATTTCTTCGTTCTTTCTTTATAGATTAACGAATTTTCGTATGCTTCATGTCTTAATTCTTCTAATTCGTTTAGTTGACTTAATCGTAGACGTCCGGCTTCATGTAAATCAAGATTACATGTCTTCAAAGCCCAAAATGCTTTGTGTTCAATTTCTACTGGAAGATGACATGCTTTTCCATAAACAAGTCTAAAAGGTGTGGTTCCAATTGGAGTTTTGTAGGCTGTTCTAAAAGCCCAGAGTGCATCCTCCAATTTAATGGACCATTCCTTTGGATTTGATCCTACGGTTTTCTCTAGAATACGTTTTAAAGCTCGGTTGGTGTTTTCAACTTGTCCACTTGTTTGTGGATGATATGCGGTGGAGATTTTATGAGTTACTCCATATCTTTTAAGAACTTTCTCAAGTTGATTATTACAGAAATGAGTACCCCGATCACTTATTAAAGCTTTCGGTGTTCCAAACCTTGCAAAAAGATGTTTTAAAAAGTTGACTACAACTCGTGCATCGTTAGTTGGGAGAGCTTGTGTGACACCGCTGATTTTTTTTTTTTTTTATAAATACGTGGCGGAAGCATTAACGTTAATTAAACCATTATAATAAAATAAACATATCATAATTACATAACCAAAACAGTTGACAGCTAGCATTTAACTAATACATATGGTGTCACGTGACGTTTCAACAAAAGTTTAGTTTTATAGGAAAAGACACATCAGAGTTGGCTCCTGTCAAACATAACATCAGCATGCCCCGTCTTCTCCCCAAAAGCATCATCTCTACAAAAGCTAATAACCTGCAGGGAGGAGATGGAGGGGAAATTAGCACGAAGCTAAGTGAGTACGACTAACCACAGGCAATAGTATACAGAACAGTTATACTAATCATGTCACAAAGAGCTAACACACAAACATCACCCAAGTGCCGTCTACAGAGACTCTGGCGGCTCGGCCAAACCATTAACCACCAGTTGATTGGGCTGGGGCTTACCAGAAGTTCCTCCACCACCGTATGTATATACATAATCCACACGCGACGGACGCGTCATTCACATATATATACACCACGGCTGTCTAGGCTACCACAGAGGAACCCAACCCGCAGGTTGATCTCTCCTACCGAGGCTACCACACAATAGGGACGCACTGGGCTCCAGCAGACAAGCATCAACTAACATGCAGTCATCACAATAAACGAACTAACTGTATCAATAAGTACAACTAACTAGCATGGCAGTCATAATATAACATGCTACTCTATACTATATTCCACAGTCAGTCCCACTCACCGATTACCAGCAAATGAGAAGGTGTTCAGCTATCTAATCACTGAACCTTCTCTGTCTCCTTTTCTCCCGAGAAATACATATACACGAGTTAGTTTATGTCCATAAACACCAAATAACACAAATATAGAAATTTTGTCAGAAAATCTGTCCGCTAAAATTTTTCTCCTTAACACTTGTGCACTTTTGAAATTTACATCAAAATCTCAAAATACAAACGGACAGCATAACGGCTAGAAATCAACACTTAGTAAAACTTTCACTGTCTAAGACCATCGGTCGATCGTCAGAGACTATCGGCCGATCGTCACTACTCCATCGGCCGGTGGACTACACCATCGGTCGATCGTTAAATTTTCAACCGTTCGTCGAAGGACTTCCACCATCGGTCGATCGTCTAGTCCGTCGACCGATCGTCTCACTCCATCGGTCGATGGTCAGAGACCATCGGCCGAGGGTAGTTCATCTGCAGTAGCAGCTACCAAAGTGACGGGTTTCAACCAAATTCATCCAATTCTCGATCTAGAGCTCGTTTTTAACCTCAAAACTTACCAAATCTGATACACTAATCATCAAGAAACATAAACCCACAAGATTTGGACTCAAACAACATCAAATCAACCCATTTTGACCCAATTTATACTTTTAATAAAAACTAACACAAAAGCTTCAATTTCTCAAAGATTAGATCAAGAAATGATACAAACCTTACCTTAAAAGAATCAGTAAATCGCAGAGAACACAAAGTTATGAACGATTTGAGCTCTAGTACAAGAATTTGGAATTAGGGTTTGATAGGTGGAGAAGGTGAAGTACGGGTTGGTTTGGGGAATTTTCTAGAAAATGGAAGAATAACCCTCCCACCAAACACTTATGAGTCTTAAAACTCATACATCACAACACACGGGTATTTATTAGTTATCTGATATCTTTCATACATCATTTGGCAACCCAAACGAAGTCCAAATTAAATAAACAAACATGTTCTGTGACCCTTGTCACAAACTGGTCATAACCACGTCATCAAATAACAATAAATGTTAATTAAAATAAAAACATATAAAACCGCACAACGGCAAAATAGACCATTTCAACTAGGCCCGATTCAAGGATGTTACAGCTTGTGCTTCCGCCCATTTAGATACATAATCAATGGCTACGAGTATATATAGATTATTATGAGATTTTGGATATGGACCCATAAAGTCAATACCCCAAATGTCAAATACTTCACATACTTGGATGACATTTTGTGGCATTTCATCACGTTGACTTATTTTTCCGACCCTTTGACATGCATCACAGGATTTGCAAAGAAGGTGTGCGTCTTTGTAAATTGTAGGCCAATAGAATCCAGCTTCATAAACTTTTCTTGCTGTTAGTTGAGGCCCATAATGCCCTCCTGTTGGTCCTGTGTGACAATGGTTTAAAATTTTACTAGCTTCATCTCCAAATACACATCGGCGTATTATTCCATCGGGACAACTTTTAAACAGATGTGGATCTTCCCAGAAATAGTGTTTTATATCACTGAAGAATTTCTTTCGTCTTTGGTACGATAATCCTTTTTCAAGGAATCCACATACTAAATAATTTGCATAGTCTGCAAACCATGAGATTTCTTTATAATCTATCTTCAATAGATATTCATCAGAAAAGTTGTCTTGTATGGCTGATTCATTTAGAACTTCTAATTCGGGATTTTCAAGACGAGAAAGATGATCAGCGGCGAGATTTTCTGCTCCTCTTTTATCTCGGATTTCAATATCAAACTCTTGTAAGAGTAAGATCCAACGGATTAATCTTGGTTTAGCATCTTGTTTTGAAAATAGGTATCTAAGAGCAGAATGGTCGGTATAGACCACCGTTTTTGCTAGAACGAGATATGATCGAAATTTGTCAAAAGCAAATACAATAGCAAGGAGTTCTTTTTCAGTAGTTGTATAGTTCGTTTGTGCTCCTTGTAACATCTTACTAGCATAATATATAGGTTGAAATCGTTTTTTAATCCTTTGTCCTAAAACGGCTCCCATTGCAAAATCACTTGCATCGCACATTAGTTCAAATGGTAGATTCCAATTTGGTGTTATCATGATCGGTGCATTAGTGAGTTTTTCTTTAAGAATATTAAAAGATTTGATACACTCATCTGAAAAGATGAATGGAGCATCCTTTTCTAGGAGTTTATTCATAGGAGTGGCAATTTTAGAAAAATCTTTTATGAAACGTCGGTAAAAACCGGCATGCCCTAGAAAACTCCTAACTCCTCTAACATTGGTGGGATGTGGAAGTTTAGCAATTACATCTACTTTAGCTCTATCCACTTCAATTCCTTCTTTTGAAATTTTATGTCCAAGAACGATGCCTTCTTTAACCATGAACTGGCATTTCTCCCAATTAAGTACTAGATTTGATTTTTCGCATCTAAGAAGCATTCGTTCCAGATTAACTAGACATGATTCAAATGTATCACCGAAGACTGAAAAGTCATCCATGAAAACTTCCATGCATTCTTCTATCATGTCATGAAAAATCGCCATCATACACCTTTGAAAGGTTGCAGGGGCGTTACAAAGTCCAAATGGCATGCGTTTGTAAGCAAAAGTACCATAAGGGCACGTGAATGTGGTTTTCTCTTAGTCCTCGGGTGCTATTGGAATTTGAAAATATCCGGAAAATCCATCTAGAAAACAATAGTAACTATTTCCGGCTAATCTTTCCAACATTTGATCTATGAAAGGTAAGGGAAAGTGATCTTTTCTGGTGGCGTCATTTAATTTTCTATAATCAATACACACACGCCATCCTGTTACAGTTCTAGTAGGAATAAGCTCATTTTTCTCATTTGTAATGACAGTCATGCCACCCTTCTTAGGCACGCATTGAACTGGGCTTACCCAAGAACTATCAGAAATTGGATAAATTAAACCTGCATCTAGCAGTTTAATAATCTCTTTTTTTACTACATCTTGCATATTAGGATTTAGTCTTCGTTGGCGTTGCACATACGTTTTATGACCTTCTTCCATAAGGATTTTATGTGTGCAATACGAAGGACTTATTCCTTTAATATCATGAATCTTCCATGCAATGGCTGGTTTATGAGCTTTCAACACAGAAATGAGTTGTGATTTCTCATTTTCAGTAAGAGAAGACGATATTATTACAGGTAATTCAGATTCACCATGTAAATAAGCGTATTCCAAATGGTTTGGAAGTGGCTTTAACTCTAATTTCGGAGGTTCTTCTATCGATGATTTATATCGATATCTGTCTTCTTCTTTTAGCATTTGAATTTCTTCTGTTGTTGGTTCATATCCATTAGCTATTAGTGTAGCTAACATTTCAGCTTCATCAATTGGTTCATTACCTTCTCCTAAAGAACATTCTCCTGTTCCTTGTAATTCTGGAAATTCTTCTAATAATTCTGCATGTGCATCTATAGTTTGAATATAATAACATGTATCATCTGCAGATTGCGGTTGTTGCATTGCTCTATCAACTAAAAAGGTAACACTCTCATCCTCTATACTTAGGGTTAATTTCTTACCGAACACGTCTATCATTGCTTTAGCCGTGTTTAAGAATGGTCTTCCTAATATGAGAGGAACTTGAGAATCTTCTTCCATGTCCAAAACAACAAAATCTACTGGAAATACTAAATTACCAACTTTAACTAGCATGTTCTCCATTATCCCTCTAGGATATTTTATTGATCTATCGGCTAGTTGTATGCTTATTCTTGTTGGTTTCAATTCTCCAAGGTCTAGTTTAGCGTATAGTGAATACGGCATTAGATTTATACTAGCACCTAAGTCTGCCAATGCTTCTATTGAACTAAGACTACCCAGAAAACATGGAATTGTGAAACTTCCTGGATCAGATAGTTTTTCTGGTATCTTATTCAACAGCACTGCTGAACAATTAGCATTCATAGTAACAGCCGAGAGTTCTTCCATTTTCTTTCTATTTGAAATTAGATCTTTCAAGAATTTAGCATATCTAGGCATTCCTGAAATCACATCAATGAAAGGAAGATTTACATTTATCTGTTTAAACATATCCAAAAATTTGGATTGCTCGGCTTCAAGTTTATCTTTCTTCATTTTACTCGGGTAAGGAAGTGGTGGTTGGTATGGTTTAACATAAGGTTTATCCTTAACTGTGTTATCTTCATTAACCTTTTCAACTACCGGTTCTTTTTCCTTATCTTGTTCAGGTTGTGGTTCTTGTGGAGTAGGAATAGTTTCATCAGAAGTTACAGGTATTTCCGGTGGTTTAAGTGTTGTACCACTTCTTGTGGTAATGGCTTTAGCTGTTTCATTCCGGGGGTTAGCATTTGTATCACTAGGTAGACTTCCCGGTTTTCTTTCACCTATTAACCTTGCTAGGTTACTCACTTCTTGTTCTAGATTTTGAATAGAAGCTTGTTGATTTCTAAATGCTTGAGCATTTTGTTCATTAGTTTGTTTCTGAGATGTGAAAAACTGCGTTTGAGTTTCAACTAGCTTCGTCATCATATCTTCTAAATTCGGCTTTTTATCATCGGTTTGTTGTGGTGGTTTGTTTTGAAAACTAGGTCGTTGCTGATTGTAAGTATTATTGGATACTTGTTGATTGCTAGGACCTTGTTGGTTGTTGTATGGAATATTTCAGTTATAATTCTGGTTTTGATTGTAAATCGGTCTTGGCGGTTGATAACTATTCTGATAATTATTTCCAGGCCTTTGGTTTATGTATGAAATATTCTCTCTTTGTTCCATTGTTAATTCAATACTGAGACAATCTTTTGTCAAATGTGGTCCTCCACACTGCTCACAACTAATTCGTATTGAGTGAATATCTTTAGTCATCTTTTCCATTCGTCTCTCCACAGCATCTATCTTTGCAGAAATGGAATCTAAGTCATGGCTAGAATCGGCTCTAGCTGCTTTAGATGATCTAATGATATCTTTTTCTTGATGCCACTCATGTGAGTGGGAAGCAGTGTTATCAATAATTTTGTAAGCATCAGTTTCGGTTTTCTTCATAATAGAACCACCAGCTGCTATATCTATGTCTTTCCTTGTAGTGATGTCGCATCCTTGGTAGAATATTTGTACTATTTGACAGGTGTCTAAACCATGTTGCGGACATCCTCTTAACAACTTTCCATATCTTGTCCATGCCTCATATAGAGTTTCATTTGTTTTCTGTGTAAACGTAACAATTTCTGCTTGAAGTCTTACGGCTTTAGATGCAGGAAAGAATTGTTTAAGAAATTTGTCAACTAAAACATCCCATGTATCAATCGCCCCTTCAGGTAACGATTCCAACCAATCTTTGGCTTCTCCCTTTAAAGTCCAGGGAAATAACATGAGATATATCTGTTCATCCTCCACTTCTCTTATTTTAAATAGTGTGCAGATCCTATTAAAGGTACGTAGATGTTCATTTGGATCTTCCTTCGGCGCACCACTAAATTGGCATTGATTAGTCACCATGTGTAGAATTTGTCCTTTGATTTCATAATCTGGCGCATTAATGTCTGGATGAGTAATTGCGTGACCTTGGCCAGTGCGTTTAGCTCTCATTCGGTCTTCCATACTTAAAGGTTCCAGATTCTCCATAATTGAATTTGTTGAATCGAAATCACTAGAGGATTCTGATTTAATGTTTCGTTCCTCAACAATCTCTGTTTGAATGATTGGTGGCTCCGGAGGAAAGTTTAGTGGTTCAGGATCTACGAACCGTTCTTGAATATTCTCCGGATTCTCAATTGTGAGGTCAGGTTCAAAAAAATGGATTATCGGAAATTTGAACTGAAGTACTTGGTCGACTGGATGACGATTCTAAAGAAAAATCAACGGCGGTTACATTTGCTAAATGTCTTGATCTAGTTACAGGTGGTGAACGTACAAAAGGTGGTGAACGTCTTGCTCGGTGCATTCACTGAATATCCTATTAGTTTTTAAAAGGAAAGAAAAATTATAATAAGTTATCCAATCAATAGACTTTTCTGATTTTGCCCACGTTTCGAATAGCCAAAAGATGCAGCAGAGGGGCAGGATTCGTTTGGTCTCAATATAATTGAGGACTGTTTGGCTCCAATAACCCGGTCCACCTACAAATCCAACTATTACTACGAACCAGAAAATTTTGATGTCTATTAATTTAACCAGTTAAAATAAATTTTCGTAATTTTAAGAAAATTAGATAAGAAGTAGAATAAAAATCTATGTCCTAAAACTAGAATAGCGAGAAATAAGAAAGAAAAAGAGTTCGTCGAAAAAGGTCGAAAAAGAAAAATGGTTGAAAAATAAAAGGTGACGGAAAAATAAAAGAAACTTATAAAACTTAAAAATACTTGACTAACCTAACCTTATTACTACAACTAACTTAAAATTATAATCGCAAATTGAAATTACTAATTGGAATGATAATTGGTACATAGTAAAAGGTGTCTAAAAATATTAAAGCTTACAAGAAAAACTAAATCCCAAATGGAATTAACTTAAAAAGAAACTAAAACTTAAAAAGACATCGCAAAATTCTAAAGCACTTAAATCTTAGTCTAAAGAAAAAGCACTTAAGGAATTCTACGGCAAAGCCTAAAAATCTAGGAGTAAAAATGACTATGGCAAAAACTAAGTTTAAAATTAAATATGAGCGAAAAATACAAATATTACGTTAAAATAATTAAAAAGGGACAAAATATAAAAATATACAAAAAGTTGTAAAAAGTACAATTTTTATAAAAATATTATTTTTATATTATTTATTTAATAAAACTATTAATTTTACAATTTAATTAAACTAATTAATACTAAATACATAAATTAAATAAAAAGTAAAGGTTAAAATAAAACTAATAATAATAATAATAATAATTAGGGTTAAATAATAATAATAATTAATAATTACCCGTAATTAATGCTGAATTAGGGTTTTGTCGCCTGTCAGAAAATCTTCGCGAGTCGCGGTAACCAATGCAGCAAACCCCGCGAGTCGCGGGGTTCAGAAATTCAGATGACAGCTTACTTTAAATTCGACGCGTTTTTCTTTATTTATATATATTTATTTTCTGTTTTCTGTTTTTATATAAATAAAAGATATTTAAATAAAACTTATATTTTTATAAACTAAAATAAAAATAAAGAAACTTATAAAACTTAAATATTTAACAAAATCTTAAAAATACTTATATTTTTGTTTTTCTTTTTATATTTTTGAATAATTAAAACGTATTTTTACAAAAACGAATTTTAATAAAAGTTAACTAAAAATCTTTTTTTTTTTTATATAGCGTTGCGCTTCCGGCGTTTAAGAGAGTCCCCGGCAGCGGCGCCAAAAATACTTGATATTTCGCTAGGTGTATATGAAAATAGCTTATTAATTTTAGCAGAAAATACTATTAAATATGATACAATTTTACACAAGATATTTATTTATTTATAGAAGGATATACTTAAACCTTGCTACAACACTTATAGGCAGTGTACCTAATCGTACAGTAGTGTAGTTTTTAGTAAGTCCGGTTCGTTCCACAGGGAATCTTTTTTTTAAACAAAGCTCAACGCTATATTAGTTTACTTTTATAAAAATACAAACATATATATAAGTAATATTATTATTATAAAGGGGGGGTTTTTACCGTTTAATGACCGGTTTGTCGATTTTAAAACTTTAGTCGCAGTTAAAACCTAATGTAAAATATTAAATAAATAAAAGACTTAATTTAAAGCGTAAAATAAATAACGATAATGAAATTGCAATAAATAAAAGTGCGATAAAATAAACTTGCGATAATTAAAAAGTACGATAATTAAAAGTGCAATTAAATACAATAACAATAAATAAAAATGTGATAATTAGAAGTGCAATTAAATATAAAATAAAGGAAATTAAATATGAAATAAAAGAATTATGCTTATTTAAACTTCCGTAATCATGATGTTTGACGTGTTGATTTTAGTTTTATGCCCATGGGTTAATTGTCCTTTGTCCTGGATTATTTAATATGTCTGTCTGGTTTTTGTCCATAACAATCCATCAGTCATAAATATAAAGTGCGAGTGTCCTCGTCAAATTATTCTTATACCCGAAGTTAAATATTCCAACTAATTGGGGACTTAAACTGTAACAAGATTTTAATACTTTGTTTAATAATTACACCAGGATGTCGACTGAGTGTAACCCAAGGTTTTAATATTTTGTTATCAATTATACCAAGTGTCCTTTGTACGTAATTTCACCCCTGTTTTAATTATTCTAGTGGCTATTAATCAATTCCCGTGTTCGGTTAAATGAACGATTATTCGTACATATAAATACCCCGCCCATCGTGTCCGATCGAGTGTACATGGTAATTTATAGGGACGCCCAATTGTAAATCTTTATATTAACATTAACAAACTATCGTTTAGTTAAACAAATATAAAGCCCATTAATTGCCCATAGTCTAATTTCCACAAGTGTCGTTCTTTTGTCCAAACCCCAATTATGGTACAAAGCCCAATTACCCAATTTTAGTAATTAGCCCAACATCATGATTACTTCGTTTTAAATAAGCATAATAATAACTTAGCTACGAGACATTAATGTAAAAAGGTTGAACATAACTTACAATGATTAAAAATAGTGTAGCGTTAGACGGACAGAATTTCGACTTACACCCTTACAACATTCGCTAACATACCCTTATTATTAGAATTATAATTAAAATTAAAATATAAATTATAAATATATATATATATATATATATATTTTACGTATGAGGAGAAGAAGAAAAAGATGATATTTTACGATCAGAATGCGCGATCTTTATAGGGGGTTTCTGAATTTGGGGCTCCGCGACTCGCGGCATTTTTGGCCTTCAAACTTCGCGAGTCGCGGAGTTTACTTTTACAGCTCAGAGGAGTTTGGCTCTTTGTTTACCGACGGTTTAAATATAAATATAATATATTAAATAATTATAAGAATTATTTAAATATTATATTATATTTATGTGCATAGTTGACTTGTAATTTTTAGTCCGTTGCGTCGAGCGTTGAGAGTTGACTCTGGTCCCGGTTCCGGATTTTCGAACGTCCTTGCGTACAATTTAATATCTTGTACTTTGCGTTTTGAATCTTGTACTCTTGTAATTTCGAGACGTTTCTTATCAATAATTGGAACCTCTTTGATTGTCTTTTGTACTTTTGAGCTTTTTGGTCGTTTGCGTCTTCAATTCGTCGAATCTGTCTTTTGTCTTCACCTTTTATTATTTAAACGAATATCACTTGTAAATAGAACAATTGCAACTAAAAGCTTGTCTTTCTTGAGGAATAATGCTATGAAATATATGTTCGTTTTTAGCATTATCAGTTGTTAGTCTATATAATAATTTAAATGTGTATATTAACCGATAAAATGGACTATTGTTTATTACTAGTCTAAAATATCAAAAGCTTAATTGTGGAATAAAACTTAGTCTTCTTAAGACCCATTTGTATCTACAAGATGAATTGTTATTTGTTATACTTGTTTAGTTAAATCTTATAATTATAATATATATTTATATATATATATATATATATATATATATATATATATATATATATATATATATATATATCTTTTTACAATAACTATAAATGTTGTTATAACTAAAAATAACATAAAATAATACATAACAAGTATATTACTAATAAGAATATACAAACTTGTTTGATTACTATTATATGTTTTAATATATATTAATTGATATAGGTTCGTGAATCCGAGGCCAACCCTGCATTGTTCAGTATCTTCGTATAAATATTTTTACTACAAAATATCGTACTGTGAGTTTTCATTTGCTCCCTTTTTAAATGCTTTTGTAATATATATTTTTGAGACTGAGAATACATGCGCAGTTTTTTATAAATGTTTGACAAGATAGACACAAGTACTTAAAACTACATTCTATGGTTGAATTATTAAACCGAATATGCCCCTTTTTATTAAGTCTGGTAATCTAAGAATTAGGGAACAGACACCCTAATTGACGCAAACTCTAAAGATAGATCTATCGGGCCCAACAAGCCCCATCCAAAGTACCGGATGTTTTAGTACTTCAAAATTTATATCATGTCCGAAGGAGGATCCCAGAATGATGGGGATATTCTTATTTGCATAATTGTGAATGTCGGTTATCAGGTGTTCAATCCATATGAAAGATATTTTTGTCTCTATACATAGGACATATGTTTATGAGAAATGAAAATATGAAATCTTGTGGTCTATTAAAATTATGAAATGATTATTTATGTTAAACTAATGAACTCACCAACCTTTTGGTTGACACTTTAAAGCATGTTTATTCTCAGGTACGAAAGAAATCTTCTGCTGTGAATTTGCTCATATTAGAGATATTACTTGGAGTCATTCATGATATATTTCAAAAGATGTTGCATTCGAGTCGTTGAATTCATCAAGATTATTATTAAGTCAATTATATTTGGTTATATTATGAAATGGTATGCATGTCTGTCAACTGTCGATGTAAATGAAAGTTTGTCTTTTAAAACCGAATGCAATGTTTATAAAATGTATCATATAGAGGTCAAGTACCTCGCGATGTAATCAACTGTTGGGAATCGTTTATGATCGATATGGACTTCATCCGGATGGATTAGGACGGGTTCTTACACTAACTTCACGAAAGAAAGTGAAGATATACTGGAGAACAAAAATCAGCTATTCTATGCCTGTCATATCGCATATAAACAGAGGGACGATACTTGGTTGATCGACAATGGGTGCAGCAATCACATAACAAGAGATGAGAAGCTATTTCAGAGTATCAACACCTCCGTAAAGTCCCGTGTCAAGTTAGGGAATGGAGAACTCGTGGATACTAAAGGAAAAGGTACTATTACTGTTCAAACTAATTACGTCACTCAATCTATCAATGATGTTCTTCTAGTACCAAGCCTAGCAAGTAACTTGCTAAGTGTTGGCCAAATGATGGAGCATGGCTACTCTTTACTCTTCTAAGAAAAATCATGTGTTATTCGTGACAAGAAAAACAACTATAAATTAATAGCCGAAGTGTCAATGGAGAACCGCAACTTTATGCTTCGTTGGCAGTATATCCAAGACACAGCCATGAAAATTCAAGTTGAAGAATCATGGCTATGGCATCGAAGATTTGGCCACTTTAACTTTCACGCATTAAAAATCCTCCAACAGAAGAATATGATGAGAGATTTGCCTAACATAGAAGAGATCACTGACACGTGTGAAAGCTGTATGATAGGCAAGCAACATCAAAAACCTTTCCCTCATGACAAAGCTTGGAGAGCGAAAGGTATACTAGAGCTGGTGCACACTGACGTTTGTGGACCAATGAGGACCCCGTCTCTTAATCAAAACAGGTACTTTATTCTCTTCATCGATGATTATTCTAGAATGACGTGGGTGTATTTCATGCGTGAAAAATCAGAAGTATTTACAATATTCAAGAAGTTCAAGAACTTCGTCGAAAAGAGTAGTGGCCATTATATAAAAACACTAAGGAGTGATAGAGGGAAAGAATATACCTCTACACAATTCAATAAATTTTGCGAAGATGAAGGTTTTAAACGCCAACTCACTGTTGGTTACGCTCCAGAGCAAAATGGCGTCTCTGAATGCAAAAATAGAACTGTTATGAAAATGGCCAAAACGATGATACATTGTGACAACCCGGAAATTTTTGACCAAATTTAAACTTTATCTTTAAATGATTTAATGTTTTCGATACGATAAGGAAAGTTTGTAATGTTGAGTCAAGAAAGTTTTGGAACTATATTCATGTAATCAATTATTCTTTGACTGTTCTCGAAGATTCACGAACAATATATATATATATAACTAAATGTGTGTGTGTATATATATATATATATATATATATATATATGATTTCAAGTTATTTAGTAAACGATAGTAGCATTCGATTATTGATTCGATTGATATTTAGATAAGTTAACTAAAACGTTTAAGATGAACCAGTAAAACACTAATTTACTATAGTATTTTTGAATTGCTACAGCACCCGAAAAGCTACAGTGATTTTGAAAATCACTATTTGCTACAGTAAAAAAACTTTGCTACAGTAACTTTGTTACATAAGTCGAATGTAAACGTACAAGACATCGGAATAAAAAGTACAAGTCACCTATACACGAGAATATAATATAATATATAATTAATTAATTTAAATTATTTATATTATATATATTATAAAATTATGTCGACGAACAAAGAAACAAAAAGATGTGAGCTGGAGACAGGTGGCCATGCGATCGCATGGCCAGAAGCCTAGTAAACCATGCGATCGCATGGCAGGCAATTTCAGGCCAACACTATAAAAGCTCGACCATTTCTACTTCTCATTCAACTCATTTTACTCCGTATTTATTTTATTAATTATTATTATTATTAATTATTATTATTATTATTATTATTATTATTATTATTAATATTAAGATTAAGATTATTATTATTAATCTTATTATTAATAGTATTAGTATTATTATTTTTACGATACAAAAATAATAATATACATAAAATATTACGACGGAGTGATGTCCAAATGATTTCAAAATGGGTTTTCAAGCGGAATAGAGCTAAGGAAACTATGGGTTATAGCTATGGAGGTTATGGGTAATATTCATGGGTACTGTTCGCAAGTCAAACCTAGTGTTTATCATCTCTGTCGCGTCTACGTACTTTCGTGCAATATTGAATCACAATATTGATACGTGAGCAATCATATCTTATCTTTTATATATTATTTGTGTATCCATGTCTAGCGCTCGAGTATATATATTTATGCATGCTTGTATGCTAAATTTCGTCGTTAAACAGTTTATGATGAATCACGAATTAAATACATATATTACTGATAAAAGGTATATGATATGCATGTTTTTGGAAAGCTGGCAAAAATCAATAACTTATCATTTAGAAATCGCGTAATTTCGATGAACGAATCAAAAGATATGGTCAACTGAATTATGATTGACGTTAATTGGAATTGCTTTTGAATCTGCAATTAATATTTAAACAACTTGTTTGTAAGATTGATAAATTGGATTTTTAAATATTACCAACCGAGTAAATGAATCCTTATATAAAGTACGTCTCGTTTTGTTGAACTATTGTCAAAATTGACCTTTTGAAACGACTTTGGATAACTTTTGTATGTCGATCTCGAGCATTAGGATTGTGATTCACTATGACCAGACCTAGCTTGTTAAACATTTATTGACCAACATATGTTCTCTAGGTTGAGTTCTACGGTTATTTGGGTATTCCGAGTTTCGGTCACATTTCGGTGAACAACTTTATGTGCCGCTAAGGTGAGTTTCATTTGCTCCCTTTTTAATTACTTTTGCAATCTATATTTTTGGGCTGAGAATACATGCACTTTATTTTAAACGCAATGGATACAAGTACATACTAAATTCTACACCGAGTTTGAACCGAAAATCCCTTAGTTTTGGTAACTAGTAACTGCCAGTTATAAGAACTGGTGGGCACGAGTAGTTATATATGGATCCATAGGCCTGACATCCCCGTCTGTTCCAGGTATAGAAACCCTAGCCTGAACTATAAAACAGACGTATACTATTTGAGTTTAGTACACGTTAGATTGCGTGTATTGTACATGTTAGTTGCATGTATGTTAAAAACATGGGTACTTATTATATATACGTTAAAGTTTAGTTACCAGGGTGCTCAATCTTGTAGAATATTTTGATAAACGTTTCTGGATGAAACAACTGAAATCTTGTGATCCACCTTTATATACAGATTATGCGTAAAATTAAAACTATGAACTCACCAACCTTTGTGTTGACACTTGTTAGCATGTTTATTCTCAGGTTCCCTAGAAGTCTTTCACTGTTTGCTTATATGTTATACAAGATATGTGCATGGAGTCATACATGTTTTATTCGAGAAAACGTTGCATTCACAAATCATCACCATCTATCTTATTTTGACTGCATTGTCAACGGAAGTACTATTGTAAACTATTATTTACGGTGATTGTCTATATGTAGAAATCATCATATGTCGAAAACCTTTGATTTAAATATTCATTTATGGTGTGCCTTTTCAAAAGAATGCAATGTTTACAAAACGTATCATATAGAGGTCAAATACCTCGCAATGAAATCGATGAATGATGTGTTCGTCCATATAGATTTGGAGCAATCATCACAGTTGGTATCAGAGCGTTGGTCCTAGCGAACCAGGTCTTGCATGAGTGTGTCTAACTAATAGTTGTTAGGATGCATTAGTAAGTCTGGACTTCGACCGTGTCTGCAAGTTAAAAGTTTTGCTTATCATTTCTTATCAAAAATTACATGCTTATCACTATTAAGTCTAGACACGTTTTCCTGCATTTATTGCATAAATAGTGTATAGACAAAAATTCATATCTTAGCGTATCTGTTACTGTAAACTTTTCCTGACATCTTCCGAAAATTTCTCCATAATTTATGGGATTTTGGTATTATATATACATATGTAAATTATGTATTGAAGAATATCAATCTAAGTTCTATAATCTAATTCATACCAAAAATCAATTCCCTAATTATACAAGATGGATCCCGCATCTAGTTCAAATTCCTTAAACTCCGACAGCTATTCCGATATGGATATTCACCTGAATTCCGAAGACAGTGTAACCGGAATGGATCAACCAATCAGCCATCACCTATTTTGAATGAATTGGGGATGGGTTCGTAGCTTACTTAATCATTGGAGACAAGAAGAAGGCGATCCCTTCCATCCACCACATTGCCCTCTTGGCGAAGAACCTGAAGCACTTACCGACGAACCTGTTCGTAATACCATTTTCTCTCTCATCTCCAGAATATCTCGTCATGATTATATACTCTCTCAAATTCTAGATCTTATTCATCCGCTCGTCCGAACCGCCAATCATCCCGGTGTAGTAGAAGAAGTCAACGAGCTTCGCGCTCGGGTAGTGGCTTTGGAGAATATGGTGCAAAGGTTATAAGCACTAGCAGAATCACCGGCATCAATAGTACCACCGACAACAACACCAACAGTACCATTACCACCACCAACAACATCCGCACCGCAAGCCTCAACATCACAATATGTACCTTGAACATCAACGTCATACGCATCATAGATACCAAGGAGTACCAACAACAATAACCGATGAAGTATTGATTCATAACTTCATTGGAGAAATATTCTGCGGCGATTATGTAATCTCTAAAGTCTTAGAGATAATCTATTCCAGCCGTAACCGTAAATCAGATGAGTGGAACGAAATGATAGAAGGAAGAGTAGAAACCCTGACCGGAATGGTGCACGATTTACAAGCTAGACTTGTTTTACCAGCACCATCAACAGTACCGTCAGTATCACCAACACCGGCAAAACTTGTAGCACTACATGTTCCGCCAATTTCATAATCACCAACATCATCACAAATCAACAACGAGTATATTGTATCAATGAGTTATGAAGTATTAACTCATTTCCCCTGAAGAAATTATATGTATATTTTAAATATATATATATGTGAAATTTGAAATCAAAATAAATCTTTTCGTACTAAGCTATTACATGTAAATCATAACTAGTAGGTACTACTCGGTTAGTTCATGTTACTAATATGCTATACATCCTTCGTTAATGGCTTACCAATCGTTAACTATAATCTCTGCTTCGACTTAATAGATTCCATTTCATAATAAATCAAGTGTATTATTCATATACATGATTGATTTTATACTTTCATTTTCGATGTACTTGAAACTTTCCAAAAAACATCATCTGTGCCTTGTAAGGTTCACAAAAAAAAAAAAAAAATCCACGAGCAACAACATCCTTCACCAAGGAATATCAATAAGAATAAATAATGAAGTATTGATTTCATTAGTGAAATATTCCGCGAAGATTATATGATCTCTAATGTTTTAGAGATTTTTCATTTCTAATTCAAGCAAAAAAATCAAATGAGCTTAATATGATATTAACTCATTAAATATGTATTACATCTGAAGAAAATATACATACATATATTTTCATAAAGATTGTAATGAAAATTCTTTTGTACAAAATATTACTTGTGAAATCTTTAACGGGTAGGTAATATTCGGGAAGTATATAAGTTCACAATTAATATGTTACACTACACATTCTTCAACTTTGATTCAAAAATTATTAACTATGCTCACAGCGATATACAATCGTTTTCATACAAATTCAATTATATATTCTGACAGAACAGAATCCAAGTCAAGATTTAACAAGTGACATCATTCTTAGATCTCTACATCTTTCAAAGCTATACTTTGACTTCAAAACTGTGCAAGATCCTTTAGCATTGTTTTTACCGAAAATAATCTTGCAATCCCTTTTCAAAGTATCCAGTTTTATCACACTTCCAACCAGTCAACTTCGACTTTTCAGATTAGCCTTATTGTAACTTTGACATATACATTCTTGTTACCGGGGAACCTTTCATGTTCCACCACATTAGCAGAAAACTTACCAGCAACTTCATTACTCATTGGTTTAATTCTCTCAGAAAAACCATTATAATTATTCATTGAAACCCTATCATGTACTCATCCACATCTTGTAACAATAATTGCCATACCAACTACCGGGAATTAGCAATCAGTATTTTGAATTTCGCAGCAATTCTACGCCAACAGTTATATATATACATATAATGTCTATCTCCTAGACTTACTTACTTCAAAAGTGAAGTTGCTGAAAAACACCCCAAACTGCGAAACTAGTTCTCCGAATTTTGGAAAAATGCTGATGAAGCAGCAAAAACTATAAACGACTTTAACAGTCAAAAGTTTGATAATAAAGAGTAGTGTGTTGGAAAAGCACAGAAAAAGAGAAAATTTGGTACTGAAAAACGGTTAAACAAACCATGAAGGAGGCTGTGGACAAACCACAAAGACGAAATCTACCTTCAAAGAATCCAAATAATTCAGTATCTGCTGAAATCATTAGCGAACACCTTACTCCTTATTCTAAACCTTCACAGACAAATTTTCTGCATCATCCTTTGATTCCAGATATTTTAAAAATTCTAAAACATCATCGAATCTTTCATTATAAATATCCTCGATATTTCTGAAGATATTTTCGTAACTATTATTATCCGAAATTATTTATCTCTTCGCGCTATCTGTGTTACATCATAAAAGAATCTATTTTAGTTTCTAAATTTTGAAAATTTTGAAAAAAAAAAAGAAAGAAAAAATGGATGTTTTTGAAGTAGTGTTGGGAATTGAAGCATGAGTTAGTATAATATAATGACACTTGATCAACGTGATTATATTACAGTAAGTCATGCTGAGTTTCTAATGGAACGTGATAAAGGTTCACAGATCACACCCTCATCATAAACCATGTTACATAACTCTTTCATTCTATCTAATCTCTAAACATATCAATAAAATATTTTTCTAGATGATTCGGTCTTTTCCAGATATTCGGGTAATTTGACAAATCAAGATCGTGCCATTACAATTTCTTTCTTAGAACATTAGCTATGTTCATTCCGAAATGTATAGGTACAAATTCTGGACCATTATTCGCTTGACTTAAGGTTGGGAAGAGAAAATGAAAACATGAATCTCCGAAATATAATGGAAAATATAAAGCCCGATAACAACCCTGAAATTACAAACCGTGTATATCAATACGTATAGCAATATAAAGACACGGGAGAATGAAAAACACTATAACCCCAAGGTAATAGTAGAAGAAAATAACTTCCTCTGGTGACAGAAGAAAAAGAAGAATGAAGGATATGATAGCCAGGAAAATATCAAGAATCAGAACTGGATTAAGTATTTTCACAATCTATTAGGAAGTATGAAATAAGGAAGAAGATTATAGGAGTGGTGAAAATAAATGAAACGAAAAAGGTCAATTTATAGCAAAATATCAGACATAGCAATCAAGGCAGATTACGCATTTAATCAAAGAAAATCCTAATTTCCGCAATTACCGAAGAATCAAATCTTATTCAGATTATGAAAATTTTCTATTCCTTAAATTCTGGAAATCAATCCTGACTACGTCAAAAGATATGACGAATCTATATTTATTCATTTCACTCTTTTGTGATAACTTCACTCGTACTCTTCACAAAATTGAATTGTTTTATCTATATTACTCAATGATGATAAAACTCTAATTTTCAACTCGTATGAGTCATGAAAACATACTTATTGTCATCCATGACCATCCCAACCAAATTTCGGGACGAAATTTCTTTAACGGGTAGGTACTGTGACAACCCAGAAATTTTTGACTAAATTTAAACTTTATCTTTAAATGATTTAATGTTTTCGACACGATATATATATGTATATGTATATATATATATATATATATATATATATATATATATATATATATATATATATATATATATATATATATATATATATATATATATATATATGTATATGATTTCAAGTTATTTAGTAAACGATAGTAACATTCGATTATTGATTCCATTGGTATTTAGATAAGTTAACTAAAACGTTTAAGATGAACCAGTAAAACACTAATTTGCTACAGTATTTTCGAATTGCTACAGTTCCCGAAAAGCTACGGTGTTTTTGAAAATCACTATTTGCTACAGTAACTTTGCTACAGTGAACACAATTTCAAAATGAAAATGTATATATGTATATGTATATACTACGAGATGATGATTTATAAAAGCAAATAACCAAAACACTTAATTGATTAAAGCTACACTTCAAGTGACATAGTTTATCAATGATTAAATTTAATTTTTGATAAAGGTACACGTCGCGTAACGAAAAGTACTAGTTTTCTAAGCGTACGAAAATGCGTTCGAGAAACCGGAAGCGGGACATAAGTCGAACGTAAACAAGACATCGGAATAAAAAGTACAAGTCACCTATACATGAGAATATAATATAATATATAATTAATTAATTTAAATTATTTATATTATATATATTATAAAATTATGTCGTCGAACAAAGAAACAAAAAGATGTGAGCTGGAGACAGGTGGCCATGCGATCGCATGGCCAGAAGCCTAGTAAACCATGCGATCGCATGGCAGGCAATTTCAGGCCAACACTATAAAAGCTCGACCATTTCTACGTCTGATTCAATTCATTTTACTCCGTATTTATTTTATTAATTATTATTATTATTATTAATTATTATTATTATTATTATTATTATTATAATTATTATAATTATTATTATTATTATTATTATTATTATTATTATTATTATTATTATTATTAATACAAAGATTATTATTATTAATCTTATTATTAATAGTATTAGTATTATTATTTTTACGACACAAAAATAATAATATACATAAAATATTACGACGGAGTGATGTCCAAATGATTTCAAAATGGGTTTTCAAGCGAGATAGAGCTAAGGAAACTATGGGTTATAGCTATGGAGGTTATGGGTAATATTCATGGGTACTGTTCGCAAGTCAAACCTAGTGTTTATCATCTCTGTTGCGTCTACGTACTTTCCTACAATATAGAATCACAATATTGATACGTGAGTATTCATATCTTATCTTTTATATATTATTTGTGTATCCATGTCTAGCGCTCGAGTATATATATTTATGCATGCTTGTATGCTAAATTTCGTCGTTAAACAGTTTATGATGAATCACGAATTAAATACATATATTACTGATAAAAGGTATATGATATGCATGTTTTTGGAAAGCTGGCAAAAATCAATAACTTTTCATTTAGAAATCGCGTAATTTCGATGAACGAATCAAAAGATATGGTCAACTGAATTATGATTGACGTTAATTGGAATTGCTTTTGAATCTGCAATTAATATTTAAACAACTTGTTTGTAAGATTGATAAATTGGATTTTTGAATATTACCAACCGAGTAAATGAATCCTTATATAAAGTACGTCTCGTTTTGTTGAACTTTTGTCAAAATTGACCTTTTAAAACGACTTTGGATAACTTTTGTATGTCGATCTCGAGCATTAGGATTGTGATTCACTATGACCAGACCTAGCTTGTTAAACATTTATTGACCAACATATGTTCTCTAGGTTGAGATCTACGGTTATTTGGGTATTCCGAGTTTCGGTCACATTTCGGTGAACAACTTTATGTGCCGCTAAGGTGAGTTTCATTTGCTCCCTTTTTAATTGCTTTTGCAATCTATATTTTTGGGCTGAGAATACATGCACTTTATTTTAAACGCAATGGATACAAGTACATACTAAATTCTACACCGAGTTTGAACCGAAAATCCCTTAGTTTTGGTAACTAGTAACTTCCAGTTATAAGAACTGGTGGGCGCGAGTAGTTATATATGGATCCATAGGCCTGACATCCCCGTCTGTTCCAGGTATAGAAATCCTAGCCTGAACTATAAAACAGACGTATGCTATTTGAGTTTAGTACACGTTGGATTGCGTGTATTGTACATGTTGGTTGCATGTATGTTAAAACAGGGGTACTTATTATATATACGTTAAAGTTTAGTTACCAGGGTGCTCAATCTTGTAGAATATTTTGATAAACGTTTCTGGATAAAACAACTGAAATCTTGTGATCCACCTTTATATACAGATTATGCGCAACATTAAAACTATGAACTCACCAACCTTTGTGTTGACACTTGTTAGCATGTTTATTCTCAGGTTCCCTAGAAGTCTTCCGCTGTTTGCTTATATATTATACAAGATATGTGCATGGAGTCATACATGCTTTATTCGAGAAAACGTTGCATTCACAAATCATCACCATCTATCTTATTTTGACTGCATTATCAACGGAAGTACTATTGTAAACTATTATTTACGGTGATTGTCTATATGTAGAAATCATCAGATGTCGAAAACCTTTGATTTAAATATTCATTTATGGTGTGCCTTTTCAAAAGAATGCAATTTTTACAAAACGTATCATATAGAGGTCAAATACCTCGCAATGAAATCGATGAATGAGGTGTTCATCCATATGGATTTGGAGCGATCGTCACATACATGAAAAAGGCCTTCCAAATAGTTTCTGGGCTGAAGCTGTATACACGGCTGTATATATACTAAATCGATGTCCCACAAAAGCCGTAGAAAACAAGACTCCAATAGAGTCATGGAGTGGGAAGAAACCGTCGGCGAAACATCTACGAGTATTTGGATCTATCTGCTACATCCATGTTCCCAAGGAGAAATGTCACAAGCTCCAAGAAAAATTAGAGAAGGGAATATTCTTGGGCTATAGTACACACCCAAAATGTTACCGAGTCTACAACTTGAAGACTAATAACATCGTGATTAGCCGAGATGTGGAGTTTGACGAAGACGCTTCTTGGAACTTGGAGAAAGATAAAGTTGAAAAGCAAACATATCTACCGCGGATATCTATTGAAACTCCAGCTCAACAACCATTACAAATGGATCAGTCTGAACAAGATGAAAGTACCGGAGAAACGAGCCCTGCTACGCCAACTTCTCCGTCGGTAACAATACCATTAGCGCAAGATGATTCAAGTCCAGAGTCAACACCTGGAAGAGTCAAAAAGTTAACAGAGGTATACGAGACTTGCAACTTCACAACTATAGAACCTAAAAACTATGAAGTTGCATCCAAAGATGAAAAGTGGGTGGCTGCTATGAACGAAGTAATCAAAATGATCGAGAAAAACAACACATGGGAGTTAGTTGAGCATCCCAAAGACAAAGAAATCATCGGAGTTAAGTGGGTTTACAAAACAAAACTCAACCCTGATGGTTCTATACAAAAACATAAAGCGAGGCTAGTAGCTAAAGGCTACTCACAACAACCAGGAGTTGACTACAATGAAACATTCGCACCCGTAGCTCGAATGGATACTATAAGAGCACTTGTGGCATTAGCAGCTCAACGAAGGTGGAAGATTCACCAACTAGATGTGAAATCAGCCTTTCTTAATGGGTTTCTTGAAGAAGAAATATACGTGGAGCAACCACAAGGGTTCATTCAAAAAGGAAAATAAGATCAAGCTCTAAAGCTAAAGAAAGCTTTATATGGACTAAAACAAGCGCCACGCGAATAGTATAGCCGCATTGACAGCTATTTCACAAGTTCAGGATTCAGGAGGAGTCAAAGTGAGCCCACACTTTACATCAAAACCCAAGGTAACTCTGACACTCTCATTATTTCCTTGTATGTAGATGATCTTATATATACGAGAAACAATGAGAGAATGATACAAGATTTTAAAGAAGACATGATGAAAATGTTTGAGATGAGCGACCTTGGTTTGATGCGCTATTTTCTTGGCATCGAAATCAGTCAAGAAAATGAAGGCATCTTCATTTGTCAAAATACATACACGGAAAATCTCCTGAAAAAATTTAAACTATATGGTTGTAAAACCGTCGCGACGCCACTAGTTGTCAATGAGAAGATGAGACAAGAAGATGGATCGGAGAAAGCGAATGCTTCAAGATTCAGAAGCCTCATTGGAAGTCTACTATATCTAATAGCAACAAGACCAGACATCATGTACACAACGAGTCTGCTATCCAGATACATGCAAAACCCTACTCAAATACATTACGGAGCTTCTAAAAGAATACTACGATACTTGCAAGGTACCATGGACTATGGTATATGGTATAAGGCCACAATAGACTCGAAGCTTCATGGATACACAGATAGCGATTGGGCCGGATCGGTAGATGACATGAGAATTACTTCAGGATACGCATTCACACTTGGATCTGGTGTATTCTCATGGACATCAAAGAAACAAGAAACAGTGGCACAATCGTCAGCCGAAGCCGAGTACGTCGCTGCCGCTAACTCAGCTAATCAAGCTATATGGCTAAGAAGAATTCTAGAAGACATGGGAAAAAAACAAGATGAAGCTACAAAAATATTCTGCGATAACAAGTCTGCAATGGCAAAGGCAAAGAATCTGGTTTTCCATGGTAGAACAAAACACATTGATATCAAATATCACTTTTTGCGAGAAGTCTCCGCCAAGAAAGATATTGAATTAAAATACTGCAAGACCGAAGAGCAGATTGCAGACATATTCACCAAAGCACTACCAAGACCTAAGTTCGAGTTTCTGCGCAACATGCTTGGAGTAATATCGAAAAACATTAAGGAGGAGTGTTAAAATATTAGTAATGTTTTTCTAGACTAATCTGGATATAAGTAAGTTTTATTAGATATTTAAGATGGATATTTAGCTAGTAGAAAAAATCAGAATCTACTAGAAGCAAATTAACCGACTTATCTTGCCTATAAATAGGCTGATGGTGATTCCAAATGTATGCAACAAATACATTTCAAGTAATAAAAGTTTCATTCCTTTCCAACACAAGTCCTCCATCTTTTCTACAACAAAAACAAACAATCCCCTCTATTATAATACTTTCATATTAATCACCATTTTACTAATTCTAATTTAATAAAATAGTCACATTTTGTCAATATAAATAAACAACTATTCTAACATTATATTCTTTTTGTTCCTCATTTTGTATATGTTCTTTCCTTCGGTTTTCACATTCTTAATCTATTCTTCACCCGATGTTGGATTATCCTTTTTTTCCATAGGGTCTTTTTGGGTATAGATCGACAAAATAGTAAACGGGTCGAACAAGTTGATAAATGAAAGAAATTTGCAAAGTCTGGCAGGAGTTTCAAGTCTAACCGTAGTCACCTTATTTGACAAAATACTAACAAAAAAAAGTGATGGTGATACTGATGTTGAAGACAAATATGACCAGTGGCGGAAATAGACACTTTTTTCACTGGGGGCGAAAAAAATTTCAAAAGCGTAGAAATTTTTTTTGGGCAAAATATGAAGGTTTTTAGGCAAAATTTGAGGGTTTTTTTTCTTGCAAAATTTGAAGGTTTTTTTGACAAAATTTGAAAGATTTGAGGCAAAATCTTGAGACATTGGGGCAAAATATGAATACTTTTAGCCAAAAAAAATTCCACCGGGTTCGAAACGAAAAAACTCAAATTTTTGGCACTAAATTTTTTTTTCCACGGAGCGGGTGACCCCACTTGTCCCTCTTCATTTCGGCCCCTGAATATGACATATTCTCAAAAAGTTAAAAAAGATTTTTTAAGTGAAAAAAGACTAATAAGGAACTGTTAGAATACAAGACAAAAGAAAGTTACTCTGATAAGAAAGTTGACTCAGGGATCAGAAGGAATTGACCTTCATCATTTCCCAATTTAGAGAAGTCACATGTCAACCAATACTGCCAAGATTAACAGCCACAAACACTGCAGTTTCCCAAAATGTATTGAGGGTTCCAAAAAGTGAAATTGGATCCTTCCCAATATTAGAATTAGTTGTTAGCTTTCTTTGTATATAAAAACACTTGTATCAAGTAAACAAAAAAACAATTCAGCTTATAATCAATTCAATCACTTAATACAAACGATCATTATTTTAGTTTATCAAATTAAACATGGTATCAGAGCTTACGGTGTAGATCCAAGATCAATACACTCGTTTTTAAGCTTCAATCATCTACCAAAAATTAAGCTTCCATGTCATATTGACAGTAGCTTAAATGCCAGAACAGAAAAAACAGATTATTGAGCCAAGCTTCCATGTCAAAAATTGACGGCAGCCTGGTCAACGATCAAAATCAATTACAGCTCAAAACTGATCCGAGTTACCTGAGTGTGCTATGTAAACCATCAAAAGCCGGCACCATGAACCACCACCGACCACCACAACCACTGAGTTGTGTTTATTGTGGAATAGCTGGACATACAATAATCAACTGCTATAAACTTCTTGGGTATCCCAATTGGTGGCACAAACAGGAACACAGGAAAGTGCTGATGGCAGTAGCAAAGACGGCCGGCAACCAAAGCACAAGATCCAACCCTCAATTCAGACAATCATCTCAGAAAATAACAAGAGGTACCTTTTTATTGCCTCAATCCTACAAATCAACCAAATGGGTGAGGATTAAACCCTCAAATCCTAAAATTGTTGATTCTATTCATGAAACAATGAAAAAGGGAAAGTCTAAAGACTTTAACCCTAATTCTTTGTCTCAATCGACCAAAAGAACAGAGGGGATTGAAATGTCCCGTTCTTATTGATTAAAAACGTTCCATATTAATTGATTTCGTTGCGAGGTTTTGACCTCTATATGAGACGTTTTTCAAAGACTGCATTCATTTTAAAACAAACCATAACCTTTATTTCATCAATAAAGGTTTAAAAAGCTTTACGTAGATTATCAAATAATGATAATCTAAAATATCCTGTTTACACATGACCATTACATAATGGTTTACAATACAAATATGTTACAACAAAATAAGTTTTTTGAATGCAGTTTTTACACAATATCATACAAGCATGGACTCCAAATCTCGTCCTTATTTAAGTATGCGACAGCGGAAGCTCTTAATAATCACCTGAGAATAAACATGCTTAAAACGTCAACAAAAATATTGGTGAGTTATAGGTTTAACCTATATATATCAAATCATAATAATAGACCACAAGATTTCATATTTCAATACACATCCCATACATAGAGATAAAAATCATTCATATGGTGAACACCTGGTAACCGACATTAACAAGATGCATATATAAGAATATCCCCATCATTCCGGAACACCCTTCGGATATGATATAAATTTCGAAGTACTAAAGTATCTGGTACTTTGGATGGGGCTTGTTGGGCCCGATAGATCTATCTTTAGGATTCGCGTCAATTAGGGTGTCTGTTCCCTAATTCTTAGATTACCAGACTTAATAACAAGGGGCATATTCGATTTCGATAATTCAACCATAGAATGTAGTTTCACGTACTTGTGTCTATTTTGTAAATCATTTATAAAACCTGCATGTATTCTCATCCCAAAAATATTAGATTTTAAAAGTGGGACTATAACTCACTTTCACAGATTTTTACTTCGTCGGGAAGTAAGACTTGGCCACTGGTTGATTCACGAACCTATAACAATATATACATATATATCAAAGTATGTTCAAAATATATTTACAACACTTTTAATATATTTTGATGTTTTAAGTTTATTAAGTCAGCTGTCCTCGTTAGTAACCTACAACTAGTTGTCTACAGTTAATGTACAGAAATAAATCGATAAATATTATCTTGAATCAATCCACGACCCAGTGTATACGTATCTCAGTATTGATCACAACTCAAACTATATATATTTTGGAATCAACCTCAACCCTGTATAGCTAACTCCAACATTCACATATAGAGTGTCTATGGTTGTTCCGAAATATATATAGATGTGTCGACATGATAGGTCGAAACATTGTATACGTGTCTATGGTATCTCAAGATTACATAATATACAATACAAGTTGATTAAGTTATGGTTGGAATAGATTTGTTACAAATTTTCACGTAGCTAAAATGAGAAAAATTATCCAATCTTGTTTTACCCATAACTTCTTCATTTTAAATCCGTTTTGAGTGAATCAAATTGCTATGGTTTCATATTGAACTCTATTTTATGAATCTAAACAGAAAAGTATAGGTTTATAGTCGGAAAAATAAGTTACAAGTAGTTTTTGTAAAGGTAGTCATTTCAGTCGAAAGAACGACGTCTAGATGACCATTTTAGAAAACATACTTCCACTTTGAGTTTAACCATAATTTTTGGATATAGTTTCATGTTCATAATAAAAATCATTTTCTCAGAATTACAACTTTTAAATCAAAGTTTATCATAGTTTTTAATTAACTAACCCAAAACAGCCCGTGGTGTTACTACGACGGCGTAAATCCGGTTTTACGGTGTTTTTCGTGTTTCCAGGTTTTAAATCATTAAGTTAGCATATCATATAGATATAGAACATGTGTTTAGTTAATTTTAAAAGTCAAGTTAGAAGGATTAACTTTTGTTTGCGAACAAGTTTAGAATTAACTAAACTATGTTCTAGTGATTACGAGTTTAAACCTTCGAATAAGATAGTTTTATATATATGAATCGAATGATGTTATGAACATCATTACTACCTTAAGTTCCTTGGATAAACCTACTGGAAACGAGAAAAATGGATCTAGCTTCAACGGATCCTTGGATGGCTCGAAGTTCTTGAAGCAGAATCATGACACGAAAACAAGTTCAAGTAAGATCATCACTTGAAATAAGATTGTTATAGTTATAGAAATTGAACCAAAGTTTGAATATGATTATTACCTTGTATTAGAATGATAACCTACTGTAAGAAACAAAGATTTCTTGAGGTTGGATGATCACCTTACAAGATTGGAAGTGAGCTAGCAAACTTGAAAGTATTCTTGATTTTATGTAACTAGAACTTGTAGAATATATGAAGAACACTTAGAACTTGAAGATAGAACTTGAGAGAGATCAATTAGATGAAGAAAATTGAAGAATGAAAGTGTTTGTAGGTGTTTTTGGTCGTTGGTGTATGGATTAGATATAAAGGATATGTAATTTTGTTTTCATGTAAATAAGTCATGAATGATTACTCATATTTTTGTAATTTTATGAGATATTTCATGCTAGTTGCCAAATGATGGTTCCCACATGTGTTAGGTAACTCACATGGGCTGCTAAGAGCTGATCATTGGAGTGTATATACCAATAGTACATACATCTAAAAGCTGTGTATTGTACGAGTACGAATACGGGTGCATACGAGTAGAATTGTTGATGAAACTGAACGAGGATGTAATTGTAAGAATTTTTGTTAAGTAGAAGTATTTTGATAAGTGTATTGAAGTCTTTCAAAAGTGTATAAATACATATTAAAACACTACATGTATATACATTTTAACTGAGTCGTTAAGTCATCGTTAGTCGTTACATGTAAGTGTTGTTTTGAAACCTTTAGGTTAACGATCTTGTTAAATGTTGTTAACTCAATGTTTATAATATCAAATGAGATTTTAAATTATTATATTATCATGATATTATCATGTATGAATATCTCTTAATATGATATATATACATTAAATGTCTTTACAACGATAATCGTTACATATATGTCTCGTTTAAAAATCATTAAGTTAGTAGTCTTGTTTTTACATATGTAGTTCATTGTTAATATACTTAATGATATGTTTACTTATCATAGTATCATGTTAACTATATATATATCCATATATATGTCATCATATAGTTTTTACAAGTTTTAACGTTCGTGAATCACCGGTCAACTTGGGTGGTCAATTGTCTATATGAAACATATTTCAATTAATCAAGTCTTAACAAGTTTGATTGCTTAACATGTTGGAAACATTTAATCATGTAAATATCAATCTCAATTAATATATATAAACATGGAAAAGTTCGGGTCACTACAGTACCTACCCGTTAAATAAATTTCGTCCCGAAATTTTAAGCTGTTGAAGGTGTTGATGAATCTTCTGGAAATAGATGCGGGTATTTCTTCTTCATCTGATCTTCATGCTCCCAGGTGAACTCGGGTCCTCTACGAGCATTCCATCGAACCTTAACAATTGGCATCTTGTTTTGCTTAAGTCTTTTAACCTCACGATCCATTATTTCGACGGGTTCTTCGATGAATTGAAGTTTTTCGTTGATTTGGATTTCATCTAACGGAATAGTGAGATCTTCTTTAGCAAAACATTTCTTCAAATTCGAGACGTGGAAAGTGTTATGTACAGCCGCGAGTTGTTGAGGTAACTCAAGTCGGTAAGCTACTGGTCCGACACGATCAATAATCTTGAATGGTCCAATATACCTTGGATTTAATTTCCCTCGTTTACCAAATCGAACAACGCCTTTCCAAGGTGCAACTTTAAGCATGACCATCTCTCCAATTTCAAATTCTATATCTTTTCTTTTAATGTCAGCGTAGCTCTTTTGTCGACTTTGGGCAGTTTTCAACCGTTGTTGAATTTGGATGATCTTCTCGGTAGTTTCTTGTATAATCTCCGGACCCGTAATCTGTCTATCCCCCACTTCACTCCAACAAATCGGAGACCTGCACTTTCTACCATAAAGTGCTTCAAACGGCGCCATCTCAATGCTTGAATGGTAGCTGTTGTTGTAGGAAAATTCTGCTAACGGTAGATGTCGATCCCAACTGTTTCCGAAATCAATAACACATGCTCGTAGCATGTCTTCAAGCGTTTGTATCATAATTTCACTCTGCCCATCAGTTTGTGGATGATAGGCAGTACTCATGTCTAGACGAGTTCCTAATGCTTGCTGTAATGTCTGCCAGAATCTTGAAATAAATCTGCCATCCCTATCAGAGATAATAGAGATTGGTATTCCATGTTTGGAGACAACTTCCTTCAAATACAGTCGTGCTAACTTCTCCATCTTGTCATCTTCTCTTATTGGTAGGAAGTGTGCGGATTTGGTGAGACGATCAACTATTACCCAAATAGTATCAAAACCACTTGCAGTCCTTGGCAATTTAGTGATGAAATCCATGGTAATGTTTTCCCATTTCCATTCCGGGATTTCGGGTTGTTGAAGTAGACCTGATGGTTTCTGATGCTCAGCTTTGACCTTAGAACACGTCAAACATTCTCCTACGTATTTAGCAACATCGGCTTTCATACCCGGCCACCAAAAATGTTTCTTGAGATCCTTGTACATCTTCCCCGTTCCAGGATGTATTGAGTATCTGGTTTTATGAGCTTCTCTAAGTACCATTTCTCTCATATCTCCAAATTTTGGTACCCAAATCCTTTCAGCCCTATACCGGGTTCCGTCTTCCCGAATATTAAGATGCTTCTCCGATCCTTTGGGTATTTCATCCTTTAAATTTCCCTCTTTTAAAACTCCTTGTTGCGCCTCCTTTATTTGAGTAGTAAGGTTATTATGAATCATTATATTCATAGATTTTACTCGAATGGGTTCTCTGTCCTTCCTGCTCAAGGCATCGGCTACCACATTTGCCTTCCCCGGGTGGTAACGAATCTCAAAGTCGTAATCATTCAATAATTCAATCCACCTACGCTGCCTCATATTCAGTTGTTTCTGATTAAATATGTGTTAAAGACTTTTGTGGTCGGTATATATAATACTTTTGACCCCATATAAGTAGTGCCTCCAAGTCTTTAATGCAAAAACAACCGCGCCTAATTCCAAATCATGCGTCGTATAATTTTGTTCGTGAATCTTCAATTGTCTAGACGCATAAGCAATCACCTTCGTTCGTTGCATTAATACACAACCGAGACCTTGCTTTGATACGTTACAATAAATCACAAAATCATCATTCCCTTCAGGCAATGACAATATAGGTGCCGTAGTTAGCTTTTTCTTCAATAACTGAAACGCTTTCTCTTGTTCATCATTCCATTCAAATTTCTTCCCTTTATGCGTAAATGCAGTCAAGGGTTTTGCTATTCTGGAAAAGTCTTGGATGAACCTTCTGTAGTAACCAGCTAGTCCTAAAAACTGGCGTATGTGTTTCGGAGTTTTCGGGGTTTCCCACTTTTCAACAGTTTCTATCTTTGCCGAATCCACCTTAATACCTTCTTTGTTCACTATGTGACCGAGGAATTGAACTTCTTCCAACCAAAATGCACACTTTGAAAACTTAGCGTACAATTCTTCCTTCCTCAATACTTCTAACACCTTTCTCAAATGTTCACCGTGTTCTTGGTCATTCTTTGAGTAAATAAGTATGTCATCAATGAAAACAATGACAAACTTGTCAAGGTATGGTCCACACACTCGGTTCATAAGGTCCATGAACACAGCTGGTGCATTAGTTAAACCAAACGGCATGACCATAAACTCGTAATGACCGTAACGTGTTCTGAAAGCAGTCTTTGGAATATCATCTTCTTTCACCCGCATTTGATGATACCCGGAACGTAAGTCAATCTTTGAATAAACAGACGAGCCTTGTAGTTGATCAAATAAGTCGTCGATTCTCGGTAGTGGGTAGCGGTTCTTGATGGTAAGTTTGTTCAACTCTCGGTAGTCGATACACAACCTGAATGTACCATCTTTCTTCTTGACAAACAAAATAGGAGCTCCCCACGGTGATGTGCTTGGTCGAATGAAACCACGCTCTAAAAGTTCTTGTAATTGGCTTTGCAGTTCTTTCATCTCGCTGGGTGTGAGTCTGTAAGGAGCACGAGCTATTGGTGCAGCTCCTGGTACAAGATCTATTTGAAATTCAACGGATCGATGTGGGGGTAATCCTGGTAATTCTTTCGGAAATACATCAGGAAATTCTTTTGCAATGGGAACATCATTGATGCTCTTTTCTTCAGTTTGTACTTTCTCGACGTGTGCTAGAACAGCATAGCAACCTTTTCTTATTAGTTTTTGTGCCTTCAAATTACTAATAAGATGTAGCTTCGTGTTGCCCTTTTCTCCGTACACCATTAAGGGTTTTCCTTTTTCTCGTATAATGCGAATTGCATTTTTGTAACAAACGATCTCTGCTTTCACTTCTTTCAACCAGTCCATACCGATTATCACATCAAAACTCCCTAACTCTACTGGTATCAAATCAATCTTAAATGTTTCGCTAACCAGTTTAATTTCTCGATTCCGACATATATTATCTGCTGAAATTAATTTACCATTTGCTAATTCGAGTAAAAATTTACTATCCAAAGGCGTCAATGGACAACTTAATTTAGCACAAAAATCTCTACTCATATAGCTTCTATCCGCACCCGAATCAAATAAAACGTAAGCAGATTTATTGTCAATAAGAAACGTACCCGTAATAAGCTCCGGGTCTTCCTGTGCCTCTGCCGCATTAATATTGAAAACTCTTCCGCGGCCTTGTCCATTCGTGTTCTCCTGGTTCGGGCAATTTCTAATAATGTGGCCCGGTTTTCCACATTTATAACAAACTACATTGGCATAACTTGCTCCGACACTACTTGCTCCGCCATTACTCGTTCCGACACCATTTGTTCCTTTCGTTCTGTTAACCCCTGGTCCGTAGACCTCACACTTTTCCGCGCTATGACCATTTCTTTTACACTTGTTGCAAAATTTGGTGCAGAACCCCGAGGGATACTTTTCACACCTTTGGCATAGCTGCTTCTGATTGTTGTTGTTGTTGCGGTTATTATTGTTGTTGGGATGATTGTTGTAGTTGCTGTTGTTGTTGTTGTTGTTGTTGTTGGGCCGTTTGTTGTAGTTACGATTGATGTTGCAATTGTTGGGATAATTGTTGCGATTATTTTTGTAATTGCTGTTGTTGTTGTATTGGTGATTCTTATCACCGTTTTCCTCCCACTTTCTTTTGACTTGCTTCACATTGGCCTCTTCAGCAGTCTGTTCTTTAATTCTTTCTTCAATCTGGTTCACTAGTTTGTGAGCCATTCTACATGCCTGTTGTATGGAGGCGGGCTCGTGTGAACTTATATCTTCTTGGATTCTTTCCGGTAATCCTTTCACAAACGTGTCGATCTTCTCTTCCTCATCTTCGAAAGCTCCCGGACACAATAGGCACAATTCTGTGAATCGTCTTTCGTACGTGGTAATATCAAATCCTTGAGTTCGTAACCCTCTAAGTTCTGTCTTGAGCTTATTGACCTCGGTTCTGGGACGGTACTTCTCGTTCATCAAGTGCTTGAATGCTGACCACGGTAGTGCGTACGCATCATCTTGTCCCACTTGCTCTAGATAGGTATTCCACCATGTTAATGCAGAACCTGTGAAGGTATGCGTAGCGTACTTCACTTTGTCCTCTTCAGTACACTTACTTATGGCAAACACCGATTCGACCTTCTCGGTCCACCGTTTCAATTCGATCGGTCCTTCGGTTCCATCAAATTCTAAAGGTTTGCAGGCAGTGAATTCTTTGTTGGTGCATCCTACACGATTTCCTGTACTGCTAGATCCAAGGTTATTGTTGGTATGTAGCGCAGCCTGTACTGCGGCTATGTTTGAAGCTAGAAAAGTACGGAATTCCTCTTCATTCATATTCACGGTGTGTCGAGTAGTCGGTGCCATTTCCTTCAAAATAGTCAAATGGAACAAGTTAATCATACAGAATATTAAGAGTAGTTAATAGTATTTCGTAGCATAATATGAACTCATTTATAAAAGCTTTTTCTTCATATTAGCGTTTTATAAGTTTAAATTCGGGTAGTACCTACCCGTTAAGTTCATACTTAGTAGCTAATATACAATTCAACTACTACAATTCTATATGAAAAACTGATTATAATAATATTTCGTGTTCAAACTTTTACACAATATTTTACAAACTTACAATACCGCTTATTTTACATATAGCATGAAATATAGCACACAATAAATTTGATACAAGATGGTTGTGAAGATAATTCTAGCTAGTACACAAGTCGTTCAGCAAAGGCAATAAAGACACGTAATTCATACGTCCAGAAACAAGTCATGCATTCTGGTTTTACTAGGATTACTTCCCATCCTTGGTCTTGTGGAACATAACCATTATGGCCGTTGATAAGACAGCGTGTTGTAACGTCGTCAAAGGGACGAGGGTTACGTAATGTCCAACAGTCCCGTAACAATCTAAAAACCTCATTTCTTACCCCAATTACCGACTCCGTCACTTGTGGGAACGTTTTGTTTAATAGTTGTAGCCCGATGTTCTTGTTCTCACTTTGGTGAGAAGCGAACATTACTAATCCGTAAGCATAACATGCTTCTTTATGTTGCATGTTAGCCGCTTTTTCTAAATCACGAAGTCCAATATTCGGATATTTTGAGTCAAAATAATTTCTTAACCCATTGCGTAAAATAGCATTTGGGTTCCCCGCAATATATGCGTCAAAGTAAACACATCGTAACTTATGGATTTCCCAATGTGATATCCCCCATCTTTCGAACGAAAGCCTTTTATAAACTAAGGCATTCTTGGAACGTTCTTCGAATGTCTTACAAACTGATCTCGCCTTAAATAGTTGTGCCGAAGAATTCTGACCGACTCTAGACAAGATTTCATCAATCATGTCTCCGGGTAGGTCTCTTAAAATATTGGGTTGTCTATCCATTTTGTGTTTTTATACTGTAAAATAGACAAGAGTTAGATTCATAAAAAAATACTTATTAATACAAGCAATTTTTACATATATCATAAAGCATAAGCACACTATATTACTTATATTACACCACATGAATACAACTATCTTATTCCGACTCGCTTGTTTCTTCTTCTTTGGTTTTGGTTCGTTTTGCCAAGTTTCTAGGGATATATGATGTTCCCCTAATACGAGCCGTCGTTATCCACATTGGTTTAGAAAAACCTGGTGGTTTAGAGGTTCCCGGGTCAATGTTACAACGTAAGGACTTCGGGGGTTGACGATACATATAAAGTTCATCGGGGTTGGAATTAGATTTCTCTATTTTTATTCCCTTTCCCTTATTATTTTCTTTTGCCTTTTTAAATTCAGTTGGGGTAATTTCTATAACATCATCGGAATTCTCGTCGGAATCCGATTCATCAGAGAATTGGTAATCCTCCCAATATTTTGCTTCCTTGGCGGAAACACCATTGACCATAATTAACCTTGGTCGGTTGGTTGAGGATTTTCTTTTACTTAACCGTTTTATTATTTCCCCCACCGGTTCTATTTCTTCATCCGGTTCCGATTCTTCTTCCGGTTCCGATTCTTCTTCCGGTTCCGACTCTTCTTCCGGTTCCTCTTTGGGAACTTGTGAATCAGTCCACGAATCATTCCAATTTACATTTGACTCTTCATTATTATTAGGTGAGTCAATGGGACTTGCTCTAGAGGTAGATATCTATCACATAATATCAAATGCGTTAAGAGATTAATATATCACATAATATTCACATGTTAAAAATATATAGTTTCCAACAAAATTTGTTAAGCAATCATTTTTCAAGTAAACACGGTCGAAGTCCAGACTTACTAATGCATCCTAACAAACTCGATAAGACACACTAATGCAAAATTCTGGTTCTCTAAGAACCTGGCTCTGATACCAACTGAAATGTCCCGTTCTTATTGATTAAAAACGTTCCATATTAATTGATTTCGTTGCGAGGTTTTGACCTCTATATGAGACGTTTTTCAAAGACTGCATTCATTTTAAAACAAACCATAACCTTTATTTCATCAATAAAGGTTTAAAAAGCTTTACGTAGATTATCAAATAATGATAATCTAAAATATCCTGTTTACACATGACCATTACATAATGGTTTACAATACAAATATGTTACAACAAAATAAGTTTCTTGAATGCAGTTTTTACACAATATCATACAAGCATGGACTCCAAATCTCGTCCTTATTTAAGTATGCGATAGCGGAAGCTCTTAATAATCACCTGAGAATAAACATGCTTAAAACGTCAACAAAAATATTGGTGAGTTATAGGTTTAACCTATATATATCAAATCATAATAATAGACCACAAGATTTCATATTTCAATACACATCCCATACATAGAGATAAAAATCATTCATATGGTGAACACCTGGTAACCGACATTAACAAGATGCATATATAAGAATATCCCCATCATTCCGGGACACCCTTCGGATATGATATAAATTTCGAAGTACTAAAGCATCCGGTACTTTGGATGGGGCTTGTTGGGCCCGATAGATCTATCTTTAGGATTCGCGTCAATTAGGGTGTCTGTTCCCTAATTCTTAGATTACCAGACTTAATAACAAGGGGCATATTCGATTTCGATAATTCAACCATAGAATGTAGTTTCACGTACTTGTGTCTATTTTGTAAATCATTTATAAAACCTGCATGTATTCTCATCCCAAAAATATTAGATTTTAAAAGTGGGACTATAACTCACTTTCACAGATTTTTACTTCGTCGGGAAGTAAGACTTGGCCACTGGTTGATTCACGAACCTATAACAATATATACATATATATCAAAGTATGTTCAAAATATATTTACAACACTTTTAATATATTTTGATGTTTTAAGTTTATTAAGTCAGCTGTCCTCGTTAGTAACCTACAACTAGTTGTCCACAGTTAGATGTACAGAAATAAATCGATAAATATTATTTTGAATCAATCCACGACCCAGTGTATACGTATCTCAGTATTGATCACAACTCAAACTATATATATTTTGGAATCAACCTCAACCCTGTATAGCTAACTCCAACATTCACATATAGAGTGTCTATGGTTGTTCCGAAATATATATAGATGTGTCGACATGATAGGTCGAAACATTGTATACGTGTCTATGGTATCTCAAGATTACATAATATACAATACAAGTTGATTAAGTTATGGTTGGAATAGATTTGTTACAAATTTTCACGTAGCTAAAATGAGAAAAATTATCCAATCTTGTTTTACCCATAACTTCTTCATTTTAAATCCGTTTTGAGTGAATCAAATTGCTATGGTTTCATATTGAACTCTATTTTATGAATCTAAACAGAAAAGTATAGGTTTATAGTCGGAAAAATAAGTTACAAGTCGTTTTTGTAAAGGTAGTCATTTCAGTCGAAAGAACGACGTCTAGATGACCATTTTAGAAAACATACTTCCACTTTGAGTTTAATCATAATTTTTGGATATAGTTTCATGTTCATAATAAAAATCATTTTCTCATAATTACAACTTTTAAATCAAAGTTTATCATAGTTTTTAATTAACTAACCCAAAACAGCCCGCGGTGTTACTACGACGGCGTAAATCCGATTTTACGGTGTTTTTCGTGTTTCCAGGTTTTAAATCATTAAGTTAGCATATCATATAGATATAGAACATGTGTTTAGTTAATTTTAAAAGTCAAGTTAGAAGGATTAACTTTTGTTTGCGAACAAGTTTAGAATTAACTAAACTATGTTCTAGTGATTACGAGTTTAAACCTTCGAATAAGATAGTTTTATATATATGAATCGAATGATGTTATGAACATCATTACTACCTTAAGTTCCTTGGATAAACCTACTGGAAAAGAGAAAAATGGATCTAGCTTCAACGGATCCTTGGATGGCTCGAAGTTCTTGAAGCAGAATCATGACACGAAAACAAGTTCAAGTAAGATCATCATTTGAAATAAGATTGTTATAGTTATAAAAATTGAACCAAAGTTTGAATATGATTATTACCTTGTATTAGAATGATAACCTACTGTAAGAAACAAAGATTTCTTGAGGTTGGATGATCACCTTACAAGATTGGAAGTGAGCTAGCAAACTTGAAAGTATTCTTGATTTTATGTAACTAGAACTTGTAGAATATATGAAGAACACTTAGAACTTGAAGATAGAACTTGAGAGAGATCAATTAGATGAAGAAAATTGAAGAATGAAAGTGTTTGTAGGTGTTTTTGGTCGTTGGTGTATGGATTAGATATAAAGGATATGTAATTTTGTTTTCATGTAAATAAGTCATGAATGATTACTCATATTTTTGTAATTTTATGAGATATTTCATGCTAGTTGCCAAATGATGGTTCCCACATGTGTTAGGTAACTCACATGGGCTGCTAAGAGCTGATCATTGGAGTGTATATACCAATAGTACATACATCTAAAAGTTGTGTATTGTACGAGTACGAATACGGGTGCATACGAGTAGAATTGTTGATGAAACTGAACGAGGATGTAATTGTAAGAATTTTTGTTAAGTAGAAGTATTTTGATAAGTGTATTGAAGTCTTTCAAAAGTGTATAAATACATATTAAAACACTACATGTATATACATTTTAACTGAGTCGTTAAGTCATCGTTAGTCGTTACATGTAAGTGTTGTTTTGAAACCTTTAGGTTAACGATCTTGTTAAATGTTGTTAACTCAATGTTTATAATATCAAATGAGATTTTAAATTATTATATTATCATGATATTATCATGTATGAATATCTCTTAATATGATATATATACATTAAATGTCTTTACAACGATAATCGTTACATATATGTCTCGTTTAAAAATCATTAAGTTAGTAGTCTTGTTTTTACATATGTAGTTCATTGTTAATATACTTAATGATATGTTTACTTATCATAGTATCATGTTAACTATATATATATCCATATATATGTCATCATATAGTTTTTACAAGTTTTAACGTTCGTGAATCACCGGTCAACTTGGGTGGTCAATTGTCTATATGAAACATATTTCAATTAATCAAGTCTTAACAAGTTTGATTGCTTAACATGTTGGAAACATTTAATCATGTAAATATTAATCTCAATTAATATATATAAACATGGAAAAGTTCGGGTCACTACAGGGATTCCCTGTGTTCAATCGACCAAAAAGGGAAACTCAAATTGGTTCCCAGAATCGAACAATTTTAGTCACCCCAACAGGTTTGATTGTTTGCAAACAATCGAAGTAGAAGGATTAAACCTTCTTCGATCCAAACCACCTGATACAGATGAGATGAAAAGAAAGAACTTGGTTGGTTAACCTGACGTGAACACAGAGGCGATGAACCCTAGTTTGATAAAGAAACCGTCATCTGCGAGAAAGAAAAAAGGGAACGGGTCCCTTTATTTCCTACCCGAATCCAAAACAAATCCTTATAAGTCCAAAGGTGGGTGGGCTTATGATCAGGCCCAAAAAGAAAGAGGGAAAGGCATGGGTTCCTTTTTTGAAGGAAATCAAAACCAGGCCCAGAACCAAAAATATATTAAAACTCAGACCCAAGACTCCATTTTTTGTAAGACAGGCCCAAGTGTTTCAAAATTCCAGAAAATAATATATCTTCTGATAAAACGATAAAATCATATACTTTTGACACAAAAAATTTTCAAGGAAAGGCTAATGTTGTTACAAATGAGATTAAAATTAATGATTGGATTTTTGACTGTGGTGCTACCCACACAATGACTTTTGAAAAGTCCGATTTTTATTCCGATTCAAAACCCCGTGTTAATAAAATTCAAACGGCTAATGGAGGAATTGTACAAGTGGAAAGGGGTGGAAAAATTGAAATTACTCCGACTATGAACTTATCTAATTGTTTATATATTCCAACCTTGTCACATAAACTTGTATCCGTTAGCCATGTTACAAAAGAATTGAATTGTTCCGTTTTACTACACCCCACTTTCTGTATCCTTCAAAATATCAGAACTGGGGAAATTATTCGGCGTGGCACCGAACGGGGCGGGTTGTACTATGTGAACGAAGTAACCCAACAAGGTACCGTGATGCTTGCTCACGGAATACCTTAGAGGGAAGCTTGGTTATGGCATAGGACGTTGGGTCACCCATCTGTCGGATACCTACATGCTTTATTCCCGAGCCTTTTTCCATCAAATGTTACCTAAAATTGTGAAACGTGTATTTTAGCTAAAAGCCACCGAAGTACTTTTAAACCAAGTAATACGAGAAAAGATGTTCCTTTTGCTTTAATTCATTCAGATGTTTGGGGTCCTGCACCGGTCATTGGGGGGAAATTTTTTGAATATTTTGTCTTATTTGTTGACAATCTTACCCGAATGACTTGGATTTATTTTCTAACCCACAAATCAGAAGTCTTTGAGAAATTTTCTCACTTTTACAAAATGGTACAAACTCAATTTAATAAAAACATACAAATGTTGAGATCCGATAATGGGGGTAAATTTGTAAACTCATCAATTTGATGTGAAGAATGCCTTTCTCCATGGCGAATTAAAAGAGGAAGTCTATGTGGAAGCACCACCTGGATTCTCTGATAACTTTAAAAACAGGGAAGTTTGTCGACTTAAAAAGACTTTATATGGGTTAAAATAATCACCATGGGCTTGGTTTGGGAGATTTACACTATTCATGAACAAATACGATTTTAAACAAAGCAACTCGGATCATACTCTCCTTTTTAAACGAAAAGGAAATTTAATTACATGCTTAATCATTTATGTTGATGATATGATAATAATAGGAAATGATAAAGAGGAAATTTCTAACTTAAAATGAACTTATTTAAAGAATTTGAAATGAAAGATTTGGGCAGACTTAAGTATTTTTTGGGGATTGAAGTATTACGATCCCAACAGGGAATATTTATCTGTCAAAAGAAGTATGTTCTTGATTTTCTTGCAGAAACAGGTATGATTGATTGCAAACCAGCTGATACTCCAATGATTCCAAACCAGAAGCTGTATATGGAAGATGAAGCTGATCTTGCTGATAAAGCGCAATACCAAAGGATGGTGGGAAAACTCATCTATCTTGCTCACACTCGGCCTGATGTAGCACATGCAGTTGGAGTTGTGAGTCAATTCATGCATCAACCACAAGTTCACCATATGGAAGCTGTCATAAGAATCATCAGATACTTGAAGAAGACAGCAGATCATTATGACGATCGCTCCAAATCCATATGGACGAACACGTCATTCATCGATTTCATTGCGAGGTATTTGACCTCTATATGATACGTTTTATAAACATTGCATTCTTTTGAAAAAGGCACACCATAAATGAATATTTAAATCAAAGATTTTCGACATCTGATGATTTCTACAGATAGACAATAACCGTAAATAATAGTTTACAATAGTACTTCCGTTGACAATGCAGTCAATATAAGATACATGGTGATGATTTAGTGAATGCAACGTTTCCTTGATAAATATGCCATGTAAGACTCCATGCACATAGCTTGTCTAACATATAAGCAAACAGCAGAAGACTTCTAGGGAACCTGAGAATAAACATGCTAACAAATGTCAACACAAAGGTTGGTGAGTTCATAGTTTTAATGTTTTGCATAATTTGTACATAAAGGTGAATCACAAGATTTCAGTTGTTTCATCCAGAAACATTTATCAAAATATTCTACAAGATTGAGCACCCTGGTAAATAAACTTAACGTATATATAATTTGTACCCTTTGTATAATCATCTTAATAATACACGCAAACCAACGTGTACGCTTCTCAAATAGCATACGTCCGTTAAAAGGCTAGTGCTCTAGCTCGGACGGGGATATCAAGCCCTATGGATCCATATACTACTACTCGCGCCCACCTGTTCTTATAACTGGCAGTTACTAGTTACCAAAGCTAAGAGATTTTCGGTTCAAACTCAGTGTAGAATTTAGTATGTACTTGTATCCTTTGTGTTTAAAATAAAGTGCATGTATTCTCAGCCCAAAAATATATATTGTAAAAGCATTTAAAAAGGGAGCAAATGAAACTCACCTTAGCAGCACATAAAGTCGTTCACTGAAATGTGACCGAAATTCGAAATACTAAATAACCGTAGATCTCAACCTAGAGAACATATGTTGGTCAATAAATGTCTATCAAGCTAGGTCAGGTCATAGTGTATCACAATCCTAATGCTCGAGATCGACATACAAAAGTTATTCAAAATCATTTCAAAAGATCAATTTTGACAATAGTTCAACAAAACGAGACGTACCTTATATAAGGATTCATTTACTCGGTTGGTAATATTCAAAAATCCAATTTATCAATCTTACAAACAAGTTGTTTAAATATTAATTGCAGATTCAAAAGCAATTCCAATTAACGTCAATCATAATTCAGTTGACCATATCTTTTGATTCGTTCATCGAAATTACGCGATTTCTAAATGAAAAGTTATTGATTTTTCGCCAGCTTTCCAAAAACATGCATATCATATACCTTTTATCAGTAATATATGTATTTAATTCGTGATTCATTATAAACTATTTAACGACGAAATTTAGCATACAAGCATGCATAAATATATATACTCGAGCACTAGACATGGATACACAAATAATATATAAAAGATAAGATATGAATGCTCACGTATCAATATTGTGATTCAATATTGCAGGAAAGTACGTAGACGTTACAGAGATGATAAACACTAGGTTTGACTTGCGAACAGTACCCATGAATATTACCCATAACCTCTATAGCTATAATCCATAGTTTTCTTAGCTCTATCCCGCTTGAAAACCCATTTTGAAATCATTTGGACATCACTCCGTCGTAATATTTTATGTATATTATTATTTTTGTATCGTAAAAATAATAATACTAATACTATTAATAATAAGATTAAATAATTATAATCTTAATATTAATAATAATAATAATAATAATAATAATTAATAAAATAAATACGGAGTAAAATGAATTGAATCGAAAGTAGAAATGGTCGAGCTTTTATAGTGTTGGCCTGAAATTGCCTGCCATGCGATCGCATGGTTTACTAGGCTTCTGGCCATGCGATCGCATGGCCACCTGTCTCCAGCTCACATCTTTTTGTTTCTTTGTTCGTCGACATAATTTTATAATATATATAATATAAATAATTTAAATTAATTAATTATATATTATATTATATTCTCGTGTATAGGTGACTTGTAATTTTTATTCCGATGTCTTGTACGTTTACGTTCGACTTATGTCCCGCTTCTGGTTTCTCGAACTCATTTTCGTACGCTTAGAAAACTAGTACTTTTCGTTACGCGACGTGTACCTATATCAAAAATTAAACTTAATCATTGATAAACTATGTCACTCGAAGTGTAGCTTTAATCAATTAAGTATTTTGGTTATTTGCTTCTATAACTCATCGTCTCGTAGTATATACATACACATATATACATTTTCATTTTGAAATAGTGTTTTTTAATGTAGCAAATAGTGATTTTCAAAAACATTGTAGCTTTTCGGGTACTGTAGCAATTCGAAAATATTGTAGCAAATTAGTGTTTTACTGGTCCATCTTAAACGTTTTAGTTAACTTATCTAAATACCAATCGAATCAATAATCGAATGTTACTATCGTTTACTAAATAACTTGAAATCATATATATATATATATATATATATATATATATATATATATATATATATATATATATATATATATATATATATATATACACATTAAGTTATATATATATATTGTTTGTGAATCTTTGAGAACAGTCAAAGAATAATTGATTACATGAATATAGTTCCAAAACTTTCGTGACTCAACATTACAGACTTTGCTTATCGTGTCGAAAACATTAAATCATTTAAAGATAAAGTTTAAATTTGGTCAAAAATTTCTGGGATGTCACAGTACCTACCCGTTAAAGAAATTTCGTCCCGAAATTTGGTTGGGATGGTCATGGATGACAATAAGTATGTTTTCATGACTTATACGAGTTGAAAATTAGAGTTTTATCATCATTGAGTAATATAGATAAAACAATTCGATTTTGTGAAGAGTACGAGTGAAGTTATCACAAAAGAGTGAAATGAATAAATATAGATTCGTCATATCTTTTGACGTAGTCACGATTGATTTCCAGAATGTAAGGAATAGAAAATTTTCATAATCTGAATAAGATTTGATTCTTCGGTAATTGCGGAAATTAGGATTTTCTTTGATTAAATGCGTAATCTGCCTTAATTGCTATGTCTGATATTTTGCTATAAATTGACCTTTTTCGTTTCATTTATTTTCACCACTCCTATAATCTTCTTCCTTATTTCATACTTTCTAATAGATTGTGAAAATGCTTAATCCAGTTCTGATTCTTGATATTTTCCTGGCTATCGTATCCTTCATTCTTCTTTTTCATCTGCCACCAGAGGAAGTTATTTTCTTCTACTATTACCTTGGGGTTATAGTGTTTTTCATTCTCCCGTGTCTTTATATTGCTATACGCATTGATATACACGGTTTGTAATTTCGGGGTTGTTATCGGGCTTTATATTTTCCATTATATTTCGGAGATTCATGCTTTCATTTTCTCTTCCCAACCTTAAGTCAAGCGAATAATGGTCCAGAATTTGTAGCTATACATTTCGGAATGAACATAGCTAATGTTCTAAGAAAGAAATTGTAATGGCACGATCTTGATTTGTCAAATTACCAGATATCTGGAAAAGACCGAATCATCAAGAAAAATATTTTATTGATATGTTTAGAGATTAGATAGAATGAAAGAGTTATGTAACATGGTTTATGATGAGGGTGTGATCTGTGAACCTTTATCATGTTCCATTAGAAACTCAGCATGACTTACTGTAATATAATCACGTTGATCAAGTGTCATTATATTATACTAACTCATGCTTCAATTCCCAACACTACTTCAAAAACATCCATTTTTTCTTTCTTTTTTTGAAATTTTCAGAATTTAGAAACTAAAATAGCTTCTTTTATGATGTAACACAGATAGCGCGAAGAGATAAATAATTTCGGATAATAATAGTTACGAAAATATCTTCAGAAATATCGAGGATATTTATAATGAAAGATTCGATGATGTTTTAGAATTTTTAAAATATCTGGAATCAAAGGATGATGAAAAAAATTTGTCTGTGAAGGTTTAGAATAAGGAGTAAGGTGTTCGCTAACGATTTCAGCAGACACTGAATCATTTGGATTTTTTGAAGGTAGATTTTGTCTTTGTGGTTTGTCCACAGCCTCCTTCATGGTTTGTTTAACCGTTTTTCAGTACCAAATTTTCTCTTTTTCTGTGCTTTTCCAACACACTACTCTTTATTATCAAACTTTCGACTGTTAAAGTCGTTTACAGTTTTTGCTGCTTCATCAGTATTTTTCCAAAATTCAGAGAACTAGTTTCGCAGTTTGGGGTGTTTTTCAGAAACTTCACATTCGAAGTAAGGAAGTCTAGGAGATAGACATTATAAGTATATATATATATATATATATATATATATATATATATATATATATATATATATATATATATATATATATATATATATATATATATATATAACTGTTGGCGTAGAATTGCTGCGAAATTCGAAATACTAATTGCTAATTCCCGGTAGTTGGTATGGCAATTATTGTTACAAGATGTGGATGAGTACATGATAGGGTTTCAATGAATAATTATAATGGTTTTTCGAAGAGACTTAAACCAATGAGTAATGAAGTTGCTGGTAAGTTTACTGCTAATGTGATGGAACATGAAAGGTTCCCCGGTAACAAGAACGTATATGTCAAAGTTACAATAAGGCTAATCTGAAAAGTCGAAGTTGACTGGTTGGAAGTGTGATAAAAATGGATACTTTGAAAAGGGATTACAAGATTATTTTCGGTAATAACAATGCTAAAGGATCTTGCACAGTTTTAAAGTCAAAGTATAGCTTTGAAAGATGTAGAGATCTAAGAATGATGTCACTTGTTAAATCTTGACTTGGATTCTGTTCTGTCAGAATATATAATTGAATTTGTATGAAAACGATTGTATATCGCTGTGAGCATAGTTAATAATTTTTGAATTAAAGTTGAAGAATGTACAGTGTAACATATTAATTGTGGACTTATATACTTCCCGAATATTACCTACCCGTTAAAGATTTCACTAGTAATATTTTGTACAAAAGAATTTTCATTACAATCTTTATGAAGATATATATATGTATATTTTCTTCAGATGTAATACAGATTTAATGAGTTAATATCATATTAAGCTCATTTAATTTTTGGCTTGAATTAGAAATGAAAAATCTCTAAAACATTAGAGATCATATAATCTTCGCAGAATATTTCACTAAGAAAATCAATACTTCATTATTTATTCTTATTGATATTCCTTGGTGAAAGATGTTGTTGCTCGTGGAATTTTTTTTTTTTTTTTTTTTTTTGTGAACCTTACAAGGCACAGATGATGTTTTCTGGAAAGCTTCAAGTACATCGAAAATGAAAGTGTAAAATCAATCATGTATCTGAATAATACACTTGATTTATTATGAAATGAAATCTATTAAGTCGAAGCAGAGATTATAGTTAATGATTGTTAAGTCATTAACGAAGGATGTATAGCATATTAGTAACATGAACTAACCGAGTAGTACCTACTAGTTATGATTTACATGTAATAGCTTAGTACGAAAAGATTTATTTTGATTTCAAATTTCACACACACACACACACACACACACACACACACACACACACACACATATATATATATATATATATATAAAAATATACATATAATTTCTTCAGGGGAAATGAGTTAATACTTCATAACTCGTTGATACAATATACTCGTTGTTGATTTGTGATGATGTTGGTGATTATGAAATTGGCGGAACTTGTAGTGCTACACGTTTTGCCAGTGTTGGTGATACTGACGGTACTGTTGACGCTGCTGGTAAAACAAGTCTAGCTTGTAAATCGTGCACCATTCCGGTCAGGGTTTCTACTCTTCCTTCTATCATTTCGGTCCACTCATCTGATTTACGATTACGGCTGGAATAGATTATCTCTAAGATTTAGAGATTACATAATCACCGCAGAATATTTCTCAAATGAAGTTATGAATCAATACTTCATCGGTTATTGCTGTTGGTACTCCTTGGTATCTATGGTGCGTATGACGTTGATGTTCAAGGTACATATTGTGATGTTGAGGCTTGCGGTGCGGATGTTGTTGGTGGTGGTAATGGTACTGTTGGTGTTGTTGTTAGTAGTACTGTTGATGCCTGTGATTCTGCTGGTGCTTGTAACCTTTGCACCATATTCTCCAAAGCCACTACCCGAGCGCGAAGCTCGTTGACTTCTTCTACTACACCGGGATGATTGGCGGTTCGGACGAGTGGATGAATAAGATCCAGAATTTGAGAGAGTATATAATCATGACGAGATATTCTGGAGATGAGAGAGAAAATGGTATTACGAACAGGTTCGTCGGTAAGTGCTTCAGGTTCTTCGCCAAGAGGGCAATGTGGTGGATGGAAGGGATCGCCTTCTTCTTGTCTCCAATGATTAAGTAAGCTATGAACCCATCCCCAATTCATCCAGAATAGGTGATGGCTGATTGGTTGATCCATTCCGGTTACACTGTCTTCAGAATTCAGGTGAATATCCATATTGGAATAGCTATCGGAGTTTAAGGAATTTGAACTAGATGCGGGATCCATCTTGTATAATTAGGGAATTGATTTTTGATATGAATTAGATTATAGAACTTAGATTGATATTCTTTAATACATAATTTACATATATATATATATAATATCAAAATCCCATAAATTACGGAGAAATTTTCGGAAGATGTCAGGAAAAATTTACAGTAACAGATACGCTAAGATATGAATTTTTGTCTATACACTATTTATGCAATAAATGCAGGAAAACGTGTCTAGACTTAAGAGTGATAAGCATGTAATTTTCGACAAGAAATGATAAGCAAAACTTTTAACATGCAGACACGGTCGAAGTCCAGACTTACTAATGCATCCTAACAACTATCAGTTAGACACACTCATGCAAGACCTGGTTCGCTAGGACCAACGCTCTGATATCAACTGTGACGATCGCTCCAAATCCATATGGACAAACACATCATTCATCGATTTCATTGCGAGGTATTTGACCTCTATATGATAAGTTTTGTAAACATTGCATTCTTTTGAAAAGGCACACCATAAATGAATATTTAAATTGAAGGTTTTTGACATCTGATGATTTCTACATATAGACAATCACCGTAAATAATAGTTTACAATAGTACTTCCATTGACAAAGCAGTCAAAATAAGATACATGGTGATGATTTGGTGAATGCAACGTTTCCTTGAAAAATATGCCATGTAAGACTCCATGCACATACCTTGTCTAACATATAAGCAAACAGCAGAAGACTTCTAGGGAACCTGAGAATAAACATGCTAACAAGTGTCAACACAAAGGTTGGTGAGTTCATAGTTTTAATGTTTTTCATAATCTGTACATAAAGGTGGATCACAAGATTTCAGTTGTTTCATCCAGAAACTTTTATCAAAATATTCTACAAGATTGAGCACCCTGGTAACTAAACTTAACGTATATATAATTTGTACCCTTTGTATAATCATATTAATAATACACGCAAAACAATGTGTACGCTTCTCAAATAGCATACGCCCGTTAAAAGGCTAGTGCTCTAGCTCGGACGGGGATATCAAGCCCTATGGATCCATATACTACTACTCGCGTCCACCAGTTCTTATAACTGGCAGTTACTAGTTACCAAAGCTAAGGGATTTTTGGTTCAAACTCAGTGTAGAATTTAGTATGTACTTGTATCCATTGTGTTTAAAATAAAGTGCATGTATTCTCAGCCCAAAAATATATATTGCAAAAGTATTTAAAAGGGGAGCAAATGAAACTCACCTTAGCAGCACATAAAGTCGTTCACCGAAATGTGACCGAAATTCGGAATACCAAATAACCGTAGATCTCAACCTAGAGAACATATGTTGGTCAATAAATGTCTATCAAGCTAGGTCAGGTCATAGTGTATCACAATCCTAATGCTCGAGATCGACATACAAAAGTTATCCAAAGTCGTTTCAAAAGGTCAATTTTGACAATAGTTCAACAAAAAGAGACGTACCTTATATAAGGATTCATTTACTCGGTTGGTAATATTCAAAAATCCAATTTATCAATCTTACAAACAAGTTGTTTAAATATTAATTGCAGATTCAAAAGCAATTCCAATTAATGTCAATCATAATTCAGTTGACCATATCTTTTGATTCGTTCATCGAAATTACGCGATTTCTAAATGAAAATTATTGATTTTTCGCCAGCTTTCCAAAAACATGCATATCATATACCTTTTATCAGTAATATATGTATTTAATTCGTGATTCATCATAAACTGTTTAACGACGAAATTTAGCATACAAGCATGCATAAATATATATACTCGAGCACTAGACATGAATACACAAATAATATATAAAAGATAAGATATGAATGCTCACGTATCAATATTGTGATTCAATATTGCAGGAAAGTACGTAGATGCAACAGAGATGATAAACACTAGCTTTGACTTGCGAACAGTACCCATGAATATTACCCATAACCTCCATAGCTATAACCCATAGTTTCCTTAGCTCTATCCCGCTTGAAAACCCATTTTGAAATCATTTTGACATCACTCCGTCGTAATATTTTATGTATATTATTATTTTTATATCGTATAAATAATAATACTAATACTATTAATAATAAGATTAATAATAATAATCTTAATAATAATAATAATAATAATAATAATAATAATAATAATAATAATTAATAATAATAATAATTAATAAAATAAATACGGAGTAAAATGAATTGAATCGGAAGTAGAAATGGTCGAGCTTTTATAGTGTTGGCCTGAAATTGCCTGCCATGCAATCGCATGGTTTACTAGGCTTCTGGCCATGCGATCGCATGGCCACCTGTCTCCAGCTCACATCTTTTTGTTTCTTTGTTCGTCGACATAATTTTATAATATATATAATATAAATAATTTAAATTAATTAATTATATATTATAATATATTCTCGTGTATAGGTGACTTGTAATTTTTATTTCAATGTCTTGTACGTTTACGTTCGACTTATGTCCCGCTTCTGGTTTCTCGAACGCATTTTCGTACGCTTAGAAAACTAATACTTTTCGTTACGCGATGTGTACCTTTATCAAAAATTAAACTTAATCATTGATAAACTATGTCACTCGATGTGTAGCTTTAATCAATTAAGTGTTTTGGTTATTTGCTTCTATAAATCATCGTCTCGTAGTATATACATACACATATATACATTTTCATTTTGAAATAGTGTTTTTTTTACTGTAATAAATAGTGATTTTCAAAAACATTGTAGCTTTTCGGGTACTGTAGCAATTCGAAAATACTGTAGCAAATTAGTGTTTTACTGGTTCATCTTAAACGTTTTAGTTAACTTATCTAAATACCAATCGAATCAATAATCAAATGTTACTATCGTTTACTAAATAACTTGAAATCATATATATATATATATATATATATATATATATATATATATATATATATATATATATATATATATATATATATATATATATATATATATATATAACTTAATGTGCATATATATATATATATATATATATATATATATATATATATATATATATATATATATATATATATATATATATATATATATTGTTCGTGAATCTTCGAGAACAGTCAAAGAATAATTGATTACATGAATATAGTTCCAAAACTTTCGTGACTCAACATTACAGACTTTGCTTATCGTGTCGAAAACATTAAATCATTTAAAGATAAAGTTTAAATTTGGTTAAAAATTTCCGGGTTGTCACAATCATGGAGTTGTTTTTACAAGACATGGACACCTAAAGACTCAAATATATACAGATGCAAGTTGAGCCGGAGAAAAAGGGGATAGAAAATCTACATCCGGATTCTTCACACTTGTTGGAGGTAATCTGGTGGCATGGAAAAGTAAGAAACAAAAAGTTGTATCTCTTTCTAGTGCCGAGTCAGAATTTAGAGGAATAGCCAAAGGAGTAGTCGAGGCCTTATGGATCAAGAAGCTTCTAACAGAGATTGGTTTTCCACCTCAAGAAGCTATTCAAATATTATGTGACAATGAAGTAGCAATCACCATTTCAGAAAATCCTGTTCAACGTGACCGTACCAAGCATGTGAAAATAGATCGACACTTTATCAGAGAGAAACTAGATAATGAAATCATTTCTCTTCCTTCAATTAGTTCCGAAGATCAGCTAGCCGACATCCTCACCATATCAGTCAATGGAAAACTCTTCAGCGAAGTTCTCGGCAAGTTGAATATTGAAAACCCCACTGTTCAACTTGAGGGGGAGTGTTAGAATACAAGACAAAAGAAAGTTACCCTGTTAATAAAGTTGACTCAAGGATCAGAAAGAATTGACTTTCATCATTCCCGATTAGAGAAGTCACATGTCAACCAATACTGCCAAGATTAACAGCCACAAACACTGTAGTTTCCCAAAATGTATTGAGGGTTCCAAAAAGTGAAATTGGATCCTTCCCAATATTAGAATTAGTTGTTAGCTTTCTTTGTGTATAAAAACACTTGTATCATGTAAACAAAAAAAAAACAATTCAGCTTGTAATCAATTCAATCACTTAATACAAACGATCATTATTTTAGTTTATCAAATTAAACAGGAACACGAGATTAATGCTAATTCTACTGTTGTTGTTGGTAGAGGTATTTCATCTTCTAATTATCATCAATCTTAAAGGCCTAACGTTTATGATGATTTTAATGGTGATCATATCAAAAGAATGTAATGGATCTTGGGCTTTTGGAAGTCGAAAGGAACAAGAGTTTGGAGAGTTTGATTATTGACATTGCTCCATTAATACATAAACAATATTATAAGATTAAATCTCCACACCTTTTGGTGGATTGTATATTGATCATATTTATATACATATACAAGGAAGGTCAAATGAATTTACAAGAAAGATAAAAGGAAAATACAACATTTTTTATACTTTAATATTAAGTAATCCCATTATCTTTAAGAAAAATATTTATTCTAATTTTATAGTTAATACCCCCTCAAGCGAACTGACGGTGGCCCGACATGAAGCTTGGCACGAAAAATCTCAAACAAGGTTTCGGGACACTCTTTTTGTGAAGATATCTGCAAGTTGGTGTGAAGATGTCTGCAAGTTGGTGTATACTAGGCATAAACTTCGCAAGTTGGTGTGTACTAGGCATAAACTTGGTGTAAAGTTGACCAGAAACAATTAACTCACGAACAAAATGATAATCAGTATCAATATGCTTAGATCGCTTATGAGAAACTGGATTCGCTCAAGAACAACGCACTTTTATTATCACACAAGATTGTTGGATGATCCGGAGGTAAGACATAAAGCTCACGAAGAAGATGAATGATCCGGACAATTTCTTCAGCGGTATTAACAAGTGCGCGATACTCAGATTCACAACTTGCGCGAGATACGGTGGGTTGTGTAACGACCCGCCAAAATCGTTATTGATGCAGTCGTTAACAAACGGTCTCATTGCATGGTTATATGCCCTCTATATGAGACATTTTCGTAAAGTTCGCATTCATTTATTCAAAAGATTTCAAGTTAGTAAGTTTCAAAACAAAATAGAACATTTTTCAAAGTAGAAAGTATGACTCAACCGTTACAAAGCAGTACCAATATATAAATAAAAGTACCAATAGTAAAAGGAATGCGAATTAAATAAGTTGCATAAAACAAAATGACGCCATGACCCTATAACGTAGCATGCTCACTCCTATATGCGCGTGCGGAAGCAAAAACTAAGTACCTGAGAAATGCATGCTAAAAATGTCAACATAAAGTTGGTGAATTCACAGGTTTGAATAACAGTTGTATAAGATATAGACCACAAGATTTTCATAGTTCAAAAGTATTTGTAAAAGCATTCATGTTCGTAAAAGCATTCTAATTAATGAGCACCAAATATCGAAACTTAACTTGCTTGAGGAAAGTTACCACGTACCAGTATACAAGACAATCGTAACCCAAGTGTTAGAGGTCAAACGATTAGGCACCCGTTTATGACCGGCAATCAAAGGTTAAACTAAATCCGGGTGGAGATTGTTAGTCTCAATAGATCTATTCATAACAATTCACGCTTACCAAAATTAGTAATTAACGAAATCAAGCTAGGGATTTATGGTTACAACTCATGTGTAAGAATGTAAGTAATTTTACTTGTGTCTATTCGTAAAACAGTAATAACATGCATGATTTCTCACCCCAAAATAAAATAGTAAAAAGGGGCTGTGAACTTACCTTAATGTGCAAGCGTGTCAAGTTTGCAAACTCGAAATGAATGTGGTGACCAGCAGTCAACCAAAAGATATGTGTTGGTCAATATACTATGCCTAGTAAGACTAAGTCATGTCATCTTATGTATATAGTCCTAAGTTCTCAAGTTTGACCAATAGTCAACCCATTTTATCTTAAATGAAATGAAATTCGAAAAGTTTCCATAATATTCGTTGCCTTTATTCAGTAAACCGGTCAACAATGACCACTCAAACGGGTCAAGGTTACCTTCTTTATTTAGTATTAATTTTTTAGACTTGTTTAATAATATAAAAGTTTTTCTACATTTTATAAAAGATCAACAAAAGTCAAACCGGAAAATCACCCAAAAAGTCAACGCTTCCGAGGAGGTCAACGTTTCTAATTTAAAAAAAATTCAACACCTTTGATAATTCGGTTGGATTTTGAAAATTGTTTCATTTTATAACGTTAACACTTTTAATAAAAAAAAATATTATATTTATATAATATAAACTCGTACGCGTTTAGCTAAAAGCTAGACCAAATGGTCAACAAAGTCAACTAAAAATCGACTCATGTCAACTAGTCAAATCTGACCAAAAACGTATTTCAAAACAATGGTTGTATCCATTTAACGTTGAAAAAAAAAGATATATTAGTTTTGACTCGTTTCAAACGTATTAATCGAAGCAGCAACTTCTGAAATTTATATAAAAAAATCTACAACTCAGATTAATACATGGCCAGTGCCATTAGTTTCGTAAATTAGTCGCGGTAAACAAATACGTTAACATAGGTTCGTCAGTTTTCAATCAGCACTTTAGCAAAACTTTAAAATTTCATATAAAATCAAAAAATAGAAATCATGTGAATCCGGAGTCTAAATTGAGTTTGTTTTTTAGAGGAATTCAAATACGTACCGAGAATTTTAGTATTAGTTCATTAACATGTCAAAAATAGCAGATCGAAATTCTGTTTTAATGTTCAGTAATTGATTTAAACAATTTAAGTATATATAACAACAAATCAAGAGCACTAGACCATTATATAACATACATAAGTGCACAAATCAAATTATAATCATAAAAGCTTAATTAGGGTTTAGTTTCCTTACAATTAAAGCAAGAAGAAAGTAAATCGGGTGCTACGGGGAACTCCCACGTGTTATCTATTGATCGATTAAGCTTGGGATTGATGTGATGATGAAAAAAAATGATATAAATTGATGAGATGATGATTGGGGCTGCTGCGGTCGTTGTAGGTTAGAAGAGAAAGATGGGAGAAAAATAATTTGCTAGGTTTATGTTTAAATGAGAGTTAAAGAGTGTAAGAGCACAGGGAGTCGTTCGGTGTTAAATCTCAGTGTTAAATTTAACACTGGATTTAACACTGAGGCCAAAACAGGGGAAATGGTTAAGTGTTAAATCATTATTTATTTATTTTTTCTTTTTTCTTATTTGATTATTTAGTTTAGTTATTATTAATTAATTTAAAATTTTTTTATTTATTTTTAATTTATGTAACTAACTAACATATAAAATGTATAAAATAAATAAAACAATAATTATGTTAGTTTAACAAAAATATATAAACCAAAATTTTAACCTAACTTGTTTAAATAAATTGACCCATTTTTTAAAAAAAAATTGGCCACACTTTTTAGCCCAATTTTGGCCGATGTTTTAACCTAAAATACTCTTATCAGCTGATCTTCTTCATTCGCGTTCCACCTGCAAAAACAAGAACCAGAATAAAAAAGAAGGAAAAGAAAATAGAAGGAAAAATAAAGAAGAAGAAGAAGAAGAAAGAAAAAAAAAAGTAAAAAAAATTTAACATTGAGGCTGCAACCACCGTCGCCTGGCTAACGGTGACACCCGACGCCGATTTTAACGGTGATTTAACGGCGGGCCGGAGTGGGGATTCCCACCGTCGCCACCGTTAAATCCCTTTAACGGTGAAAAAGAGCTTCGACTCCTGGTGCTCTAATCCCTAACTAAAGCAAAAATTTTACACATAATGTGATGACCCGGGAATTTCTGACCAAATTTAAACTTAATCTTACTATGATTCTGACACGATAAGTAAAGTCTGTAATGATGAGTCTTAAAAAGTTTAAACTGTTTCATATATTCAATTACCCTGTGACTGTTCCCGATGATTCACGAACCATTGCTTGTAAATATATGGATATATGTAAATATGTGTATATATAAATATATGTATATATATATATAATAACATGAACATTAATAAACTATTAAATATATTTATTATTATAAATAAATATGTAAAATAAAATACATTGTAATAAAAACTATCATTTTATATATAATATATGTATATTACTTATATATATATATATATATATATATATATATATATATATATATATATATATATATATATATATATATATATATATATATATATTGTTATATTTAATCTAATTATTTAATATATATTTATTTGCGTAGTAAATTTTGTTATTTAAAACTGATTATATATAGAGAGAGAGTAAATGGAAAATGAATGATTTCGAGCTTAATTGACAAACGTCGGTAACACTCGGTTGATGTTGTGTTAGTTTTAATATAGATATTGTACATGTTTATGAAGTGTTAAAATAAAAGTTGGAGTGTAAATTAATTACGAAGATTCTAGATTTATTAAAAATATTTTTACCTTTTTAAATTTAAATATTAGTACTCCGTACATATAAATTGGAACAGAAAATAAATATTTATCGAACCTTTTTGAACAGGTTTCAAACAGTTAATGAGTGAAATAATTAATTATATTTAATCTAAAAGTTTGGGATTTTTAGGAACACTTTTATACGACAACTGTTTAGCAAGGGACACGATGTAGCCATCCGTGATAAAGTGTCGGTAGAGTCACCCGTGAAGAATTCAATTATCATTTATGTATACTGTTTTTTCTTTGAATTAAGAGTCAATATTTTATTATTATTAAAGTTAGGGAGTACTATATTTCCTATCCTATATCGAATATCTATATTCTGTAAATACATATACATAGTGATAGATTAGCACATACATGAAACCCAACATCTAAACTTCTATACTCTGCTCTTATATTTCATCGAGCCAGCAACCACATCCGGCCACCTTTTACCATCATTAGAACACCATCAACCACCACTACTACTACCATTTCACCACCCATCAAACACTATCTTTAATGATTTCCGTTTTTCTATTTTTGATAGAGAAATACCATAACCACCATCATCATCGTGTTAAATTGTGTTCATTTTCTACTTCTATTTGAATTACAAAGCCGCCACCAATTCTTGTTGTTGTTCATGACCACCATCGAGCTACCCACTGTCATCACCACCTTAACCCATTACAACCCGAACCCGAACATCATCGGCTCATCACCTCCACTATCAACAACCGCCACCACAAACCATCAAAGCACAAAACCCACTTATGTTTCTTTCAACCATAATCACCACCACCAACTATCTTCCTTTATCCTCTATCAAACTAAACACCACCGAAGCCATAACCATCGCGAGCAACCAAACACGCCACCTTCAACACCACCCTTATCTCTCTTTCTCTCATCTTTTTCTTTCACTGTTTCAACAACGAACCATCAACCAAACCATAAAAACTTCCGTGATTAACCGCTGCACATGATACTTCTGTTTCCTTCTCCTACTGTGAACGGAGCACACCACAGCAACCTGCAACCATCGAAAACCACGATCATCATCCTTATTTATTTATTTATTTTTCTCTCGTTTTGTGTCTCTTTCCTTCTGTTTCGTTAGATAACCTTCAAAACCACCATCTTGTTCGCAAACATCCACCACCAACACCTTCTTCGAAACCCACAACAGACGCCATCACCATGTATGATCAACCATCTCTCCTCTCTCTCTCTCTCCCCTAAAACTGTTTTCTGTTTCCAATCATCGAAGCTACTATAGAAGCTGCAACATTTCTGTTTTCTGTTCTAATTGAAGCCCACCACCCTTATCACAATTAAACCTGCAACATCTTACATCGAAACCACTATATTATTTGACCACTATGACAATCATAGAAAGTTTCACCTTTATAAAACTTCTACTGTTATTTTAAGATGATGACGAGTAATGATGGTACAACGAAGACAAAACAATGAAGATGATAATTTGTATGATTAAATGATGATGATTAAGATTAAGAGATGATGAGGATACTTGTTTCAGTTATGATATGATTGTGATGATGATTAAAGAAGATGATTGATGGTTCGAGGAAAGAGAAGATAACCAATCAGATGTGGCGGCTAAGAGATGAGGAACGATTCGATTTTTTTTTTTTTTTTTACTGGATCGATGATTTAGGTTAAGTGAATCACTTAACATTTTGGGCCGGTTCTGTTTCTATTTTTCTATTGGGCTGAAGGGGACATGGGCCGAAACCTATATTTCTGTTGGGCCAAGACAGACGGACTATAGGTTATAAGGTAAAATTCGTGAATTAAAACAGAAAGGAAATAGTGGAGTAGTGGTTAGTGGCGTCTGCGCTTATTCGAGAGGTCATGGGTTCGAGTCCTGTTTGGAGTATTCTTTTTATAAAAGGCTTGGAAAGGGTATACTCTCCTATTTTATTTCCATCCTTATTATTATTATTATTATTATTATTATTATTATTATTATTATTATTATTATTATTATTATTATTATTATTATTATTATTATTATTATTATTATTATTATTATTATCATCATTATTAGTTTTAAAATTATTACTACTATTATTGTACTAATTCTAGTATTATTATAACTATTACTATTATTTTGCAAACAAAAGAAATTTATTTAAAAATATAATTATAACATAAGCATACTAATATTACTTAACATCTCGATAAAATATTATTTATATTGATATAACGTTAAATAAATCATGTATCAAATAAGCATTATAATATATTATAAGTATTAATAAATTAATAAAATTATGTATAAATATTAATCTTAATACATAACTATATATATATATATATATATATATATATATATATATATATATATATATATATATATATATATATATATATATATATATATATATATATATATAAAATTGATCGATTACAATTATTTGTGTTAATATATATAAATGATATAGGTTCGTGAATCCGAGGCCAACCCTACAATTGTTCAATGTCGTAATATGTATTTTGACTACAAAATACAATAGGTGAGTTTCATTTGCTCCCTTTTTAAATGCTTTTGCAATATATATTTTTGGGACTGAGAATACATGCGCTGCTTTTATAACTGTTTTACGAAATAGACACAAGTAATCGAAACTACATTATATGGTTGAATTATAGAAATTGAATATGCCCCTTTTTAGTCTGGTAATCTAAGAATTAGGGAACAGACACCATAATTGACGCGAATCCTAAAGATAGATCTATCGAGCCCAACAAGCCCCATCCAAAGTACCGGATGCTTTAGTACTTCGAAATTTATATCATGTCCGAAGGAGGATCCCGGAATGATGGGGATATTCTTATATGCATATTGTGAATGTCGGTTACCAGGTGTTCAATCCATATGAATGATATTTTTGTCTCTATGCATGGGACGTATGTTTATGAGAAATGGAAATATGAAATCTTGTGGTCTATTAAAATTATGAAATGATTATTTATGTTAAACTAATGAACTCATCAACCTTTTGGTTGACACTTTAAAGCATGTTTATTCTCAGGTACGAAAGAAATCTTCCGCTGTGCATTTGCTCATTTTAGAAATATTACTTGAAGTCATTCATGGCATGTTTTAAAAGACGTTGCATTCAAGTCGTTGAGTTCATCAATATTATTATTAATTCAATTATAGTTGAACATATTATGAAATGGTATGCCTGCCGTCAACTTTCGATGTAATGAAAGATTGTCTTTTCAAAAACGAATGCAATGTTTGTAAAATGTATCATATAGAGGTCAAGTACCTCGCGATGTAATCAACTATTGTGAATCATTTGTAATCGATATGGACTTCGTCCGGATGGATTAGGACGGGTCGCTTCAGTTGGTATCAGAGCGGTGGTCTTAGCGAACTGGGTCTTGCATTAGTGTGTCTAATTGATAGTCATTAGGATGCATTAGTGAGTCTGGACTTCGACCGTGTCTGCATGTCAAAAGTTTTTCTTATCATTTTGTGTCGAAAATTACTTGTTTATCATTCTTAGGGAATCACTTGCTTATCACTCTTATTCTAGACACATTTTACTGCATTGATTGCATGAATAGTGTATAGACAAAATTCATATCTTAGCGTATCTGCTACTTCATATCTTAGCGTATCTGTTACTGTAACTTTGCCTGAAAACTTCCGTAGATTTCTCCGTAACTTATGGGATTTTAGTATTATATATGCATATGTAAATTATGTATTGCAGGGTACTAATCTACATCCTATAATCTATTTCTTATCGAAAAGTCCTTCATCTGATCGTACGAGATGAATCCCTCAACCAGTTCGAATTCCTCGGATTCCGAAAGCTATTCCGATATGGAGTTTCACCTATCAGCGTCACCAGAATGAATCAACCAATCAGTCATCCCCAATTCATCTGATGGGTTCGTAGTCGACTTAATCAATGGAAACGCGAAGAAGGCGATCCCTTCCACCAACCGAATTTACCTCTTGGCAAAGAACCTGAAGCACTTACCGGTGAACCAGTCCGAAATATCATTTTCACCCTCATTTCTCGAATATCTCATCATGATTACATAATATCTCAGATTCTAAAATTTATTCATTCGTTCGTTCTAACAGACAATCATCCCGGAATAATAAAAGAAGTCAACAAACTTCGCGCTCGAAAAATAAATTTGGAGAATATGGTGCAAAATTTACCAGCTTCAGCAACATCACCGGCACCAATAGTACCATCATTAACAGCACCAGCACCATCAACAATCCATGTCTCAATATCACCATCTGTACTACAAGTATGATCTTCGTTCTACATATCGTTCTACCTCATTTATCTTCATTCGACATGGCGAATATGTAATCTCTAAAGTTTTAGAGATTATTTATTCTAGTTCCAACCAAAAACTAAATGAGTTCAATATCATGTTAACTCATTAAATCCAATTTTACATCTGAAGAAAATATATATGTATATATGTTTTCATAAAGATTGTAATTAAAAATTCTTTTGTACAAACTGTTAATGGTGAAAATATTTTAACGGGTAGGTAATACCCGAGGAATATTTAGATTTCGCATTAATAAGTTATACTGTACATTCTTCAAATCTGATTCAACGGTCATTTACTATCCAACTTACATCCACAGATATACGTAACCGTTCACCACAGAATAATCATTTTCATTCAATTTCATATTTGGATTTTGATTTATCGGAATTCAACAAGTGGCATAATGAAGAAAACATTGGACAAAATAAAATTTGTTAGAAACAAACAAATTAACTATGAGAAAATTTTGTTAAGAATCCACGCTAACAAGATCCTAGCTAACTGTTCCTAGCTAACTGTTAATTATGTATTACATTTATTTATCGCAATTTATTTATCGCAATTTAAGTATCGCAATTTTAATTCTCGCAATTTTATTTATCGTCATTTAATTTCTGTTATTTACTTTACGCACTTTATTATTCGTTATTTAATTTCTGTTATTTATTTTACACACTTTAAATATCGGGACTCGTATACAAGGTTTTGACATATCATATCGACGCATCTATATATATTATTTGGAATAACCATAGACACTCTATATGCTGTAATGATCGAGTTCTCTATACAGGGTTGAGGTTGATTCTATAATAATATATATAGTTTGAGTTGTGATCGAGTCTGAGACATGTACACGGGTCACGATACGTATTAATTAATTCGAATATTATATATTAAATTATATATGATTTATTAGACTGTTAACTGTGGACTATCGACTGTGGACTATCAAGATTGGACAATTAAAAAGGAATTAAAATATTGAGTATAACATATGAAACTAAACAATTCTTCAAGTTTCCCACTTGATTTCATCCTAAGCCTCATTTATAACTTGACGATTACAATCTGCGTTCAAACCTTTCATGATTCTTGAAAACACCTCAATCGAGAGGATGAACCAACCGCACTTCATCTACGAAAGGAAAGATTTATGCATATATTTATGCACCTGAAAAACTCTCAGAACCTGAGTAAACGTTTAACACGTAACTATGCAAATTCCTTTGAGCGTTGTTATTACCGGAAATAACTTTGCAATTCCTTTTCAAATTAACCAAATTTTTCACAGTTCTAACAAGTCAACTTCGACTTTTCAGTCGGACTAGCCTTACTATAACCTTGATATATATGCGTACTCTTTTATTGTTACCGAAGAATCTTTTATATTCTACCATATTACCAGCAGACGTACCAGCAACCTCATTGCTTCTTGACTTAAATCTCTCTGATAAATCATTATATTGATTAATTAAAACCCTATCATATATTCATCCGCATCCTGTAACGAGAACTGCCATACCAATTACCGGGAATCAGCAATCGGTACTTTGAAAACTCACAGCATATCTACATCAACAGTTATATGTATAACATTCATCTCTTAAGAATTATGATCTTTCATTCTGAAATTCCAAAAAGTACTCAGTCTACAAATCAACACTCTAAATGTTGAAAAAGATGAATGAAGCAGCAGAAACTGTAGACAACCAAAAACGACCTTAATCATCGGAAGTTTGATGATAAAGAATAGTATGTTGGAAAAGCTCAGAAAAGTTGAAATTGGAAAACGGATTAAGCTAACCACTAAGGAGACCAAGGTCAAATACAAGGACCATACCCTATACTCAAAGAATCCAGGTAATTCTGGATCCGTTGAAATCTTTAGAGAATATCTTGCTCCGTACTCATGTTAAAATCTTGCGGAAAATCTTTCTTCATCAACCATCGAACTTAGAAATCCCAAAATATCATCATAAATATCTTCGATATTTCTGAGGATATTTTCATAACTCTTCTTGTCCGAAATTAGTTATCTCTTCGTGCTATCCGTATTACATCATAAAGGAAACTATTTTAGTTTCTGAATTTTTTTAAAATTCGAGTTTAAATTATGAATGATTTCTGGAGTAGTGTTGGAAATTGATGCATGAGTTAGTATAATATAATGACACTTGATCAACGTGATTATATTACAGTAAGTCATGCTGAGTTTCTAATGGGACGTGATGATTCACAGACCCTACCGTCATCATGTGCCATGTTACATAACTCTTTCATTCTGCCTAACTCCTGAACATACCAAGAAAATATATTCTTGGTAGTTCTATTCTCAGTGATTCTGGTAATTTTGACAAATCAAATCGTGCTATTACGTTCTTTCTCGTTTAGAACATTAAGTTCATCCGAAACTCCATATTTACGAAGTCCGGACCATTACTCGCTTTACTAGAGGACGAGAGGAGAATAAAAAGGCAAAGAGCTCCAAAATATAAGAGAAAATATAAAGCCCAATAACAACACGGAGGTTACAAACTATGGATATTAATACGAATAGCAAGATAAAGACACGGTATAATTAAGAATAGTATCACCCCAAGGTAATAATAGAAGTGAATAGATTCCTCCGGTGGTAAATGAAAAAGAAGATTGATAGAAACGATAGTCAGAAAAAATATCAAGGATTAGAACGGGATTAAGCATTTTCACAATCTTGTGGATGGATGAAATAAGAAAGAAAGTATGGGAATGGTGAGAATAATGGAACATAAGAGTTTAACTTATAAGGGAAATATCAGACGGAGAAATTGAGGCAGATCACCGTATTTAATTATAGAGATCCTAATTTCCGTAAATCCCGAAGAATCAAATCTTTTGGATTTCGAAGATTTTCTTTAAATCCCTTGAATTCCGGAATTCAACCCTGACCCTGTCAAAAGTTAAGATGCACCTCATTTTCTAAATTCAACCAAGACAGCGTCAAAAATTAAGACGAAACTTTATTTATTCATTTCACTCTTTTGTGATAACTTCACTCGTACGCTTCGAGTAATTGAATCGTTTATTCTATCTTAATCAATAATGATAAAACTCTAGTTATCAGCTCATATTCATCATGAAAAACATTTTTATTGTTAACCATGACAACCACACTCAAATTTCGGGACGAAATTTCTTTAACGGGTAGGTACTGTGATGACCCGGGAATTTCCGACCAAATTTAAACTTAATCTTACTATGATTCTGACACGATAAGCAAAGTCTGTAATTATGAGTCTCAAAAAGTTTAAACTGTTTCATATATTCAATTACCCTGTGACTGTTCCCGATGATTCACAAACCATTGCTTGTAAATATATGGATATATGTAAATATGTGTATATATAAATATATGTATATATATATATATAATAACATGAACATTAATAAACTATTAAATATATTTATTATTATAAATAAATATGTAAAATAAAATACATTGTAATAAAAACTATCATTTTATATATAATATATGTATATTACTTGTATGTATATATATTGTTATATTTAATCTAATTATTTAATATATATTTATTTGCGTAGTAAATTTTGTTATTTAAAACTGATTATATACAGAGAGAGAGTAAATGGAAAATGAATGATTTCGAGCTTAATTGACAAACGTCGGTAACACTCGGTTGATGTTGTATTAGTTTTAATATAGATATTGTACATGTTTATGAAGTGTTAAAATAAAAGTTGGAGTGTAAATTAATTACGAAGATTCTAGATTTATTAAAAATATTTTTACCTTTTTAAATTTAAATATTAGTACTCCGTACATATGAATTGGAACAGAAAATAAATATTTATCGAACCTTTTTGAACAGGTTTCAAACAGTTAATGAGTGAAATAATTAATTATATTTAATCTAAAAGTTTGGGATTTTTAGGAACACTTTTATACGACAACTGTTTAGCAAGGGACACGATGTAGCCATTCGTGATAAAGTGTCGGCAGAGTCACCCGTGAAGAATTCAATTATCATTTATGTATACTGTTTTTTCTTTGAATTAAGAGTCAATATTTTATTATTATTAAAGTTAGGGAGTACTATATTTCCTATCCTATATCGAATATCTATATTCTGTAAATACATATACATAGTGATAGATTAGCACATACATGAAACCCAACATCTAAACTTCTATACTCTGCTCTTATATTTCATCGAGCCAACAACCACATCCGGCCACCTTTAACCATCATTAGAACACCATCAACCACCACTACTACTACCATTTCACCACCCATCAAACACTATCTTTAATGATTTCCGTTTTTCTATTTTTGATAGAGAAATACCATAACCACCATCATCATCATGTTAAATTGTGTTCATTTTCTACTTCTATTTGAATTACAAAGCCGCCACCAATTCTTGTTGTTGTTCATGACCACCATCGAGCTACCCACTGTCATCACCACCTTAACCCATTACAACCCGAACCCGAACATCATCGGCTCATCACCTCCACTATCAACAACCACCACCACAAACCATCAAAGCACAAAACCCACTTATGTTTCTTTCAACCATAATCACCACCACCAACTATCTTCCTTTCTCATCTATCAAACTAAACACCACTGAAGCCATAACCATCGCGAGCAACCAAACACGCCACCTTCATCACCACCCTTATCTCTCTTTCTCTCATCTTTCTTCGTTCACTGTTTCAACAACGAACCATCAACCAAACCATAAAAACTGCCGTGATTAACCGCTGCACATGATACTTCTGTTTCCTTCTCCTACTGTGAACGGAGCACACCACAGCAACCTGCAACCATCAAAAACCACGGTCATCGTCCTTATTTATTTATTTATTTATTTATTTATTTATTTATTTTTCTCTCGTTTTGTGTGTCTTTCCTTCTGTTTCGTTAGATAACCTTCAAAACCACCATCTTGTTCGCAAACATCCACCACCAACACCTTCTTCGAAACCCACAACAGTCGCCATCACCATGTATGATAAACCATCTCTCCTCTCTCTCTCTCTCCTAAAACTGTTTTCTGTTTCCAATCATCGAAGCTACTATAGAAGCTGCAACGTTTCTGTTTTCTATTCTAATTGATGCCCACCACCCTTATCACAATTAAACCTGCAACATCTTACATTGACACCATTGTATTATTTGACCACTATGACAACCATAGCAAGTTTCTCCTTTATAAAACTTCTACTGTTATTTTAAGATGATGACGAGTAATGATGGTACAACGATGACAAAACAAGGAAGATGATGATTCGTATGATTAAATGATGATGATTAAGATTAAGAGATGATGAGGATACATGTTTCAGTTATGATATGATTGTGATGATGATTAAAGAAGACGATTGATTATTCGAGGAAAGAGAAGATAACCAATCAGATGTGGCGGCTAAGAGATGAGGAACGGTTCGATTTTTTTTATTTTTATTTTTGTACTGGATCGATGATTTAGGTTAAGTGGATCACTTAACATTTTGGGCCGGTTCTGTTTCTATTTTTCTATTGGGCTGAAGGGGACATGGGCCGAAACCTATATTTCTGTTGGGCCAAGACAGACGGACTATAGGTTATAAGGATAAAATTCGTGAATTAAAATAGAAAGGAAATAGTGGAGTAGTGGTTAGTGGCGTCTGCGCTTATTCGAGAGGTCATGGGTTCGAGTCCTGTTTGGAGTATTCTTTTTATAAAAGGCTTGGAAAGGGTATACTCTCCTATTTTATTTCCATCCTTATTATTATTATTATTATTATTATTATTATTATTATTATTATTATTATTATTATTATTATTATTATTATCATCATCATTATTAGTTTTAAAATTATTACTACTATTATTGTACTAATTCTAGTATTATTATAACTATTACTATTATTTTGCAAACAAAAGAAATTTATATAAAAATATAATTATAACATAAGCATACTAATATTACTTAACATCTCGATACAATATTATTTATATTGATATAACGTTAAATAAATCATGTATCAAATAAGCATTATAATATATTATAAGTATTAATAAAATTATATATAAATATTAATCTTAATACATAACTAATATATATATATATATATATATATATATATATATATATATATATATATATATATATATATATATATAATTGATCGATTACAATTATTTGTGTTAATATATATATAAATGATATAGGTTCGTGAATCTGAGGCCAACCCTACAATTGTTCAATGTCGTAATATGTATTTTGACTACAAAATACAATAGGTGAGTTTCATTTGCTCCCTTTTTAAATGCTTTTGCAATATATAATTTTGGGACTGAGAATACATGCGCTGCTTTTATAACTGTTTTACGAAATAGACACAAGTAATCGAAACTACATTATATGGTTGAATTATCGAAATTGAATATGCCCCTTTTTAGTCTGGTAATCTAAGAATTAGGGAACAGACACCCTAATTGACGTGAATCCTAAAGATAGATCTATCGGGCCCAACAAGCTCCATCCAAAGTACCGGATGCTTTAGTACTTTGAAATTTATATCATGTCCGAAGGAGGATCCCGGAATGATGGGGATATTCTTATATGCATATTGTGAATATCGGTTACTTGGTGTTCAATCCATATGAATGATATTTTTGTCTCTATGCATGGGACGTATGTTTATGAGAAATGGAAATATGAAATCTGTGGTCTATTAAAATTATGAAATGATTATTTATGTTAAACTAATGAACTCACCAACCTTTTGGTTGACACTTTAAAGCATGTTTATTCTCAGGTACGAAAGAAATCTTCCGCTGTGCATTTGCTCATTTTAGAAATATTACTTGAAGTCATTCATGGCATGTTTCAAAAGACGTTGCATTCAAGTCGTTGAGTTCATCAAGATTATTATTAAGTCAATTACAGTTGAAAATATTATGAAATGGTATTCCTGCCGTCAACTTTCGATGTAATGAAAGATTGTCTTTTCAAAAATGAATGCAATGTTTGTAAAATGTATCATATAGAGGTCAAGTACCTCGCGATGTAATCAACTATTATGAATCGTTTGTAATCGATATGGACTTCGTCCGGATGGATTAGGACGGGTCGCTTCACATAACCCCCCTTGTGGATGGATTTTGGCCAAAAACGCTTAGAGGGGAATCCATGGACTTTATCTTGTCTAGCTAGTGTTTATATAATGCTACCCGTTAAGTGTCGTTAATCGAAATCGCATATAGAAACGTTAACCGAATGTTTAAACTGAATTCTCAGTTTTAAATTAGGAAATCAAAAATAATTGAAAGGAATCCTAAAACTTAATAATTATATAAAATAATTATTAAAAGTTAATAATCGTGCGTTGCGTTGTCCTAAAAGACATTTTTCCCGGTTTTCACTAACCGTAACGTTTTCTAGCGTTTTCTAAGTTTCACGCATATTTCTAAACCAAAGTATATCAAGTAATGTGTAACGCATAGTATATATTCTTAAATGTTAAAAAAATAACACCTAAAATCATCGAATTTAAGTAACGATCGTTAAGTATTTAACGGAAAGTTAACGGAAAAGTCGGGTTGTTACAGGTTGCTTCTTGGCACTCCAATAGACAAGATTTCCTCCTAGAAATATTGAATAACCATAGGTAGAATGACGTGTTTCTATAACTTAATATAATATAATCGTACGTCTTTATTGAAGAAAGACAGGTGACCCAGCCAAGTATTTTTCTTAGCACAATAAGAATTGGAAACAGTATAATGATAATCTATTCATTAATTAATAATTCATTGCACCTTATAATGTAACGACTCTAGCCTTAATTATCTTTTATTCGGTGTTTACTAATCAATAAATGAATTTAAATTAACGTATAAGCCATGGAGGTTTTTTTGTAATCTGTTTTAATGAGTTCATTAAAAAATTAAATAATTTCAGTTTTGAAAGAAGGGGAATTGAAGAATTTATCTATTTAAACGACCATGGCAAAACTCGATCACAAGACACAACATTCAGTTGAAGTGATTGTTTTTTTTTTATTAACTTTTTTCCATTGTTGTTAATTGTGCATAATTACAAATGGCCAAGTCTATCAACTTTTGCTTCATCGTTCTCATGATTGTCATAGGTAATTCTTTCTTCAATATTACATGCATGTAAGTACATACAGTAGTGTTTGTTTAAATCATTTATATATTTATATATTTAAACACTATCAGTGATATGTAAGGAGAATAATAAAATATAATCCATCTTTTATTTTTGATAATTTTGAGTTGGTACATGCTTATAAGTTTTTTTTTTTTTTTTTTATCATGTGTACAGTGGATCTGTCAATGGTATATGCCCAGACAAGATGCACAGAAGTGTTGGTCCCAAACAGTTGTGATCTTGCTGCCTGTCGTCAACAGTGTTTTCAAAAACATAACGGAAATGGAGTTTGTGAGCAATCGGGTGATTTAAGCAATTATGCTTGTATTTGCGTCTATAACTGCGGTTCTATTATCAATCATGAGCTGACAACAAATTCTATTGCCCCCTCTCCAAACAACTGATTGTTTGAGAATTTTTTTTGCAGTTTAGCATTTTTAATATTGTGATTTATGAAGGATGTAATGCTTCTGAAATATGTTAAGAAAAGAACGAAAATAAAATATCCCTTTATGGCTTCAATTTGATCATTGCATTATATGTTATGTAGTTGTTTTACTCTCAATTTGCATATATTATAATGATGCAAGCAGAAAGAACTCAAAATTATCAGCAGCCCTCTGTAATGCTTAATTAGAGAGTAGATTGAGTTCTGATTTTGAGGATCTAACAAGGCCACATCCACAAATATATTTGTCGATTAACAACCCCCAATCTTGAAAATATATGTTCATTTGTAGATGTTGTAGAACAAAGTATGCACACCAAAACTCCCTTTTTTCTCTCACATTGGTTTGTGTTTCACTGAATTAATCTATTTGTATGGTGCAATTTGGTTGTATAAAGGTCGAGTACAAAGAGAAAATATGTATATACATATAGTCTATAGATATTTAGGAAATAAGGATGATCATGGATACAAGTCATGATAAAAAATTTACATCTAAATTTTTTGAACATATGGTGTAAAAGTTGTGTATTTTGTTGTAGCAAATACCCAATTTTTGTATATATTTCCTTTTTATTCCTCATTTGGTATCTGTTCTTTCTTTCTATTTTTACATTCTTAATCTACTCTTCCCCCAGGTTGGATTATCGTTTTACCATTACCAATTGACCAATAACCATGAGATTTTGACTTTATCTCTCAAACCAAGGATATTTTTTCATCCCCAACTATCAGAAGCACACAAATCAATATCCCATAAGGTTAGATGTATATGTATACATGATTTTTGGTAGAAAAAGATTTGAAGGCTCTGCTCAGGCATCTCAAGCTGAGGTTAAAGTCTTGTATGATCATGTTGGTATAAAAAATTAGTGCAAACTTAATTTGAGATTCTCGTTTCTTTCTTAATGACTTATATGGAATGAAATTCAGCTATGAGTGCCCTTAGAAGCTTTCTTTTCGAATGGTGGTCAGTGTTTTACGTCATTTATATAGCAAGTACCAATGAAAAGCACCTGGACTTTGCAACGTCCTATATTGAGTCAACCAACGGTTATGTTAAAGAATTTAATTTAGCGTTTTCAATACACACAAATTATCACTCTTGATTTCAACTTTTTTTGGGATCACAAGTTTGATATTAGTTTGTATGGTTTATGATTGCAGCGGAAAAGCCAACCAACAGTTATGTAAAGATCAACCTTAACACAAGGGTGAAAAAGTTTTAACAAATTTTAAACAAGAGGAACAACTAAAAGTTGTTTCTCGCCTTTGAATGTTTGTATTCGATGATCTTAAATTTCCAACATGCAACTTTAGACCCGAAAGTCTTCTTGTAATGAAGATAATATGGAATACTCAGTCCATATTTGTGTTTGATGAAAAAAAAATTCACATACATTTGTATAAAAATTCAGGTGGAAAAAGCTAACAGGATATTGGATTAAATGGGAAGCAGAGCCAAAGAAACAGTTATGAACAAGAACAAATGAAAGTTCACACATTTTTATTTTAATTTTGTTTATATTGGTTGGAATACCAAAGAGAAAAATATATCACTTGAATTAGTAAGTTCTAAAAATAACATAGTTACTAGAGGATAATGAATTAAACAGTAATGGTCGATGTGCATGAAAACATAATTCGAAAATACTAAGTAGCATACATGTAAAAAGACAACTTGCCAAGTTTTCAAAATATAAACCAGAGATCATGAAAGCAAAAGATAGCATATAAAGTTTGATTCTGCCAATCTAACAAAAGATTGTATCATTCACTAACTTGCATATCATCAGCTTGATCCTTTTGGTCTGCATCGACAGATTGGTCATTTTGGTCTGCGTCAACATATTGGCCCTTTTGGTCTGCATCAACAAATTGGCCCTTTTGGTCTGTGTCAGCAATTTTATCCCTCTGTTTTGATTCAACGGTTTGGCCCCCTGAGTCAGCAGTTTGGTCTCTTTGTTCCGAGTCGGCAGCTAGGTCCAAGTCAGCAGATTCATCTATTTGGGCCGAATTGAGCTCATCACTTTGTTCGCAGACAGCAGAATTCACAGGTTGGCGTCTATGATTATCATGTTTAGAGTATGAAGGCATTTTTTCAATTATAGCTTTGCATCTCCTGATATAATAACAGCACAAGTCACAGGTAATATGAAATGTTATTTTTCCTCAGCTTCTAAAGATGAAAGTTATTATTATTATTATCAATGTTGTCAAAAACCCAGATTATGCCTGATTATCCCCAGGCAGTCCGTTCCGATTTTTAAAAATCCGTTTAATTGATCACTCAAAGTTGGTTAATGGGTCAAAATCGGATTTGTTCATCAAAGTTGGCCAAATTCAAATTTGGTATTTTAACATGAATTTAAACTAGAATTTTAGAGTTTTTGAACGTAATGAACAATTTTAGACAATCATGTTTAAGTGTATGTTTATGTTTATTCTTTTCTTCTATATTTACACATATAACTTTGAAATTAAATATCTAAATGCATAAAAAGTACAATCCGATTAATCCCCAAATTGCTGATTACTCCTTCTAATGTCCCGACCTGATTACTCCCCCAATTACGAGTTTTGTAACCATCATCATCAATTAATATAACTAACCTCTGAAAAATCTCCATGTTATCTTTAACGACAGTTGACAAGATTACAGAGCCATCGTTTTTAATAGATGAACGATGTTGAGAGATTTCATTCAGCCACTTCTCCATTGTATTAATCTCAATTTTAACCTGCCATGTATATATAGAGTAACATATTACTACTTGAAAGCAAGATTTTATAATTTATACTTCAACAATCATCTACGACTGAATCATACCCTTTCCCTAAACAGATAATAGATATACAAACGAGATACCCAAAAGAAGAATGTGACTACTGATTGATGACTAATATAATTTCAACTCAATTTCAAGAAAAAGAAGTGAGATGGGATGCGATGAATTGTTTTTTTCGTACAATAAGCAGTAAAACATGCTAGATTAGATTAAAGTACCTCTTTTCGAAATCGAGGGGGCATTAACTCTGCAGTAACACGATATTCTTGAATACAACTTTGAAATTTTTTTATCGCTTGTTCTCTAGCTTTTTCCTCCTTGTATAACTTTTCAACTGGATGTAATAACTATATAAACAAACAAAAAATGGTTAAATGTATGCACAAGAAAAATAACATCTTAACAGTTTCAGTTTGTAGACACCTTTTTTAGATCATCGAGTTTTTCAGTATAGTTTTGTTCGGCTTCATCATCATCACTGTCTTCATCTTCATATAGCCACTCTTCAGTTTGTTGCAGCCTGTTAGTGATTACCTCCTTCTCTGAATCTGTTGCAAAGCCCCGATACGCACCCGAAAGCTAAATTTCACAAATCTCATCAATCAATCTTAATACAAATAATTAAACAATCTTATTTCATTAATTAAAATTAAAATAATAATAATAATAACAGCTATTGAAAACAAGTACCTTGCTACGAGTGTCATAAACAAAAGACTCAAGGGTATTCCTTTGGTCCTTGATTTTCTCCACCTTTAAATCTTGCTCTGCCAACATCCGTTCTTGCTCTTTAGCTTCATCTAGCTCATCTTTTGATGTCGACACATATAAGTTTTCAGAAAAATCAAGATTTGACATACGATTGCGGGTCACCATCTTGTCAAGGAATAGATAGGAATTCAGTGTGGTGCGTTTATCATCTAAAAACTGAAGCCATGATCACAATTCAAGTCAATAATATCAATCTATTTATTTTTAATATCTCATTCTCAAAGGACAAAATTTAATAAATGTTAACTATTTTGAGCTTTACCGATGCAGATTTTATTTCTAAAATTCCATGTCTGTTGAGCAGAAGTTTCAATTCACCTTCTAATTTTTCTTCCGAGGGTACAGACGGACCGATCTAAAATAAGATTTAACGATTATAACTCAATCTAGCAAAAGTAAAGTACGAATAACGCCTAGCAAACTTGCAACATTCACAAATTTTCAAGTGAATAGATATATTCTTACCCAAAATTCACCAACTTTAGGTGATGTTCCGACAGGTATGTCCGTCTTGTTGGTGTACAAGATTTGGAAGTGAAACGGAGTCTTTAAATGAAATTCGAGTTTATAATACTTGGGATACCGACTACCTTTTTTATATAAGATAATGTCTTCACCTTCGCGTACTGGGATTCCTATAGAGTAAGGAAAATACTCCTGAATCTGCAAACAGTAACAAAACAGACGACATAAATATATATATTAGAAGGAACGTAAATAATAATCCATATTAGAGAGAGAGAGAGAGAGAGAGAGAGAGAGAGAGAGAGAGAGAGAGAGAGAGAGAGAGAGAGAGAGAGAGAGAGAGAGATTACTTGATAGTCACGAACTTGAAGAGTGGGGCTAAGCATTGCACAATGAAGAGCACATCCTCTAGCAACACATTCACTAGCATTTAGTGTTCTAGTTGGTTGTTTATGAAAATAATCACTTAATATTTTCGATATAATTGGTATACGGGACCCAGATCCAACAAGTTCAATAGTAGATATATCATCAACACGTAAACCCGAGTTGTTTAACGCCTTATTACACGGTTCAACAATCCTTTCCAGCAAATTTGATGACAGGTTTTCAAACTCCTCCCTTGTTATCATTCCTCTCACATCAACATCATTAATCAAACAATCAATACTAATTGGAGCTTCTCCATTAGCACTCAATACTTTTTTTACCTTTTCACACGCAGCCCTAAGCCTTATACAAGCACGATCATTCGAGTAAACATCAATCTTGTGTTTCTCTTTGAATTGTTCAGCAAAATGCTTAAATAAAACTTGATCAAATTCTCTACCTCCCAAATTCTCATCAAAAGAATGAGACAATATTTTCATCTTCCCTGGTTCAAAAGCTGCAACCGTGACCTGTGTGTCACAATGCCCAATGTCCACAAACACAACATTCGTTGTTCTTGTTGTTGTTGTTTCTCCTCCTCTTGAATCGGGAAAATCGGTTTTGTACAAACCATAACCTAATGCAGTAGCAGTACCATCGTGCAACAGCCTCAAAGGTCGTAAACCGGCAATACGTGCTGCGTCAAGGTACTCGCGTCTCTGTAAATCAGTAAAATAAGATGGGATCCCAATCACACAGTCTACAACCGGAGATTCGAGGTTTTTCTCAGTTATCTTCTTCAAATGACTAAACAACATCCCTAAAATCTCAACAGGTGTAAACAACCATTTCTCTATTTTTAAGTAATCTATCTCGATCAAAATACCACCGCGTGGACCCTCACGAGTCACGAAAGGCAACAACTTAAGATCTTCCTGCACACTTGGGTCACTATACAGCTTGCCAACCAACCTCTTAATTTGCGAAATTGTTGTTTTCGGATTCGCAGTAGCAGATGCAGCACCTGCAGAACCTAAAAACCTTTGTTTCTGACCAAATGACACCACAGATTGGGTCTCACGCTTCGATTCATCGTTCAACAATACATCGATCCCACCGCGCTTTGCAGCCGCAATAACACAGCTCTCGTTCCCAACATCAAATCCAATCACACTCATTTTTTTGTGTTAAATTTTCTCAATTACGATCACTATTCGAGACCTGATTAAGCCAAACAGAGCAATCAGTTCGTTCATAAAGCACAAAAGAAGAAAAAAACATCAAACCTTATAAGTTATTATGACTACTTAATACGTAGAGATCAACATACGTATACACAAGACAAACTTATATAATACAGTAACAAATAAGGCGCAAAAACATATCACGATCAATAAATTAAAATATATATACATCAATCAAATAGATAAAATATAAGATTAAGGAGATATACCTGATTGAGTCAAACGCGTGTTATTGTTACGAAAATATATATAGATGGTGTGTGTGTGTGTGTGGAATTTGGAATGGGAATACTATATACCTCCGTAGTATAGTTATGAAGTATCAAGTGTTGGTAAACTGGAAATCGAATAGTCGTCGGAAGACTCCGTCGAAATTTTAAGGAAAAAAATAAAACAAGATTAATTGTCAACTTGATTATGATTAGTCAATACTTAATGATGACGATTAGTATTCAGATAAACTTTCGCCGACCTTTAAATACGGAGTATGAGGGGAAGGTGACCTCTTTATATATAAATTATATTTATGGGTGTGTTTGGATGAAAGTAGCTGTAGCTGGAGCTGGATAGAGCTAGAGCTGGAGCTAGAGCTGGAGCTAGACCTTATTTTTTAAGCTGGTAGCTGGAGCTTATTATTTTTTATAAGTGTTTGGTAAACTATCTGGAGCTTATTTTCCAGTTCATAAGTTCTACTTTTTTTCTCTACCAAACGAAGCTTATGACTTGGAGCTTATTAAAATCATAAGCTCAAGCTCCTATAAGCTCCCATAAGCTCCAACAAGTTCGTCACCCAAACACACCCTATAACTTTTTTTTAGCGAAAAAATTAATTGTATTAATAGAGAAATCCTCATCAAATCAATGAAGATTCAAAATACAATGACGTAGAATGAAACTCGGTCACGAGAGATATGATACAAAAAGAGACACTAAGGTCTAATAACATAACAAGAATCGATTGTAATCCAATACATATAAATGTAAACTGCGACAAAAATTGAGGTTTGTTGCCCAAAGAAAAACGTTTAGCTTAATGTTCCGCACAATAATCGACCTACAAATAAACTTGTCATTGAAGATAAAATCGTTTCTAGCCATCCAAATTGCTCACAAAGTGGCCGGGCCACCATCTAAACAACTCTGCCCAAATTTGAAACGACCATTTACAATGCAACAAAATATGATCAATTGTTTCAATATCACTCATACACCACACGCATAAAATCGATTGGTTAGGAGGCAAAATAGGCCTTCGAGATAATACATCTTTAACGGAGATGCTTTTCCGAATAGCTAACCAATGGAATAACATAATCTTGGATGTGGAATTATTTCCCCAAATAACTTTAGGCCAATTGGGAGAAATGATTGAAGTATAACACGAATAGCATCGGAGACAGAATAAGTCGGTTGAGCAGACTCACGAATGGCATCGGAGACAGAATAAGAATCGGTTGAGCAGGCTGTCCAAATAACCTGGTCAAGTTCACCATCAACAAGAGAAAAAGCGAACAAGAAATTATTCAATTCATCAAAACGAATCGAGTCATATTGAGATAAAGGACGACGAAGAAGAAGCTCCCATCATGTTTAAGGTCCTGCCAAAACAACAGGTATACGACAATGTTGTTAAGTAACAAATGGATTGAGGCAAATAAAAAACAGTCAAGGATATTCGTCTTTAAGAATAACTCCATTGGCCCAGGAATCAAACCAAAATAAAATATTTGCCCCGTTACCAACTTTCCACTTCCAATTATTCGGTCCCAAAATACATTGTAAAGAATTGTCCTTATGAAGGTTGATTAAGTCTCTCCAAATAGGAGAGCTTTGAGTCCTTCGGAGTGAAGAAACGTTGTTCATGAGTTTTCCCGAGAAGGTAGAACCAAATGATGAAATGTCCCGTTCATATTGATTATAAACGTTCCATATTAATTGATTTCGTTGAGAGGTTTTGACCTCTATATGAGACGTTTTTCAAAGACTGCATTCGATTTTTAAAACAACCATAACCTTTATTTTATCGATAAAGGTTTAAAAAATATTACGACGATTATCAAATAATGATAATCAAAATATAGCGTTCTCACACGACCATTACATAATGGTTTACAATAATATTACACAACAATATATGTCTTCGAATGCAGTTTTCAAACAATACTATACAAGCATGGACTCCAAATCTTGTCCTTAATTTAGTATGCAACAGCGGAAGCTCTTAACAATTACCTGAGAATAAACATGCTTAAAACGTCAACAAAAATGTTGGTGAGTTATAGGTTTAACCTATATATTTATCAATCGTAATAATAGACCACAAGATTTCATATTTCCATTTTTCGTAAGCATCATCCCATACATAGAGATAAAAATCATTCATATGGTGAACACCTGGTAACCGACATTAACAAGATGCATATAAGAATATCCCCATCATTCCGGGACATCCATCGGACATGATATAAAAACTCGAAGTACTAAAGCATCTGCTACAACGGATGGGGTTTGTTGGGCCCAATAGATCTATCTTTAGGATTCGCGTCAATTAGTAGACTGATTTACTAATTCTTAGGTTACCAAGCAAAAAGGGGCATATTCGGCTTCGATCATTCAACCATAGAAAGTAGTTTCACGTACTTGTGTCTATTTTGTAAAACATTTATAAAATTGCATGTATTCTCATCCCAAAAATATTAGATTTTTAAAAAAAATGGGACTATAACTCACTTTCACAGATTTTTACTTCGTCGGGAAGTAAGACTTGGCCACGGGTTGATTCACGAACCTATAACAAATAACATATATATCAAAGTATTATCAAAATATATTTACAACATTTTTATTACGTTTTAAAGATTTGAGTTTGTTAAGTCAGCAGTCCTCGTTAGTAACCTACAAGTAGTTGTCCACAGTTAGATGTACAGAAATAAAGCAATATATATTATCTCGAATCAATCCACGACCCAGTGTCTACAAGTCTCAGACTCGATCACAACTCAAAGTATATATATTATTTTGGAATCAACCTCAACCCTGTATAGCTAACTCCAGCATTACTGCATATAGAGTGTCTATGGTTGTTCCAAATAATATATATAGATGGGTCGATATGATATGTAAAAACATTGTATTCGTGTCTATGGTATCTCAAGATTACATAATATATGTTAGAATACATGTATAATACAATATAAGTTAGTTAAGTTATGATTTGTATAGATTTGTTATAAATTTCACGTAGCTACAAGAAGCAAAATTATCCAAACTTGTTTTACCCATAATTTCTTCGTTTTAAATCTGTTTTGAGTGATTCAAGTTGCTATGGTTTCATAATGAACTGAAATTTATGAAACTAAACAGAAAAAGTATAAGTTTATAGCTGGAAATACAGGTTACAAGTTATTTTTTAAAGAGGTAGTCATTTCCGTCGAAAGAACGACATCTTGATGACCATTTAGAAAAACATACTTCCACATTGAGTTTAACCATGATTTTTGGATATAGTTTCATGTTCATAAGAAAAATCATTTTTCCAGAAGAACAACTTTTAAATCAAAGTTTATCATAGTTTTTAATTATCAAACCCAAAACAGCCCGCGGTGTTACTATAACGGCGTATGTCCGATTTTACGGTGTTTTTCGTGTTTCCAGTTTTAAATCATTAAGTTAGCATATCATAAAGATATAGAACATGTGTTTAGTCGATTTTAAAAGTAAAGTTATAAGGATTAACTTTATTTGCGAACAAGTTTAGAATTAACTAAACTATGTTCTAGTGATTATAAGTTTAAATCTTCGAATATGATAGTTTTATATGTATGAATCGAATGATGTTATGAACATCATTACTACCTCAAGTTTAGTAGGTAAACCTACTGGAAGTGACAAAATTTGATCTAGCTTCAAAGGATTCTTGGATGGCTTGAAAGTTCTTGAAGTAGAATAATAACACGAAAAACAAGTTCAAGTAAGATTTCCACTCGAAATAAGATTATTATAGTTATAGAAATTGAATCAAAGTTTGAGTATGAGTATTACCTTGAATTAGAAAGATATCTTACTGTAAATAAGAAAGATTTCTTGAGATTGGATGATCACTTGAAATGGATTTGCAAGATTGGAAGTAAGCTAGTAAACTTGAAAGTGTTCTTAGTGTGTTCTTGAGTTGTTGTTTTGTATGTTGATCTAGGTTAGGATTTATGAGCTAGATTGAGCTAGATTTTGACGAAGATTGTGACGACCCGGGAATTTCCGACCAAATTTAAACTTGATCTTTATATGTTTCCGATACGATAAGCAAAGTCTATAATGTTGAGTTAAAAATTTGAACTAATTTCATTTATGCAAATACCCTTTGACTGTGCTCGACGATTCACGAACCCTAATGTGTGTGTATATATATATATATATATAAATACATGTAAAAATATATAATAATAAAATAAAATTTAAACAATAGAGTTAAATATGTAAAATAAGATACAAAATATTTAGGTGTAATTTACAATGAAATTATATATATACATATATATGATTGCTACTAATATTATTACTAGTTAAAGACCCGCGATTTTCGCGGGTTTTATGAAAAAATAGAGTATTTGTTAAGTTGATTAGAAAGCAAACAATATTAGATAAACCACAAAGGGTTGTGATATATTAAATAAGATAAATAGACCTCATAATACGTTGCACATATTTAACCATCAAAGGATTGTAATAAGAAATGTTTATGAGTAAAAGTACATACGAAGCTGAAATTAAACAATTTTTTTTATCATGGATGAAAATACTATATATATATATATATATATATATATATATATATATGTGTAGTGGTAGGATCAAGAGGGAAGTAACTATTCGGGGGGAAGTGGGGGGAAGCAAAAACTTTTTTTTTTTCGTTTTTTGAAAAAACTTTGTTCACGAACATTATAGATGAGATGAAAATATGAACATTTAGTAGAGACACTTTGTGATAAATGTTTTTATTTTGGCAGGAAAACGCTCGAAGAAGTAATATATAACAATTATCGTGTTTTTCGAGCGTATTTTGAGGTTTTAGTTATTGGGGTTTAGATATTAGGGTTTAGATATTAGGGTTTATAGGGTTTAGATATTAGGGTTTAGAAATTTAGGGTTTAGGGTTTAGATTTAGGGTTTAGATTTAAGATTATATATATATATATATATATATATATATATATATATATATATATATATATATATATATATATATATATATATATATATATATATATATATATATATATATATATATATAGATTGAGTTTTTAACACGAACGGTTTAGAGTTTAGGGTTTAGGGTTTGGTGTTTTGGGTTTATGGAATAAACCCAAAACACCAAACCCTAAACTCTAAATCGGGCTAAATTTTACTTCACAAAACATGGAAAAAAAACGTTCATATTCTTCACGAACAATATTATTTTGAATGCTATTTTTGTCGATCGTTTTCCCGCCTAAATAATAACATTCATCACGAAGTGTCTCTTCTAAATGTTCATATTTTCGTGTGATCTTGATGCCGGAAAAAAAAATTTCAAAAAAAAACGAAAAAAAAGAAAAAATTTTGCTTCCCCCCGATTGGTTACTTCCCCATTGATCCTGCCTATATATATATATATATATATATATATATATATATATATATATATATATATATATATATATATATATATATATATATATATATATATATATATATATATATAACTATTTCATTAGCATGAGCGTCACAAGAATTAACCCATTATATAGACCCACGAATTCGCGAAAATTTTTGAGGGATGAATCACCATTGACTTGTATGAATCACTATATCTTGTTTAGTATTTGTTAAGTTTATAATAAATTAATTCAGTTGCAATATTAGTGTTACCTGAATTATAATCAATGTAGATTTTTTTCACTTAAAAACAATACATATAAAATAAAATTGAAAGTCTAACACTGTAAAAAAGACTAACATCCATTTTACCAGGAAAAGACCCGCGAATTCGCGGGATTGGTCAAAAAAATTGTTGTCATAAAGTAAAACATAAGGTTTCATGTACTTGTATCTTTTCTTTGATTTCGGAGTATATGATATGCAATAGACATGAAAAAGAATATGATACACTTCAAACATATCTTTTTTGGGTGTCATATGACGACTTACATACCAGGTACCTGCATACAGTAAGTGGCAACAAATACTTTTACCAACAACAAATATTTTTATCAACATATTGTACTACTACGAAATTTATACAATAATATTAATGGGTCGTGCGTTGCACCGGTATTTTGTTAACAATTGCTAATAGGTTAACAACACAAATTACTTGACATAGTTGTAGTAAGGGTAAACACAACTAATACTTTTATAAAATTGCTTGTAGATGGTAAATATATGTATTACAACATCTTCGGTCTTTTGTTTCTGATGTTAGATACGTTAATAATCAGCTACTGTTGTTGGTATATTTGCTTCTTCATGTTGCAGAGAAATTGCATGTAAATGGCTAAAATCACAAAAGATCAAAAAATAATGTAATAATAGACACTATATAAGTGAAGGACTCGTCTTTCAAGAAGATTTGGAATGAATATGTGCCATGATATTCACTCCGATGTATACACTTTTTCTTTTTACTGTGGAAATGTTTAAAAACAAACGTTTTTTTTTTAGTTTTTTTTTTTTACTTTTTTGGTAGTATGTTAAAAGGCATTAAAATAATGGAAATAACTAACTCTGACATTAGTAACGGGCGTTTGGCTGGATTATAAGAATAACACTATTCAAATGAATAAACTTAACTAAATAACCCTATAAATCTAAACCTTAAGCCCTAAAAGCTAGACCCTAGAATCTAAACCCTATACTTTAACCTAAACCCTAAATCTAAACCCCAAAATCCTAAACCCTAAACCTAAACTCTAAAATATGAACACTAAACCCTAAATCTAAACCCTAAACCTTAAACACTACACCTTACACCCTAAATCTAAACTCTAAACACTAAACACTAACCTAAACTCTAACCCCTAACCCTAAACCCTAAATCTAAACCCCAAACCCTACACCCTAGAAACTAAACTCCAAACCCTAAACCCTAACCTATATCTTAAACCCTAAACCCTAAAATATAAAGCATAAACCATAAACGCTAAATCTAAACTCTAAACTTAAACTCTAAACCCTGCACCCTAAATCTAAACCTTAAAAACTCTAAACTCTAAAATATAAACCTAAACCCTAGAATCTAAACCTAAACCTAAACCCTAAATCTAAACCCTAAACGCTAAATCTAAACCCTAAATCCAAACTCTAAACCCTGCACCCTAAATCTAAACCCAAACCCTAACCTAAACCCTAAAAACTCTAAACCCTAACCCTAAACCCTAAAATATAAACCCTAAATCTAAACTCTAAACCCTAAAATCTAAACCCTAAAACCCTAAAAGCTAAAATGAACAAAAAGTTAATCTCCCTACCCTAAGGGTTTGTTCCTAAGTTGTATTTTTGAAAGAAAAGAAAGTAAGTAGAAAGAAAGTAATAAGCAAGTATGTTCCCTAGTTTTCATTTAAGAAAAAGGGAAGAGAAGTGGATGGAGAATTTGGTCTAATTTCCCCTATAATCTTTCCTTCCAAAATGAAAAGATATCATTCCCATCCCTTTCATCTCCTTCCATTTCTATTCATTTCTTTTATCATAAAACTCGGGAACACAGTCTAAATAATACGTAGTATAGAATATGACGAAGAATGAATGAATGTTCATATATCATGAAACGTTATTTCATTAAAACAAAATTACATGTATGAGAGAAAAAATTAAAAACACATGATATCTATCCTTCATGAAAATTATCGGTAGATCTTTTCTTATATTGCACGAACTGTGATTGCAGTACATCAACAGTGACAGGGTTGAAATTTTCGTTTAACATTAAAGCGTCTTCTTGGTGAATTGTGCATCCACTTGTTGAAAATTTGGTCAACTAAATCCGCATATGCACTTCAGTATGGTAAAACTAAAAACGCAATGAACAGATAGTTCTAATTGATATGTATTTACATGAGAGCAAGAGAAAACTATAAAAGGCCAGACGAAACAAATAAAAGATAACGAAACCTACACCACATAGGTAAATAACACAGATAACACAATATCAATAGCACATTCATAAATACTCAGAAAACACAATTACAATATAATCCAATGAAACCTAAAAAAGGACAACGTTGATTTAGAAAGGAACCAAAAAAAAGTACCCGATAAGCAAACAAACCCTGATAGAAGAAACAGCCTGCAAAAAAATCAAAACAAAAGAATACGAAGAGACATTAACCCTCATATCATGAAAAGCATGTTCATGAACCCTTAAATAAATTAAATCAGGAAAACGAAAGAAAATCTTACTACATGTATTGTATTTGAATCGATTCATCTAACGGGGTTGCAGAGAATCATCTGATTGAATTTAAATAAAAACCCTAATGGCTTTAAATATATGCTGATCGAACGACCGGTAATTCAACAGATACGAATTTGGTGTTCCACCCAGAAATCTACACATGATCAGACGAAAAAGAAGAGGGTTTGTTTAATTGGGCGTGTGATTGATTGAAAGGTTTTAGAAGGGTAATTAAGGGAGTTCATTGTTAAGAATTGATTTATTAGCTAATAGTGGTAGGAGATTATTTTAAGCCATTGGATCAAAGGGTATTAGGAGGTAATTTTTTTATCCATGGGTTCTTAAGGGGGATTTAGAAATATTTATTACTTAATAATTATTCTCTTTTAATGTATAGTAGGGAGGGATAGGGATATTATATAAATATATAAATAAAGCAGTTAGAAAGGCTAAGTTGAAGCTGAGCAACCGTTGCTTAAATTTGTGAAATGCAACATTGTGATTTGTGAAATAGAATCATAATTGGTGTAATGATATGCTCCCTAAAAAATATATATACGAAATGGCACTTAGATCGTTTTATCAATTTGTAGTTTTTGTACCATTGTGATATCCCCTTATAAAGATAAAAAAACTAAAACATAAATAAATAGTATGCACCTTGTGATATCCCTTCAATTAGAACGATGTGGTTCTTACCTTCGAGTTTTTTCATAATGCATGAAGGTGCACGGAAGAGAGAAAAGGAATATGATGGAACCTATCACTGTACTAAAAAGAAGAAAGTTATCACAAATGAAAATAATAATTATGTATAGTAAAAACGAAAAAAAAAAAGTGATTATATTCGGATGATAGACGTATCCAGTACATGAGGATACATGACTTCGACTCCATAATCTGGACTTGTTATTAATGCATCAAGTCAGTAGTAACACACTATGTCAGATTGCTACATCACTTGTTAAACACGTACTTCAAAAGTGTGATTATTTTCCCAAATTTCAGATGTATAACAATATAATAACTTACAAGAACAATGAAAGGCAATTCGAATATAGCAAAACACCATCTCCAAGGTTTGATATAGATCACCATTTGGAGTCACTAATTTTAAGTTCAAAACTGACAACAAAAACAAAGATGCAAGTAGTTACTCAATTTACCATACTTTCAAAATAAACTTACTAACCTTTAATGAACAATTTCATATAGCTCATTTCAACGAACGCCTTGCGTGCATGAAAGAAAATACTTATAGAACCATTTCAAATGTGCAACAAAGTCACAACAATTAACGAATTGCTTATCCATATAGAGCTGAAACAAATGTAACGAAGCAAATCATTGTTATATGGCAGGGTTTACAAAATAATTATTGAAAATACACAAATCAAATACTTGGATTTTATAATGGAATGGTTCATACCTAAATTTACAATTGAAGTCAACTAAATCCTTTGTAGTTTACAGATTTCAACTGAAAAATGGGAGGTTCTGATTGTACTTACATGGTAGAAATTAAAAGACGCTTCCACGTTAATGCACAAACACTGAAAATATTAAAATCGAAAAATCAATTCCGCCATTCACAACACCGCCTTCACTTGCAACCCAAACAAATATATACACTTGTACAACGAACAAAGAAATCAACACTAAAATCAACCTGGAAGTATAGTTTGATTGGCAAAATCAAGGAAGGAGAAAACCATAAATGTGCTGGTGTGGAAGCTGTAGTTTTGGCGGCGTGTGGAGCTAACGGGTGAGTGGAAACGGGGGTTTTTGCAACGGCAGCGCTGCTGGCCACGATTGGAGATGGTGGTGATTAATTTGTATTCCGCCATTCACAACACCGCCTTCACTTGCAACCCAAACAAATATACACTTGTACAACGAACAAAGAAATCAACACTAAAATCAACCTGGAAGTATAGTTTGAGTGGCAAAATCAAGGAAGGAGAAAACCATAAACCTGCTGGTGTGGAAGCTGTAGTTTTGGCGGCGTGTGGAGCTATCGGGTGAGTGGAAACGGGGTTTTTTGCAACGGCAGCGCTGCTGGCCACGATTGGAGATGGTGGTGATTAATTTGTGAGGAGGACTGAAGAGTGTGACAATGGATGCTAGGTGGTTCAAATTATGATTGAGAGAGATATTAGGGCTGTTGCGTTCAAGATGATTGTTACATCGATTTGTTGTAGATGATGATGATGATGAAACTGGGAGCATGGTGTTATACGATTGATATTTTATTTAGAATCCGTTTACGATTGGAGGCATAGATGAAACCACTTTCATTCTAGGGTAGAGGAAGGATTGTCTACAGCTCGCCTCCCCCATACATCGCATGTGCGGGATTGGGTATTGTTGTTGTTGTCTCATGAGCTGCAACCTCCTTCAGTATTCTGACATCTTCACTCTATCAAGGCACATAAAAAATGTATGATAATTAAATAAAAGAAGTTGCTCTCACATTGTACATACTATTGCACAAGCATTTCATATTCATTCAATGAAAATATCATATATGTTGCATGAAGCTTTCATTAACAATAGCAACTTCACATATACGTTAAAAGCTTGTACATTTTTCTCCAATTCAGCTATGTCTTAAAAATCTTAAAAATCTCCTAGTCAAAGATCATCCAAATGAGACGGAACAAATAGAAAAAAAAATATACTTATTCCAATATATCTGATGTAGTGTGGAATAAATCAAATAATGTTAATATACCTGCAAATTGAAATGGTTCTAATATCCATCCAAATAATGGCATTATATAGAGCAACCCCGGTAAACTTGCTCCAAACCACAATAGTTTCCCTTTGATTAGTAACCCCCATAGCTTTAAGACCATTATCAACATTATACCCCTCAGAAGTTGCTTTGTCAACAGCCTTTGATATGCACCTCTTCACACTTTCAAGAATTTCCATTGGATCATGTTCAACTCATCTATGATCACCACAACAAACATGAAAAGGTCATATTTTTTCACGCTATGATTCTTTTTTAAGAAAATTGGCTGTCTTAACAATTAATTTTATTAAAAATGCTGATTCACTTACTCTAGTTGTGGGCAGTACTGAGTGAACTCTACTTGATGAGATCCAGTGGAATTAGCATTCTGATCATAGCTAATGAATCTTGTGCTGATGATACCATTTTTACATGAACATAACATATTTTAATTTATGTAATTGTATAACCTGCAAATTGATCAACACTATAAGAATTTCAACTCATTAATCGAAAAAGTAAAAGCCTGAGAGTATAACATGTTTTCAATTGAGGTACAGATATAAGTTTGATCTATATAAATTCGAACCTGTTATTTGTAGATCTGAAAACCAATCGGAGGTTATCAATGAGTGACAAAAGTTGCGGTAACTAAAGAACAAAGAAAAGCCTAACTGGAGAAATCGGAGCTTATCATCAAATTCAAAGAATCTGTTGTCGAAAATTAATTCGTTCATGGTATTCATTAACGGATTTATTATATTTCTAAGGTTTGTGTATCAACAATTGGGACGATTTAGGATTATCTTGAGACAGAATTGGGGTAGAATTTGATGCGGTGCGTTTGTAGAGTATTGAACAAAAACCCTTCAATTTCAGAGGAACCCCTACTTTTGTTGAAAGCTCTCGTGTTTTTTCTTAATTTAAGGGTATTTTACGTACTTGATTAAAGTTAGTTTGATTTATTAGCTAATAATGAAATGAAAGTGAATGAATATGGACCATTAGATTAAAGGGTAGATTAATGTCTTTTGTTGATCTAAAGGCTTTAAAGGAGGTTTTATAAAGATTTATTAGCTAATAAAAACCCTCTTTTAAAGGATAGAGTGATATTGTAATATATATAGAATAGATATAAATGTTAAATATTTAAATATGTTATTAAATAAAATAAGTATTACCCAAGTAATGAAATATAAAGTTAATATATTATATGTTAATGTATGAATGTTGTATTATGATCATTACCTTCGTTAAGGTTAATATTAATATTAATATTATTATAAGAAGTGTTATTAATAAAATTGATAATGATATTATTGTTATCATTGATAATATCATCATAATTAATAATAAATTTTAATAATAGTTATTATGATTATTATTAGTATTATTATTAAATATTATTATTAAGAATTGTTATTATTACCTTTATCATCAAAAATTATTATTAAACCTATTATTTTTGTTATCACATTATTATCATTAGATTCTTTATCAATAAATATTATTAATATTATTATTATTATTATTAATTAATATTATTATTAGTATATAATTATACTAATTATTAATATTAAGTTTATAAATAAAAATCAGGAAAAAGGAATCCAATTTGTTACACGTTCCTCTCATACTTTTTCAGTTTTTGTTTTTGTCTCCAAAGTTGTTACATGTCACTTTCATTAACGCTATCAGATGAAAAATTACACGTTATATGTAATCTCTGTATTTGAGAACGGATAAACAACAGAAACAAATATATATATATATATATATATATATATATATATATATATATATATATATATATATATATATATATATATATATAAAGAGTGTCGACTACTCTGTATTGCTCCATTTTTTTTAGTTCGATTTCGATTCAAATTTAAAAATCTGTTAATGTAGTGTTGTTAAGAATCACCCACTCAAACTTTCTACAAAATTTCAAGTTTCAATTCCTTATATCAAGCACGAATTGACGAGTCAAAGGTAAATTCTAAAAAAGTCAAAGTTGTGTTCATCGTAAAATTGGTAAAAAAAATTTATGTTTCTGTTAAAATTAACTATCCATAAAGTTTCTAATAATGCTTTGCAACATGTTTTATGTTGTAAATATTTTGTATAACATCCTAAATTTGAAAATCAAATTATTATTTTTTTGTTTAAAGTCAGCGACGAAGCAGCAGATGAGTTTTATTTTTTTTTATTTTTTTTAGACCAATTAATCACAAATTATAATTTCTGTATTAGGTATTAAGTCCTAAATTCAAATCTCTATCGATGGCGGTTATGATTTTGCTTTTGTTGATTTTTGTTGTTTGTGAAGAAGATGAACACAAGTAAACGGGTCAAATAAATATGAATTACTTATTAAAACAGATATGGAACAACAGAAGAATGGTAAGGGAGGTGTTTGGGTATTCAAGGGGTCGCGGGTTCAATCCTCGACCATGTCATTTTTTTTTAAAAAAAAGAAGAGGGAAAGAAATAGACGAATAAGGGGTTAAAAATAAATGATATGGGAGTTTAACCAGAGAAGGGTATACTCTTTTATATTTGTTTATTTATTTCTATCATTATTATTATTATTGTTATTATTATTGTTATTATTATTATTATTATTAATCAAGTATTAGTAATATTATTATTATTAAGTATTATAAGAATTATTATTATGATTGTTATTATTATTATTATAGTTATTAGTATTATTATCATTATAATTATTGATACTTACATTAGAATGTATTTAGTATTATTATTATTGATATAAGTATTATTAATATGATGATTATTGTTAAATTGTATCCTTTATGAAACATAGATATTGTTATTAATATATGTATTAATATTATTATGATTAGGGTTATTATTAAGATATGTATATTATTATTGTTATTATGATTAATATTATTACTAATATAGTTATTATTATTATTATTATTATTATTATTATTATTATTATTATTATTATAGGTATTATAACTAATATTATCATTACTAATATAAGTATTATTAGTATTATTATCATTATTATTATATTGAAAATGATACAACTTATTATTATAAATATTAGTATTGGTATCATTCCATAACTAATAGAATTATTATTATTACCATGATTATAAATATCATAACCATTATTATTATTATCATTACTAATATAAGTATTATTAGTATTATTATCATTATTATTATATTGAAAATGATACAACTTATTATTATAAATATTAGTATTGGTATCATTCCAAAACTAATAGAATTATTATTATTACCATGATTATAAATATCATAACCATTATTATTATTATCATTATAAGTATTATTATTAATACTATCATTATTATTATTAATATGGTTATTAGTATTGTATTATTAAACTTATTATCATGACTATCATTATTATACTGTTATCACTAAAACTATTAACATTATTACAAATAGATATTTTTACACTATATTTTATTATTAAAGAGATAATAATTAAGCTATATGTAAAAGATAGCAATTAATATATAATTATATATTAAACCTTTAAAAAATACAGTTTTATCATTTATAGTAAATAATAGTTATACAAAACATATGAACTAAATATATTAAATTCATCTAAATAACATATAGTATAACAAGTATTTTATTAATAACAAATTATATATATAATTTCTCGATTACGATTATGTGTATTAATCAATATACAAATTATATAGGTTCGTGAATCCAAGGCCAACCCTGCATTGTTCAATGTCGTCATATGTATTTTTACTACAAAATACAATAGAGTGAGTTTCATTTGCCTTTTTACCCTTTATATTTTTGGGATGAGAATACATGCGCAATTTTTATAAATGTTTTACGAAATAGACACAAGTAATTGAAACTACATTATATGGGTGAATGATCGAAGCCGAATATGCCCCTTTTGCTTGGTAACCTAAGAATTAGTAAACCGATCTACTAATTGACGCGAATCCTAAAGATAGATCTATTGGGCCTAACGAACCCCATCCAATGTACCGGATGCTTTAGTACTTCGATGTTGTTTTTATCATGTCCGAAGGATTTACCGGAATGATAGGGGATATTCTTATATGCATATTGTTAATGTCGGTTACCAGGTGTTCACCATATGAATGATTTTTGTCTCTATGCATGGGACGTATATTTATGAGAACTGGAAATGAAATTCTTGTGGTCTATTAAAATGATAAAAATGATTATTTATGTTAAACTAATGAACTCACCAACCTTTTGGTTGACACTTTAAAGCATGTTTATTCTCAGGTATGAAAGAAATCTTCCGCTGTGCATTTGCCCATCTTAGAGATATTACTTGGAGTCATTCATGACATATTTCAAAAGACGTTGCATTCGAGTCGTTGAGTTCATCAAGATTATTATTAAGTCAATTATAGTTAGATATATTATGAAATGGTATGCATGCCGTCAACTTTCGATGTAATGAAAGATTGTCTTTTCAAAAACGAATGCAATGTTTGTAAAATGTATCATATAGAGGTCAAGTACCTCGCGATGTAATCAACTGTTGTGAATCGTTTATAATCGATATGGACTTCGTCCGGATGGATTAGGACGGGTTATGAAAAAGATGATGAAGAACACTTAGAACAATGGAAGAACACTTGAGAGAGAGTTGTTTAATGCATGAAAGTTGTGATCAAAATGTGTTTGTGTGTGTGCCCATTCACGTGAACTAGGGGTGTTCATAAAGGCTCCATTAGTTTGTAATTTTGTGTAATCATTCATGCTAGTTGCCAAATGATGGTTCCTACATGTGTTGGTGACTCACAAGGGCTACTAAGAGCTGAATTATTATGTGTATATACCAATAGTATATACGTCTAGGAGCTGGGTATTGTACGAGTACGAATACGGGTGCATACGAGTAAGATTGTTGATGAAAATGAATGAGAATGTAATTGCAAGCATTTTTGTTAAATAGAAGTACTTTGATATGTGTCTTGAAGTCTTTCAAAAGTGTATGAATACATCTTAAAATACTACATGTATATACATTTTAACTGAGTCGTTAAGTCATCGTTAGTCTACATGTAAGTGTTGTTTTGAAACCTTTAAGTTAACGATCTCATTTAATATTGTTAACCCATTGTTTATTATATCTAATGAGATGTAAATTATTACATTATCATGATATTATGATGTATGAATATATCTTAATATGATATATATACATTAAAGTGTCGTTACAACGATAATCGTTATATACATGTCTCGTTTTGAAATCCTTAAGTTAGTAGTCTTGTTTTACATATGTAGTTCATTGTTAACATACTTAATGATATAAATAATTATCATTTTATCATGTTAAGTATAGTGTAACAATATCTTAATATGATACATATGTACTTAGTAAGACGTTGTCATAACGATAATCGTTATATATATCGTTTCGAGTTTCTTAATTCAGTAGTCTCATTTTATGTAAATAACTCATTGTTAATATACCTAGTGAGATACTTACCTATCATAATATCATGTTAACTATATATATGTCCATATATATATCAACATATAGTTTTTACAAGTTTTAACGTTCGTGAATCGCCGGTCAACTTGGGTGGTCAATTGTCTACATGAAACTCATTTCAAATAATCAAGTCTTAACAAGTTTGATTGCTTAACATGTTGAAAACATTTGATCATGTGAATATACCAATTTCATTATATATATATAAACATGGAAAAGTTCGGGTCACTACAGTACCTACCCGTTAAATAAATTTCGTCCCGAAATTTTAAGCTGTTGAAGGTGTTGACGAATCTTCTGAAAATAGGTATGGGTATTTCAGCTTCATTTGATCTTCACGCTCCCAGGTGAACTTGGGTCCCCTATGAGCATTCCATCGAACCTTGACGATTGGTATCTTATTTTGCTTGAGCCTTTTAACCTCACGATCCACTATCTCGACGGGTTCTTCAACGAATTGTAGTTTTTCATTGATTTTAATTTCGTCTAAAGGAATAGTGAGATCTTCTTTAGCTAAGCACTTTTTCAGATTCGAGACGTGAAAGGTATTATGTACATTGGCGAGTTGTTGAGGTAATTCAAGTCGGTAGGCTACTGGTCCGACACGATCTAAAATCTTGAATGGTCCAATGTATCTTGGATTTAGTTTCCCCCGTTTACCAAATCGAACAAGGCCTTTCCAAGGCAAAACCTTAAGCATGACCATCTCTCCAATTTCAAATTCTATATCTTTCCTTTTAAGGTCCGCGTAGCTCTTTTGTCCACTCTGAGCGGTTTTCAACCATTGTTGAATTTTGGATGATTTTATCTGTAGTTTCTTGGATTATCTCCGGACCCGTAATCTGTCTATCCCCCAAATCATTCCAACAAATCGGAGATCTGTACTTTCTACCATAAAGTGCTTCAAACGGTGCCATTTCAATACTCGAGTGGTAACTGTTGTTGTAGGAAAATTCTGCTAATGGTAGATGTTGATCCCAACTGTTTCCAAAATTAATAACACATGCTCGTAGCATGTTTTCAAGAGTCTGTATCGTCCTTTCACTCTGCCCATCGGTTTGTGGATGATAGGCAGTACTCATGTCTAGACGAGTTCCCAATGCTTGTTGTAATGTCTGCCAAAACCTTGAAACAAATCTGCCATCTCTATCAGGGATAATAGAGATTGGTATTCCATGTCTAGAGACAACTTCCTTCAAGTATAATCTGGCCAACTTCTCCATTTTATCATCTTCGCTCATTGGCAAAAAGTGTGCTGACTTGGTGAGACGATCGACTATTTCCTAAATAGTATCATAACCACTTGCAGTCCTTGGCAATTTAGTAATAAAATCCATGGTAATGTTTTCCCATTTCCATTCCGGGATTTCAGGTTGTTGAAGTAGACCTGATGGTTTTTGATGTTCAGCTTTGACCTTAGAACACGTCAAACATTCTCCCACATATCTAGCAATATCGGCTATCATACCCGACCACCAAAAGTGCTTCTTGAGATCTTTGTACATCTTTCCCGCTCCGGGATGTATTGAGTATCTGGTTTTATGTGCTTCCTTAAGTACCATTTCTCTCACATCTCCAAACTTTGGTACCCAAATTCTTTTAGCCCTATACCGGGTTCCGTCTTCCCGAATATTAAGATGTTTCTCCTATCCTTCGGGTATTTCCTTCTTCAAATTTCCCTCTTTTAAAACTCTCTGTTGCGCCTCCTTTATTTGAGTAGTAAGGTTAGTATGAATAATTATATTCATAGCTTTTACTCGTATAGGTTCTCTATCCTTTCTGCTCAATGCGTCGGCTACCACATTTGTCTTTTCCGGGTGGTAACGAATCTATGACGATCGCTCCAAATCCACTTGGACGAACACGTCATTCATCGATTTCATTGCGAGGTATTTGACCTCTATATGATACGTTTTGTAAACATTGCATTTTTTTGAAAAGGCACACCATAAATAAATATTTAAATCAAAGGTTTTCGACATCTGATGATTTCTACATATAGACAATCACTGTAATATAATAGTTTACAATAATACTTCTGTTGACAATGCAGTCAAAATAAGATAGATGGTGATGATTTGTGAATGCAACGTTTTCTCGAATAAAGCATGTATGACTCCATGCACATATCTTGTATAACATATAAGCAAACAGTGGAAGACTTCTAGGGAACCTGAGAATAAACATGCTAACAAGTGTCAACACAAAGGTTAGTGAGTTCATAGTTTTAATGTTTCGTATAATCTGTATATAAAGGTGGATCACAATATTTCAGTTGTTTCATCCAGAAACGTTTATCAAAATATTCTACAAGATTGAGCACCCTGGTAACTAAACTTTAACGTCTATATAATAAGTACCCCTGTTTTAACATACATGCAACCAACATGTACAATACACGCAATTCAGCGTGTACTAAACTCAAATAGCATACGTCTATTTTATAGTTCAGGCTAGAGTTTCTATACCTGGAACAGACGGGGATGTCAAGCCCTATGGATCCATATATAACTACTAGCGCCCACCAGTTCTTATAACCAGCAGTTACTAGTTACCAAAGCTAAGGGATTTTCGGTTCAAACTCGGTGTAGAATTTAGTATGTACTTGTATCCATTGCGTTTAAAATAAAGTGCATGTATTCTCAGCCCAAAAATATAGATTTCAAAAGCAATTAAAAAGGGAGCAAATGAAACTCACCTTAGCAGCATATAAAGTAATTCAACGGAATGAGACCGAAACTTGGAATGCAAAATAACCGTAGACCTCAACCTAGAGATCATATGTTGGTCAATAAATGTCTATTAAGCTAGGTCAGGTCATAGTGTATCATAATCCTAATGCTCGAGATAGACATACAAAAGTTATCCAAAGTCGTTTCAAAAAGTCAATTTTGATAGTTGTTTAACAAAACGAGACGTGTCCTATATAAGGATTCATTTACTCGGCTGGTAATATTCAAAAATCCACTTTATCAATCTTATTAACAAGTTGTTTAAATATCAATTGCAGATTCAAAAGCAATTTCAATTAACGTTAATCATAATTCAGTTGATCATAACTTTTAATTCGTTCACCGAAATTACGCGATTTCTAAATGAAAAGTTATTGATTTTTCACCAGCTTTCCAACGACATGCATATCATATACCTTTTATCAGTAATGTATGTATTTAATTCGTGATTTATCATAAACTGTCCAACTATGAAATTTAGCATACAAGCATGCATAAACATATATACTCGAGCACTAGACATGGATACACTTATTAATATATAAAAGATAAGATATGAATGCTCACGTATCAATATTGTGATTCAATATTGCAGGAAAGTATGTAGGCGCAACGAAGATGATAAACACTAGGTTTGACTTGCGAACAATACCCACGAACATTACCCATAACCTCCATAGTTATAACCCATAGTTTCCTTAGCTCTATCTTGCTCGAAAACCATTTTGAAATCATTTGGACATAACCTCGTCGTAGTATTTTATGTATAATACTAATAATTATTATACTACTAATAATAATAATAAGATTAATAATAATATTAATCTTAATAATAATAATAATAATAATAATAATAATAATAATAATAATAATAATAATAATAATAATAATAAAATAAATTAAATAAATATACAGAGTAATATTAGAGAAAGAGGGATAGATAGATTCAGCTGGAACCAGATTGAGCTTTTATAGTACCTGACTTGAAACAGTACCCCATGCGATCGCATGGGGTTTAGCCTCCTTGGCCATGCGATCGCATGGCTATGGGATCCAGCTCACAATCGTTTTGTACACTAGCTTGTCGACATATTATTATAATATAAATATAATATATTTAATTTATATAATTAATTATATATTATATTATATTCAAGTGCATAGTTGACTTGTAATTTTTGGTCCATTGACTCGTACGTTGTTACTCGACTTATGTCCCGGTTCCGATTTCTCGAATGCATTTTCGTACGCTTAGAAAACTAGTACTTTTCGTTACGCGACGTGTACCTTTATCAAAAATTAAACTTAATCATTGATAAACTATATCACTCGAAGTGTAGCTTTAATCAATTAAGTGTTTTGATTATTTGCTTCTATAAATCATCGTCTCGTAGTATATACATATATATATTTTTATTTTAAAATAGTGTTTTACTGTAGCAAAGGTACTGTAGCAAAGTTTTTTTACTGTAGCAAATAGTGATTTTCGAAAACACTGTAGCTTTTCGGGTACTGTAGCAATTCAAAAATACGGTAGCAAATTAGTGTTTTAGTGGTTCGTCTTAAACGTTTTAGTTAAATTATCTAAATATCAATCGAATCAATAATCGAATGTTACTATCGTTTACTAAATAACTTGAAATCATATATATATATATATATATATATATATATATATACACATTAAGTTATATATATATTGTTCGTGAATCTTCGAGAACAGTCAAAGAATAATTGATTACATGAATATAGTTCCAAAACTCTCGTGACTCAACATTACAGACTTTGCTTATCGTGTCGAAAACATTAAATCATTTAAAGATAAAGTTTAAATTTGGTCAAAAATTTCCGGGTTGTCACAGAATCTCAAAGTCGTAATCATTCAACAGTTCAATCCACCTACGCTGTCTCATGTTCAATTGTTTCTGATTAAATATATGTTGGAGACTTTTGTGGTCGGTATATATAATACTTTTGACCCCATATAAGTAGTGCCTCCAAGTCTTTAATGCAAAAACAACAGCGCCCAATTCCAAATCGTGAGTCGTATAATTTTGCTCGTAAATCTTCAATTGTCTGGACGTATAAGGAATTACCTTCATTCGTTGCATTAATACACAGCCGAGGCCTTGCTTTGAGGCGTCACAATATATCACAAAATCATTATTCCCTTCAGGCAATGACAATATAGGTGCCGTAGTTAACTTTTTCTCTAACAATTGAAACGCTCTCTCCTGCTCATCCTTCCATTCAAATTTCTTCCCTTTACGCGTTAATGCAGTCAAGGGTTTTGCTATTTTGGAGAAATCTTGGATGAACCTTCTGTAGTATCCAGCCAATCCTAAAAATTGGCGTATATGCTTCGGAGTTTTCGGGGTTTTCCACTTTTCAACGATTTCAATCTTTGCTGGATCCACCTGAATACCTTCTTTGTTCACTATGTGTCCGAGGAATTGAACTTCTTCCAACCAAAATGCAAACTTTGAAAACTTAGCGTACAGTTTTTCTTTCCTCAACAAATCTAGCACTTTTCTCAAATGTTCTTCATGCTCTTGATCATTCTTTGAGTAAATAAGTATGTCATCGATGAAGACAATGACAAACTTGTTAAGGTATGGTCCACACACTCGGTTCATAAGGTCCATGAACACAGCTGGTGCGTTAGTCAACCCAAACGGCATAACCATAAACTCGTAATGACCGTAACGCGTCCTAAAAGCAGTTTTTGGAATATCATCCTCCTTCACCCGCATTTGATGATATCCGGAACGTAAATCAATCTTCGAGTACACTGACGAACCTTGCAGCTGATCAAATAAATTGTCGATTCTCGGTAGTAGATAACGGTTCTTGATGGTAAATTTGTTCAACTCTCTATAGTCGATACATAATCTAAATAAACCATCTTTCTTTTTAACAAACAAAACAGGAGCTCCCCATGGTGATGTGCTTGGTCGAATGAAACCACGCTCTAAAAGTTCTTCTAATTGGCTCTGAAGTTCCTTCATTTCACTGGGTGCGAGTCTGTATGGAGCACGAGCTGTTGGTGCAGCTCCCGGTACAAGGTCTATTTGAAATTCAACGGATCGGTGTGGAGGTAGTCCCGGTAATTCTTTCGGAAATACATCGGGAGATTCTTTTGTGACGGGAACATCATTGATGTTCTTTTCTTCGGAATTTACTTTTTTGACGTGTGCTAGCACATCATAGCAACCTTTTCTTATTAGTTTTTGTGCCTTCAGGTTACTAATAAGATTTAACTTCGCGTTGTTCTTTTCTCCGTACACCATTAAGGGTTTTCCTTTTTCTCGTATAATGCGAATTTCATTTTTGTAACAAACGATCTCTGCTTTCACTTCTTTCAACCAGTCCATACCGATTATCACATCAAAACTCCCTAACTCTACTGGTATCAAGTCAATCTTAAATGTTTCGCTAACCAGTTTAATTTCTCGATTCCGACATATATTATCTGATGTAATTAATTTACCGTTTGCTAATTCGAGTAAAAATTTATTATCTAAGGGCATCGGTGGGCAACTTAGTTTAGCACAAAAATCTCTACTCATATAGCTTCTATCCGCACCCGAATCAAATAAAACATAAGCAGATTTATTGTCAATAAGAAACGTACCCGTAACAAGCTCCGGGTCTTCCTGCGCTTCTGCCATATTAATATTGAAAACTCTTCTGCGGCCCTGCCCATTAGTATGCCCCTGATTCGGGCAATTTCTACTAAAGTGGCCCGGTTTTTCACATCCAAAACAAACTATGGCGGTGTTATTTCATCCGACATTATTTGTTCTTTTAGTTCTATTATGCATTGGTCCGTAGATCTCGCACTTTGTCGCACTATGACCATTTCTTTTACACCTGGTGCAAAATGTCGTGCAGAACCCCCGGTGATGCTCTTCACACCTTTGGCATGGCTGTTTTTGGTTTTTGTTGCCATTGTTGTTATTGAGATTGTTGTTGGGATTGTTATTGTTGTTATTGTTGTTGTTGTTGTTATTGTTGTTGGGACGGTTATTGTAGTTGTTGTTGGGACGTTTGTTGAAGTTGTTGTTGGGATTTCGATTTGTTGCGATTGATGTTGCGGTTGTTGGGATAGTTGTTGCGATTGTGGTTGTAATTGTTGTTGTTGTATTGGTGACCCTTGTCATTGTTTTCCTCCCACTTTCTCTTGACTTGTTTCGCGTTGGCTTCTTCGACCGCCTGTTCTTTAATCCTTCCCTCAATCTGATTTATGAGTTTGTGAGCCATTCGACTTGCCTTTTGTATAGAGGCGGGCTCGTGTGAACTCACATCTTCTTGAATCCTTTTGGGTAACCCATTTACAAATGCGTCGATTTTCTCTTCTTCATCTTCGAACGTTCCAGGACACAATAGGCACAACTCTGCGAATCGTCGTTCGTACGTGGTAATGTCGAAATCTTGCGTTCGTAATCCTCTAAGCTCTGCCTTGAGCTTATTGATCTCATTTCTGGGATGGTACTGCTCATTCATCAAGTGCTTGAATGATGACCACGGTAATGCGTAAGCAGCATCTTGTCCCACCTGCTCGAGATAGGTGTTCCACCATGTTAATGCAGTACCTGTGAAGGTATGCGTAGCGTAATTTACTTTGTCTTCTTCAGTACATTTACTTATGGCAAACACCGATTCAACCTTTTCAGTCCACCATTTTAATCCGATTGGACCCTCGGTTCCATCGAATTCTAAAGGTTTACAGGCAGTGAATTCTTTGTAGGAGCATCCTACATGATTTCTTGTGGAATTAGTTCCACTGCTAGAACCAGAGTTATTGTTGTTATTTTGCATTGCGGCCTGTACTGCAGCTATGTTCGCAGCAAGGAAAACACGGAAGTCTTCCTCACTCATGTTCAAGTTCTGATGAATCGTCGGTGCCATTTCCTTCAAAATTAGCCAAAAGAATTGAGTTAATCATATAGAATTTAAGAGTAGTCAATAGTATTTCGTATCATAATATGAACTTATTTATAAAAGCTTTTTCTTCATATTAGCATTTTATAGTTTTAATTCGGGGAGTACCTACCCGTTAAGTTCATACTTAGTAGCTACTATATAATTCAACTACCACGCTTCTATATGAAAAACTTATTACAATAATATTTCGCGTTCAAACTTTTATACAATATTTTACAAACATACAATACCACTATTATACATATAGGATGAAATATAGCACATAATAACTTTGCTACACGACAACTATAAAGGCAATTCTAGTTAATACACAAGTCGTTCAACAAAAGAAATAAAGACACATAATTCATAAGTCCAGAAACAAGTCATGCATCCGGGTTTTACTAGTATTATTTTCCATCATTGGTCTTGTGGAAAATATCCGTTGTGACCGTTGGCTAGGCAGTATGTTGTAATGTCATCAAAAGGACGAGGGTTACGTAATGCCCAACAGCCCCGTAATAATCTAAAAACCTTTTTTCTCACCTCAACTACCGAGTCCGTCACTTGTGGGAAGGTTTTATTTAAAAGTTGCAACCCAATGTTCTTTTTCTCAATTTGGTGAGAAGCGAACATTATTAACCCGTAAGCATAACATGCCTCTTTATGTTACATGTTAGAAGCTCTTTCTAAAGAACGGAGTCCTATGTTGGGATATGTTGAGTCAAAATAGGTTCGTAACCCGTAGCGTAAAATTGCATCTAGGTTTCCCGCACTAAATGCCTTAAAGAAAACTTGGTGTAACTTAAAGTCTCCCCAATGTGATATGCCCCATATTTCAAAGGAAAACCTTTTATAAACTAAGGCATGCCTGGAATGTCTTTCAAACATTCGACAAACTAATTTTGCAGTAAATAATTGTGCTGATGAATTCTGCCCGACTCTAGACAAGATTTCATCAATCATATCCCCTGGTAGGTCTTCTAAAATTTTTGGTTGTCTATCCTTAACGTCCATTTTTGTTTTTATATAATGTAAAATAAACAAGGATTAGATTCATAAAAGATAATTAACAAACAATACAAGCAATTTTTACATAAAAAAATACAAACACACTACAATACATATATTACACAACATGATTACAACTCTTTATTCCGACTCACTCGTTTCTTCTTCTTCGGACTTGGTTCGTTTCGCTAATTTCCTAGGGATATATGGTGCTCCCCTAATACGAGCCGTTCTTTTCTCAAATGGTCTAGAAAAACCTGGTGGCTTAGATGTTCCCGGGTTATAGTGAAAGTTTAAGAAATACGGGTGCTTATGGTACACCCCATCAGGGTACTTCATGTTAACATAAAGTTCATCGGTTTTGGGCTCGGGTTTTTCTATTTTGATTCCTTTTCCCTTATTGTTTTCTTTTGCTTTTTCAAATTGAGTCGAGGTAATTTCTATAACATTATCGGAATCCTCATCGGGATCTGATTCATCAGAAAACTGGTAATTTTCCCAATATTTTGCTTCCTTGGCGGAAACACCATTGACCATTTTTAACTTTGGTCCATTGGTTGAGGATTTTCTTTTATTTAATCGTTTTTCTGTAGTTATTAATATTTCATCCTCCGAAACCTCTTCTTCTTTCGGTTCCTCTTCTTTCGGTTCCTCCTCTTCCGGTTCCTCCTCTTCCAGTTCTTCCTCTTCCGGTTCTTCCTCTTCCGGTTCTTCCTCGGGAATTTGTGAATCTTCTCAAAATATATTCGACTCTTCATTATTATTAGGTGAGTCGATGGGATTTGTACTAGAGGTATACATCTATCACATAATATCAAACACGTTAAGAGATTAATATATCACATAATATTTACATGTAAATAATATATAGTTTCCAACAAAAAGTGTTAAGCAATCGTTTTTAAAGAAAATACGGTCGAAGTCCAGAGTCACTAATGCATCCTAACATTAGACACACACTAATGCAATTTATGGTTCTCTAAGACCAACGCTCGGATACCAACTGAAATGTCCCGTTCATATTGATTATAAACGTTCCATATTAATTGATTTCGTTGCGAGGTTTTGACCTCTATATGAGACGTTTTTCAAAGACTGCATTCGATTTTTAAAACAACCATAACCTTTATTTTATCGATAAAGGTTTAAAAAATATTACGAGGATTATCAAATAATGATAATCAAAATATAGCGTTCTCACACGACCATTACATAATGGTTTACAATAATATTACACAACAATATATGTCTTCGAATGCAATTTTCAAACAATACTATACAAGCATGGACTCCAAATCTTGTTCTTAATTTAGTATGCAACAGCGGAAGCTCTTAACAATTACCTGAGAATAAACATGCTTAAAACGTCAACAAAAATGTTGGTGAGTTATAGGTTTAACCTATATATTTATCAATCGTAATAATAGACCACAAGATTTCATATTTCCATTTTTCGTAAACATCATCCCATACATAGAGATAAAAATCATTCATATGGTGAACACCTGGTAACCGACATTAACAAGATGCATATAAGAATATCCCCATCATTCCGAGACATTCATCGGACATGATATAAAAACTCGAAGTACTAAAGCATCCGCTATAACGGATGGGGTTTGTTGGGCCCAATAGATCTATCTTTAGGATTCGCGTCAATTAGTAGACTGGTTTACTAATTCTTAGGTTACCAAGCAAAAAGGGGCATATTTGGCTTCGATCATTCAACCATAGAAAGTAGTTTCACGTACTTGTGTCTATTTTGTAAAACATTTATAAAATTGCATGTATTATCATCCCAAAAATATTAGATTTTAAAAAAAATGGGACTATAACTCACTTTTACAGATTTTTACTTCGTCGGGAAGTAAGACTTGGCCACGGGTTGATTCACGAACCTATAACAAATAATATATATATATCAAAGTATTATCAAAATATATTTACAACATTTTTATTACGTTTTAAAGATTTGAGTTTGTTAAGTCAGCAGTCCTCGTTAGTAACCTACAAGTAGTTGTCCACAGTTAGATGTTGATGAAGATGATGAAGAACACTTAGAACAATGGAAGAACACTTGAGAAAGAGTTGTTTGATGCATGAAAGTTGTGATCAAAATGTGTTTGTGTGTGTGCCCATTCACGTGAACTAGGGGTGTTCATAAAGGCTCCATTAGTTTGTAATTTTGTGTAATCATTCATGCTAGTTGCCAAATGATGGTTCCAACATGTGTTGGTGACTCATAAGGGCTGCTAAGAGCTAAGTTATTATGTATATATACCAATAGTATATACGTCTAGGAGCTGGGTATTGTACGAGTACGAATACGGGTGCATACGAGTAAGATTGTTGATGAAAATGAATGAGAATGCAATTGCAAGCATTTTTGTTAAATAGAAGTACTTTGGTATGTGTCTTGAAGTCTTTCAAAAGTGTATGAATACATCTTAAAATACTACATGTATATACATTTTAACTGAGTCGTTAAGTCATCGTTAGTCGTTACATGTAAGTGTTATTTTGAAACCTTTAAGTTAACGATCTCATTTAATATTGTTAACCCATTGTTTATTATATATAATGAGATGTTAAATTATTACATTATCATGATATTATGATGTATGAATATATCTTAATATGATATATATACATTAAAGTGTCGTTACAACGATAATCGTTATATATATGTCTCGTTTTGAAATCCTTAAGTTAGTAGTCTTGTTTTACATATGTAGTTCATTGTTAACATACTTAATGATATAAATAATTATCATTTTATCATGTTAAGTATAGTGTAACAATATCTTAATATGATACATATGTACTTAGTAAGACGTTGTCATAAAGATAATCGTTATATATATCATTTCGAGTTTCTTAATTCAATAGTCTCATTTTATGTAAATAACTCATTGTTAATATACCTAGTGAGATACTTACCTATCATTATATCATGTTAACTATATATATCTTGGGTGGTCAATTGTCTACATGAAACTCATTTCAACTAATCAAGTCTTAACAAGTTTGATTGCTTAACATGTTGAAAACATTTAATCATGTAAATATACCAATTTCATTATATATATATAAACATGGAAAAGTTCGGGTCACTACAAATGTTGTAACAACAATAGACTTCCACAAACATTGTTTGAGTTCATTTTCGCGCACCATTTAGCAATCATAGTGAGATTTTTTATCTGAAGTGGAGTAATGCCCAAACCACCCATGTCTTTAGGAAGACACATCGATTCCCACTTTACAAGACTTTTTTTCTTTTTAGACAATCACCAACCCAAAGAAAATTTCTCCGATATCTTTCAACTAACTTTATAATTGCACATGGAGCTTTATAAATTGACATATAGTGAAGTGGAAGATTGGATATAACCGCGTTAACCATGACAAGATGGTCACCGAAAGATAAACATCTTCCTTACTAACCCGCGAGCTTCTTTTTGAATTTTTTGACAATAGGTTCCCACATTGCAATTTTATTGTGGGAAAACCCAATAGGAATTCCTAAATATTCCATAGGAAAAGTAAACACTTTGCACTCAAAAATAGATTAGAAAGATACCATGTCCACTCTAGACACATGTATATGTACACAGAGTTGTTTTAATTGCATTCATTTGAAGACCAGAAAGATGAAAAAACAACTCCATAACTTGTTTGATTCGGTTGAGCTCTTGTACGGATGGTTGTGCAAAGATGATGGTATCGTCCGCGAATTAAGAGTGATTGATGTTCACTCCTTGGCTAAATTGACACCCTACCAATGACCCATTAGCTAAATCTCTTGATAATAAATGATTCAAAACTTCTGCAATGATGATAAACAAGAGAGATGACAACAGGCCGCTTTGTCTAAAACCCCGTTTCATAACCCCTTCACGATATGGAGAACCATTCAATATAATAGATCTGAAAAATGAATGTTTGAAACACATGTTTTTATCCATGAAATAAACCTGGATCCAAACCCCATCTATTGGAAAACCATAAGCAAAAACTCATGCGATACACAATTATAAGCTTTCAAAAAGTCTATTTTCAAAAGAAGAATAGGTTTCTTTCTTATCTTAGCCATATGCACAACCTCAATAACAACCATAACACTGTCAATTAAAAATATTGAGGGGACGAAAACATTTTGACTCTAGCTAATAATATGTGGGATTGCCATCTTAAGTCTATTAGCAAGAGTCTTGGCAAGAAATTTTATATGTATTACAAAAAATTATTACAAAGGTTGAAACTAATATCCGATATATATTTATTGTAATTATATTATTAGTCAACCATAACAAATTAGGAATAGATTGTGGTGTATAATCTCATCCCAAAATAAAGGGAGAGTTTGTTAGCTAGCTTAGAAAACAATTCATGTAAACTGTATATAAATTGACTAACATCAATGAGAAAGATCACGGTTCATATTTTACATGGTAAAAGCCAATACATCGATCCAATTTCTCTAACCTTTTTCTCACGACTTCTTTCTTTCTTCTATCAATCCCATGGCCGAAACAGGCAAGTTCCACCCTGCTATCACAGTTCATAACATCAAAACTGCTATCCCAATTACTCTTGATCTCAACACAAGCCAACATGGATCTTGGGCATAGCTTTTCCAAATCCATTATAGAGCATACCAAGTTCTTGACCATATTATCACTCCAGCCGACTCCTCTTCCTCCTCTACCACCACTGATACGTAATCAAACACCAATCCATCCGAATCTTGGGATTGTCTAGACGCAATAGTGTTGCAATGGATTTATGGCACTATTTCACTTGGCCTGCTAAATACAATCATGAAGCCTGGATCAACAGCTAAAGATGCTTGGGATCGAATCAAAAATATTTTTCAAGAAAACAAAAATTCACGAGCCATTCACGTACAACACAAATTTACCAATATCTGCCTTGATGATTTTCCAAATATCTCGGCTTATTGTCAGGAAGTCAAGCTTATCTCCGATCAACTGGCAACGGTTGCACCTGCACTTGAAGAAAACAGCATTGTCTTACAATTGATTTTGGGACTCAATGATAATTATGATACAATCGGCTCTCAACTTGCACATATGGTCCCTCTTCCTTCCTTCTATGCTACTCAATTAGCCCTAATTCTTGAAGAATCACGCAAACAAAAGCAGACAGCCAACTCATCTTCATTGGTGTCAACTGATTCAGCTCTTCTGGTCACCGCCCCGTCTACACCATCAACGAATAAAACTAGCGGAGGTAATCGTAATTCTAGTAATTCTAATTACAATAATGCAGGTTCTGGTGGAAATCGTGGTTATGGCAGTTCTAAATTTTATCGTGGTAGCCGTAATAATCAAAGGGGAAATTCACGAGGTAGGGGTTTCTCAAACAGAGGAAGAGGGCGTAATACTTTTGGGTCTTATCATGGATCCAATAGTCAGTGGGCTAGACACTCTAATGGGCCATATGGATCTTGGGTATGGTAGCAAAATTCAAACTGGACCCCCCACCAGTCCCATACCCTTCAGCTCCTAATTATAGGCCAAATTATTACTCGGCCCAACCTGGAATACTTGGTGCAGGTTCACGCCCATCTTCTTCATATGCTCAGTCCGTGTCTTATCCTACACCTACAGACATCGAGTCTGCTATGTATACGATGAGTCTCCATCCTCCTGATGATAACTGGTACATGGATACCGGAGCTACCTCTCACATGACAGGTTCCGCAGGTAAACTCATGTCTTATTCTCAACTAAGTCTTCTTCGTAAAATAATTGTTGGTAATGGTAATAGCATTCCAATCCAAGGGTATGGCCACACCTCTTTTCCCTCTATTAATCGTCCACTTTACTTGTCTCATGTCCTTCATGCACCTCAATTAGTTAAAAACCTTATATCTGTTCGTCGTCTTACTACTGAAAATAATATATCTATTGATTTTGATCCTTTTGGTTTTACTATGAAGGATTTTCCACAGGGGACCTCAATCATGCGATGTAACAGCTCTGGTGATCTCTACCCTCTTTATCTTTCAAGACTTCATTAACATCTTCCGTTTATTTTTCTTGCTTCATCAAATTTATGGAACAAACGCCTTGGTCATCCAGGCGCTCGCATTTTACATTCTTTAAAAAATAAAAATTAAATCTCTTGTAATTCAACTATTAGTAATAAAGTTTGTCAATCGTGTGTTTTTGGCAAACAAATGAAATTACCATTTTATCCTTCTTCCTATAATACATATGCACCATTTGATATAATTCATAGTGATTTGTGGACTTTCCCTGTTCTTAGTAATCAAGGTCATAAGTTCTACCTTGTTTTGCTAGATAATTTTAGTAAATATTTATGGACATTTCTCCTTGGACAGAAAAATTAAGTATACCCTATCTTTAAGTCTTTCCACACATATATTCGTACACAATTTCAAAAATCAATTAAGACGTTTCAATGTGATAATGGAACTGAATACAACAACTCTTTATTTCATACTTTCTGCACGCAAAATGGAATGTCTTTTCGCTTCTCATGTCCATATACTTCCTCCCAAAATGGAAAGGCAGAACGTAAAATCCGAGCTATCAATAATATAATTCGAACCTTACTCGCACATTCTCATGTCCGTGCTCAATTTTGGCATCATGCTCTCTCCATGGCTACTTACTTACTTAATATTCTTCCAAATAAAAGTCTTGACAACTTCTCCCCCACTTAAATACTATATCATCGCACACCTACATATCAACACTTCCGTATCTTTGGGTGCTTGTGTTATCCTCTTATTCCCGCCACCTTACGAAACAAACTTCAACCTCGATCGCTTCCATGTGTATTTCTTGGTTATCCACAAAATCATCGTGGGTACAAATGTTACGACCACTCGAACAACAAAATAATTATCTCTCGTCATGTTACCTTCTATGAATCTCAATTTCCTTTCTCCAAAACTCACAAAATCTCCCAAGACACCTACAAATTCTTACACGAACCTCTTAATCCATTATTTTACTCTCCTGATCTAAATACTTCCACTCAACATCCTATGTCTCCTAGGCCTAACTCGCAAACACCACATCCCACTGTCCAAACTTCGACACCTACCACTCCACCCCATTCTCCTACTGGGCCTTCACCTCCTCTATTTGGGCCTAACTCAGGCTCACCACCTTCTACCTTAAATGCGCCAACACCCAATCAGGCTCCTACTTCTTCTGTTCAATTATCGTCATCCCAATCTACATCCTCCAATCCTCCTGTTCAAACCGAACCATCTCAAACATTCCTACTCGGACTATGATTACTCGTGCTATGTCTGGTGTTTTCAAACCAAAAACTCCTTTTAATCTCTCTACTACTACAACCATTTCTCTTCTTCCGTCTAATCCCATTCAAGCTTTATCATACCCTAATTGGAAACATGCTATGGTAGAGGAATATAAGACTTTAGTTGATAATAATACATGCGTTTTAGTTCCTCGTGAATCTAACATGCAGGTGATACGATCAATGTGGATTTTTCGCCATAAGGTAAAATCATATGGCACTTTTGAACGGTACAAAGCACGCCTTGTAGGGGACGGTCGTGCACAACAAGTTGGTATTGATTGCTTTGAAACTTTTAGTCTGGTAGTAAAACCAGCTACTATATGGACCATGCTTAGTATTGCAACTTCTAAATCATGGCCCATTCATCAACTTGACGTGAAAAACGCGTTTCTTCATGGGAATTTACATGAAACTGTATATATGTACCAACCAACAGGTTTTCGGGATCCACATCGTCCTAATCATGTTTGCTTGTTGAAACGTTCTCTTTATGGTCTTAAACAGGCACCCCGAGCTTGGTACCAACGTTTCGCGGATTTTGCTTCAATTATCGGTTTCAAGCACATTCAATGTGATCATTCCTTGTTTATTTATCATCGTGGTAAGGATGTCGCGTATTTACTTTTATATGTTGATGACATTATCCTCACCACATCCTCTGATATGTTGCGCAACCCTCTCATGCTACTATTCTCTCGTGAGTTTGCTATGAATGATCTAGGGCCCTTGAGTTCTTTTTTAGGTATATCGGTCACCCGCAATGACCATGAAAGGACCCGTACTAATCCATCCGGATGAAGTCCGTATCGATTATAAACGATTCACAATAGTTGATTACATCGCGATGTACTTGACCTCTATATGATACATTTTACAAACATTGCATTCGTTTTTGAAAAGACAATATTTCATTACATCGAAAGTTGACGGCATGCATACCATTTCATAATATATCTAACTATAATTGACTTAATAATAATCTTGATGAACTCAATGACTCGAATGCAACGTCTTTTGAAATATATCATGAATGACTTCAAGTAATATCTCTAAAATGAGCAAATGCACAGCGGAAGATTTCTTTCGTACCTGAGAATAAACACGCTTTAAAGTGTCAACCAAAAGGTTGGTGAGTTCATTAGTTTATCATAAATAATCATTTCATAATTTTAATAGACCACAAGATTTTATATTTCCATTTCTCATAAACATACGTCCCATGCATAGAGACAAAAATATCATTCATATGGATTGAACACCTGGTAACCGACATTCACAATATACATATAAGAATATCCCCATCATTCCGGGATCCTCCTTCGGACATGATATAAATTTCGAAGTACTAAAGCATCCGGTACTTTGGATGGGGCTTGTTGGGCCCGATAGATCTATCTTTAGGATTCGCGTCAACTAGGGTTTCTGTTCCCTAATTCTTAGATTACCAGACTATATAGGGTGATATTCGATTTGATAATCCAACCATAGAATGTAGTTTTGATCACTTGTGTCTATTTCGTAAAGCATTTATAAAAGCAGCACATGTATTCTCAGTCCCAAAAATATATATTGCAAAAGTATTTAAAAAGAGAATAATGAAACTCACGCATATAAATATTGTAAAACAGTTAATGAAGCATTTGCATGTATTCTCAGCCCAAAAACGTAAAGAGTAAAAAGGGAAAATGAAACTCATGCATGTAATTATTGTAAAACAGTTAATAAAGTATTTGCATGTATTCTCAGCCCAAAAATGTAATGAGTAAAAAGGGAGCAAATGAAACTCACGCATATAATTATTGTAAAACAGTTAATAAAACATTTGCATATATTCTCAGCCCCAAAAATGTAAAGAGTAAAAGGGGATCAAATGAAACTCACCATACTGTATTTTGTAGTAAAAATACATATGACTATATCGAACAATGCAGGGTTGGCCTCGGATTCACAAACCTATATCATTTGTATATTCATTAATACATATATTCGTATTCAAATGAATATATATATAAATTTATTAACTACATTGTTTTTATATTAATATCATATATTTTTAATTTGTATGTACATTTAAATAGTTGATATTTTTTTATAGTTATTTTAAGATATTCATATACATACTTGTTTAATAATATATTTAAAAATCGATAATTTGTTGTTTGTAAGTGTTTATATAAATAATTTTAATAGGTTTTATGTATATAGTTATGTTAAGTTTTAATATAAGTGTAGTATATATAATAAATATATTTTATGTACAAAATATTTATTTACTTAAAAATGATAGTTCTTGAGATTAATAAAGATAATATTAATAATCATATTAGTTAATATTAATACCTATTTTGATAATAATATTATTAGTAATAACAATAATAATAATAATTATAATTGTAACTAGGGTTATGTTAACGATAATAATAATAGTTGGTAACTACTACTTATAATATCGGTAATAACAATAATAAATATCATTCATACTACCTATTAATAATAATTCATACATAATAATAATAATATCCTAATCATCATAATGATAGCTAATACTTATTTCAACATTATCATTAATAATAATTATAATTACATGTGATAATAATAATAACTATAACTAACGATAATAATACAAATAACAATAATAATTAGTACTAACAATAACAATAATAATAATAATAATAATAATAATAATAATAATAATAATAATAATAATAATAATAATAATAATAATAATAATAATAATAATAATAATAATAATAATGGAATTAAAAGTGAGGAGTATACCCTTTTTTAAAAGCTGTTATAAAAAGAATGTCCCAAACCAGAATCGAACCCGAGACCTCACCCTTCCTTGACACAACTCTTAACCAGCTGGGCTGTGCCAACTTTCTATTTTATATCTCCCTTTTAATTATTATAACCCATTTTATGTATTTCTCCCTTGCTTCTCCTTCATGTTAGTCGACCAGAGGTTGGGTAACAAGACATTATATATAAATTTTTTTTTTTAAGTTGGATTTAATTACGAAATTAAAAACAATAATCCACTGTGAGTTCCAATTTAATATCAAGACTGAACGAAAATAAATAAATAACAGGATTAACAGCCAATTTGCTGTTCGACGTAAATGAAAAAAAAATCGGCTTTTAAATTTTATACAGTTTTAGCCAGAGGTTTCAACACCAAAGTTGTTTCATATCATTCCTTTAATCTTTACAAATCATCAATTTGACAGAATACATTGAAACAATTGCGAATTTCGCGATGAACGAATCAGTTGACTTTTTCAAATTGAACTTTGACTTACAATTTCATAATCGTTTTGAGAAATTGGAAGGTGAGATTTTGAAGAAAGTTAACATATATGATTCCTAACAAGATTGCAATTTTAGATTTTTGAAATATACTCGAAATTGAATTATGGGTAAAAAGTTATACGAACAAAGACATACAAGTTTAAAAAAAAAAATTCTGTTTATCTTGGCAGCTAGAGTTATACGTTTGCTGTTAAAAAATTATTAAGAAAGGAGGAAGGTTAAATGGATCATTTTAACAACTGAGAGATCGATATGTATATAGGAGAAAGGTTCGATTGGTTCAATCAGTGAAAAGAGAAAAAAAAAATATATAAAAAGAATAAAGCAGATGCCATTCTGACAGACTTGTTTGTTTTGTGGACTTTAAGATCAATCCCACTAGTAATTAGAAAGAAACAAAAATTTAATTGTAGGTGGATAAGGATGTGAAACAAACTGCGAGTTTATATATCCTATATTATATAATTTGCATAAATAATTAAATATGTATATTAATAATTAAAATGAATACTAACAGTATTATATAATTAATAGTAATATTAACAATATCCATAATCCTAAAATAATAATTAATAATGATGCTAATAAAAAAAATGATAATTTTTATTAAATTTATTAATAACTATATAGTAATGTTAATACAATTAATAATAATAATATTAATAATGATACTAACAATATAACAGAACAGTTGTATCAAATTTCATATTTATGTATTTTACATAATAATAACACTGATATCTATATTAGATTTCTATTCTAAAAATAGTAATGAGAGTAGTAATATTATTAGATGCATTAAATTTTCATGTCTATATTTTATGTACAATAATATAACTAATACTGATATTAATGAAAGTAATCATAATATTACTATAACGACTTATATTTTAACTTGTAATTTAAATATGATAATCTATCTATATTAATTATTTATTAATTATACATTTTATATATATATATATATATATATATATATATATATATATATATATATATATATCATAGTATATATAATTTTACTTATGCATAGTATTCATATATATGTATATATATACAATATTCTTTATTTATATATTCATTTTTTTTATATTAATTTAATTATTCTATTTATTATTTTTCATTTTTAAAGTGTATCTTATTACTTCACATTATTATATATACACTTATATTTATTTATATGAATAAATATATTTACATATTTATTTACACACAACTGTTCGTGAATCGTCGAAAATGGTCAAAAGGTAATTGATTACGTGAATATAGATTTCAAAACTTTCGAGACTCAACATTAAGGATTTTGCTTATCGTATCGGAAACATATAAAGATTAAAGTTTAAATTTGGTAGGAAATTCCCGGGTCATCACAGTACCTACCCGTTAAAGAAATTTCGTCCCGAAATTTGAGTGAGGTGGTCATGGTTATCAATAAAAATTTTTTCATGACGAATATGAGTCAATAATTAAAGTTTTATCACCATCAGGTGATTTGAATAAAACAAATCAATTATTCGAAGCGTACGAGTGAAATTATCACAAAAGATTGAAATAGGATAAGTAAAGATTCGTCGTAACTTTTGACAGAGTCAGGGTTGAATTTTGAAAGTAAGATACATCTTAACTTTTGATGTAGTCACGATTGAATTTAGAAAACAGGATGCGTCTTATCTTTTGACGTTGTTTTGGTTGAATTCCGGAATTTAAGGGATTTGAAGAAAATCTTCGAACTCTAAAAGATTTGATTCTCCTGCGAATAAGAAAATTTAGATTTCTTTAATTAAATGCGGTGATCTGCCTAAATTCCTCTGTCTGGTATTTTCACTATAAATTTTACCTTTTCCGTTCCATTAATTTTCACCACTTCAATACTCAATTCCCAAATTCAAAAGATCGTGAAAATGCTTAATCCAGTTCTGATCCTTGTCCTCATCCTTATTATCGCAACAATCATTCTCCTTTTCCAACTTCCACCAGAGGAATCTGCTTTCTTCTACTTCGCCCTCGGAATTATAATGTTTTTAATTCTCCTGTGTCTTTATGTTGCGATAAACATTGATACACACGGTTTGTAATTTATGTGTTGTTATCGGGCTTTATATTCTCCCTTATATTTCAAAGCTCTATGCTTTTATTTTCTCTTCCCGACTTCAAGTCAAGCGATTAATGGTCCAGAATTTGTAGATATAGAGTCTCGAATGATTATAATGTTCTAAGCAGGAAGGAACGTGATAGCACGATTTGATTTTCAAATTTATCAACATCGCGGAAGATAGGACCATCAAGAATACATTTTCTTGATTTGTTCCGGAGTTAAGTAGGATGAAAGAGTTATGTAACATGGCACATGATGATGTAATGATCTGTGAATCATCACGTTCCATTTAGAAACTCGGCATGACTTACTGTAATATAATCACGTTGACCAAGTGTCATTATATTATACTAATTCATGCATCAGTTCCCAACATTACTTCAATAACATTCATATTTTTAGCTCGAAAGTTTACAGAATATAGAAACTAACAGTTTCTATATGATGTAATACTGATAGCACGAAGAGATTAATGATTTCAGATAAGAATAGTTATAAAAAAATATTTCCAGAAATATGGAGGATATTTATAATGAAAGATACGATATTATCTCGGAATATCTAAGATCAGCGGATGATAGAAACTATTGTCTGCAAGGGTTTAGAGTAAGGAGCAAGATATTCACTAAAGACTTCAGCAGACATTGAATTATTTGGATTCTTCGAATATAGGGTTTGGTCCTTGTATTTGTCCTTGGTCTCCTTCGTGGTTAGCTCAATCGGTTTTCCATTTCCAAGTTTTCTGAGCTTTTCCAACATACTATTCTTTATCATCAACTTCCGATGATTAAGGTCGTTTTCGATGGTCTATGGTTTCTGCCGTTTCATTCAACTTTTTCAACATTCATAGTATTGATTTGTGACTGAGTGCTTTTCAGAATTTCAGAATGAGAGATCATAATTCTAAGAGATAAATGTCATACGTATAACTGTTGATGTAGATATGCTGTGAGTTTTCAAAGTACTGATTGCTGATTCCCGGTAATGGGTATGGCAGTTCTTGTTACAAGATGTGGATGAGTATATGATAGGGTTTCAATGAATGAATATAATGATTTGTCAGAGAGATTTAAGTCAAGAAGTAACGAGGTTGCTGGTACGTCTGCTGGTAATATGGTGGAATATAAAAGAATTCTTCGGTATTAAAAGGGTAATCGTATATATCAGGATTTATAGTAAGGTTACTTCGAATGAAAAGTCGAAGTTGAATTGCTGAAGCTGTGACAAAATTGGCTAATTTGGAAAGGAGTTGCAAAGTTATTTTCGGTGATAACAACGCCAAAGGAGCTAGCACAGATACGTGTTAAACGTTTATACAGGTTCTGAGAATTTTTCAGGTGCATAACTATATGCGTAAATCTTTTCTTCTGTAGATGGAGTGCGGTTGATTCATCCTCCCGATTGAGGTGTTTTCAAGAATCATGAAAGGTTTGAACGCTGATAGTAATCGTCAAGATACAAATGAAGTTTAAGATGAAATCAAGTGGCAAACTTGAAGAATTGTTTAGTTTCATATGTTATAGTCAATATTTTAATTTATTTTAATTGTCCAATGTTATTAGTCCACAGTCGATAGTCCACAGTTGACAGTCCAATAATTCATATTCATATATAATTTAATATATAAAATTCGAATTAATTAATACGTATCGTGACCCGTGTACATGTCTCAGACTCGATCACAACTCAAAGTATATATATTATTATAGAATCAACCTCAACCCTGTATAGAGAACTCGATCATTACTGCATATAGAGTGTCTATGGTGATTCCAAATAATATATATAGATGCGTCGATATGATATGTCAAAACCTTGTATACGTGTCCCGATATTTAAAGTGCGTAAAATAAATAACAGAAATTAAATGACGATAAATAAAGTGCGCAAAGTAATTAACAGAAATTAAATGACGATAAATAAAATTGCGAGAATGTAAATTGCGATAATTAAATTGCGATAATTAAAATGTAATCATTTAGCTAAGAACAATTAGCTAGGAACAGTTAGCGTGGATTCTTAACAAAATTTCTCATAGTTTATTTGTTTGTTTCTAACAAATTTTATTTTTATCCAATGTTTTCTTCATTATGCCACTTGTCGGATTCTGATAGGTCAAAATCCAAATATGAAATTGAATGAAAATGGTTATTTTGTGATGAACGAATTCGTATAGCTGTGGTTGCAAGTAGGATAGTAAATGACTGTTGAATCAGATTCGAAGAATGTACAATGTAACTTATTAATATGAAATCTAAATATTCCTCGGGTATTACCTACCCGTTAAAATATTTTCATCATTAACAGTTTGTACAAAAGAATTTTTAATTACAATCTTTATGAAAACATATATACATATATTTTCTTCAGATATAATCATGGATTTAATGAGTTAATGTGCTATTAATCTCATTTGATTTACCATTAGAACAAGAATATATAATCTCTAAAACATTAGAGATTACATAATCGCCATGTCGAACGAAAATAACATAGATAGAACGATACGTAGAACGATGATTATACTCGAGGTACAGAATGAGATGTCGAAGCTGGTGATGCGGATGTTGTTGCTGGTGATACTAATGCTGTTGGTGCTAAGGTTGGTGATGTTACTGGTGTTGGTGATACGGCTGGTACTTGCAAATTGTGTACCGTGCTCTCTAAAGTTAACACTCGAGCTCGGAGTTCTTTAACTTCTTCTACTAACCCTGGTTGGTTATCAGTGTAAGGTAGAGATCGGATATCTTCTCTAGTTCCGTTAATGGTAGTCTCAAGACGAAAAATTCTGGCAAAAAGGGTATAAACGGTGTTGCGAACAGGTTCGCCGGTGAGCGGGTCGAGTACTCCAAGGTTAGGTGGTAGATTCGGTTCATGATATGGAGTACCTTCTTCCCTTCTCCATAGGGTGAGTATGTCGCGAACCCACCCCCATTTTCTCCAGTAATCACGGTAGTTGATTGGTTGGTGTGCTCCTGTCACGCTGTCTTCGGAGTCAGAGGAACTTGATTGATTCGTAGAGGCCATCTTACGCGATCTCAGGAAAGATTTTTGGTATGAAGAATTTAGTGACAGCAATTGATAGTTGGATGGTATTCTCAATGCATAATTTGCATAGATATATATATAGTACCCGGATCCCTTAAATTAAGGAGAAGTTTATGAGAGATAACAGGCAAGGTCTACAGTAACAGATACGCTAAGATATGAATTTTCAGATACGCTAAGATATGAATTTTATCTATACACCATTCATGCAGTCAATGCAGTAAAATGTGTCTAGACTAGGAATGATAATCAAGTGATTCTCTAAGAATGATAAGCAGGTAATTTTTGACACGAAATGATAAGCAAAACTTTTGACATGCAGACACGGTCGAAGTCCAGACTTACTACTGCATCCTAACGACTATCAGTTAGACACACTAATGCAAGACCTGGTTCGCTAAGACCACCGCTCTGATACCAACTGAAAGGACCCATCCTAATCCATCCGGATGAAGTCCGTATCAATTATAAACGATTCACAATAGTTGATTACATCGCGAGGTACTTGACCTCTATATGATACATTTTACAAACATTGCATTCGTTTTTGAAAAGACAATATTTCATTACATCGAAAGTTGACGGCATGCATACCATTTCATAATATATCTAACTATAATTGACTTAATAATAATCTTGATGAACTCAATGACTCGAATGCAATGTCTTTTGAAATATATCATGAATGACTTCAAGTAATATCTCTAAAATGAGCAAATGCACAGCGGAAGATTTCTTTCGTACCTGAGAATAAACACGCTTTAAAGTGTCAACCAAAAGGTTGGTGAGTTCATTAGTTTATCATAAATAATCATTTCATAATTTTAATAGACCACAAGATTTCATATTTCCATTTCTCATAAACATACGTCCCATGCATAGAGACAAAAATATCATTCATATGGATTGAACACCTGGTAACCGACATTCACAATATACATATAAGAATATCCCCATCATTCCGGGATCCTCCTTCGGACATGATATAAATTTCGAAGTACTAAAGCATCCGGTACTTTGGATGGGGCTTGTTGGGCCCGATAGATCTATCTTTAGGATTCGCGTCAACTAGGGTTTCTGTTCCCTAATTCTTAGATTACCAGACTATATAGGGTGATATTCGATTTGATAATCCAACCATAGAATGTAGTTTTGATCACTTGTGTCTATTTCGTAAAGCATTTATAAAAGCAGCGCATGTATTCTCAGTCCCAAAAATATATATTGCAAAAGTATTTAAAAAGGGAATAATGAAACTCACGCATATAAATATTGTAAAACAGTTAATGAAGCATTTGCATGTATTCTCAGCCCAAAAACGTAAAGAGTAAAAAGGGAAAATGAAACTCACGCATGTAATTATTGTAAAACAGTTAATAAAGTATTTGCATGTATTCTCAGCCCAAAAATGTAATGAGTAAAAAGGGAGCAAATGAAACTCACGCATATAATTATTGTAAAACAGTTAATAAAACATTTGCATATATTCTCAGCCCCAAAAATGTAAAGAGTAAAAGGGGATCAAATGAAACTCACCATACTGTATTTTGTAGTAAAAATACATATGACTATATCGAACAATGCAGGGTTGGCCTCGGATTCACGAACCTATATCATTTGTATATTCATTAATACATATATTCGTATTCAAATGAATATATATATAAATTTATTAACTACATTGTTTTTATATTAATATCATATATTTTTAATTTGTATGTACATTTAAATAGTTGATATTTTTTTATAGTTATTTTAAGATATTCATATACATACTTGTTTAATAATATATTTAAAAATCGATAATTTGTTGTTTGTAAGTGTTTATATAAATAATTTTAATAGGTTTTATGTATATAGTTATGTTAAGTTTTAATATAAGTGTAGTATATATAATAAATATATTTTATGTACAAAATATTTATTTACTTAAAAATGATAGTTCTTGAGATTAATAAAGATAATATTAATAATCATATTAGTTAATATTAATACCTATTTTGATAATAATATTATTAGTAATAACAATAATAATAATAATTATAATTGTAACTAGGGTTATGTTAACGATAATAATAATAGTTGGTAACTACTACTTATAATATCGGTAATAACAATAATAAATATCATTCATACTACCTATTAATAATAATTCATACATAATAATAATAATATCCTAATCATCATAATGATAGCTAATACTTATTTCAACATTATCATTAATAATAATTATAATTACATGTGATAATAATAATAACTATAACTAACGATAATAATACAAATAACAATAATAATTAGTACTAACAATAACAATAATAATAATAATAATAATAATAATAATAATAATAATAATAATAATAATAATAATAATAATAATAATAATAATAATAATAATGGAATTAAAAGTGAGGAGTATACCCTTTTTTAAAAGCTGTTATAAAAAGAATGTCCCAAACCGAAATCGAACCCGAGACCTCACCCTTCCTTGACACAACTCTTAACCAGCTGGGCTGTGCCAACTTTCTATTTTATATCTCCCTTTTAATTATTATAACCCATTTTATGTATTTCTCCCTTGCTTCTCCTTCATGTTAGTCGACCAGAGGTTGGGTAACAAGACATTATATATAATTTTTTTTTAAGTTGGATTTATTTACGAAATTAAAAACAATAATCCACTGTGAGTTCCAATTTAATATCAAGACTGAACGAAAAAAAAATAACAGGATTAACAGCCAATTTGCTGTTCGACGTAAATGAAAAAAAAATCGGCTTTTAAATTTTATACAGTTTTAGCCAGAGGTTTCAACACCAAAGTTGTTTCATATCATTCCTTTAATCTTTACAAATCATCAATTTGACAGAATACATTGAAACAATTGCGAATTTCGCGATGAACGAATCAGTTGACTTTTTCAAATTGAACTTTGACTTACAATTTCATAATCGTTTTGAGAAATTGGAAGGTGAGATTTTGAAGAAAGTTAACATATATGATTCCTAACAAGATTGCAATTTTAGATTTTTGAAATATACTCGAAATTGAATTATGGGTAAAAAGTTATACGAACAAAGACATACAAGTTTAAAAAAAAAAATCTGTTTATCTTGGCAGCTAGAGTTATACGTTTGCTGTTAAAAATTTATTAAGAAAGGAGGAAGGTTAAATGGATCATTTTAACAACTGAGAGATCGATATGTATATAGGAGAAAGGATCGATTGGTTCAATCAGTGAAAAGAGAAAAAAAAAATATAAAAAGAATAAAGCAGATGCCATTCTGACAAACTTGTTTGTTTTGTGGACTTTAAGATCAATCCCACTAGTAATTAGAAAGAAACAAAAATTTAACCGTAGGTGGATAAGGATGTGAAACAAACTGCGAGTTTATATATCCTATATTATATAATTTGCATAAATAATTAAATATGTATATTAATAATTAAAATGAATACTAACAGTATTATATAATTAATAGTAATATTAACAATATCCATAATCCTAAAATAATAATTAATAATGATGCTAATAAAAAAAATGATAATTTTTATTAAATTTATTAATAATTATATAGTAATGTTAATACAATTAATAATAATAATATTAATAATGATACTAACAATATAACAGAACAGTTGTATCAAATTTCATATTTATGTATTTTACATAATAATAACACTGATATCTATATTAGATTTCTATTCTAAAAATAGTAATGAGAGTAGTAATATTATTAGATGCATTAAATTTTCATGTCTATATTTTATGTACAATAATATAACTAATACTGATATTAATGAAAGTAATCATAATATTACTATAACGACTTATATTTTAACTTGTAATTTAAATATGATAATCTATCTATATTAATTATTTATTAATTATACATTATATATATATATATATATATATATATATATATATATATATATATATATATATATATATATATATATATATCATAGTATATATAATTTTACTTATGCATAGTATTCATATATATGTATATATATACAATATTCTTTATTTATATATTCGTTTTTTTATATTAATTTAATTATTCTATTTATTATTTTTCATTTTTAAAGTGTATCTTATTACTTCACATTATTATATATACACTTATATTTATTTATATGAATAAATATATTTACATATTTATTTACACACAACTGTTCGTGAATCGTCGAAAATGGTCAAAAGGTAATTGATTACGTGAATATAGATTTCAAAACTTTCGAGACTCAACATTAAGGATTTTGCTTATCGTATCGGAAACATATAAAGATTAAAGTTTAAATTTGGTAGGAAATTCCCGGGTCATCACAGACCAGGGGTTGTTTCTCACTCAGAAGGCATACGCACATGACATTATAAATCGAGCTGGTATGCACTCTTGTAATACCGTTACTACTCCTGTTGATACTCTTGGTAAATTAAGCACGAAGACTAGTCCACCGATCTCTAATCCTTCCGAATACAGAAGTCTAGCCGGTGCATTACAATACTTAACCTTTACACGACCCGACATTTCTTATGCAGTTCAACAAATATGTTTTCATATGCATGATCCTCGCGAGCATCATCTTCTTGCTTTAAAACGCATAATTCGATATATACAAGGTACATCTGACCTTGGATTACATATTTCGAAGTCCACCTCACACAATCTAGTTGGATACACCGATGCTGACTGGGGTGGTTGTCCTGATACACGTCGCTCTACATCCGGATATTGTGTTTATTTAATTGATAACTTACTCTCTTGGTCCTCGAAACGTCAACCTACTTTATCTCGCTCTAGTGCCGAAGCTGAATATCGGGGAGTTGCTAATGTGGTTGCTAAATGTTGCTGGCTACCTAATCTTCTTTTAGAGTTACACCTTCTGGTTTTTAAAGCCTCACTGGTATTCTGTGATAATGTGAGTGCTATCTACCTCGCGAGCAATCCGGTTCAACATCAACTCACCAAACACGTTGAGTTGGATATTCATTTTGTCAGGGAAAGAGTTGCCCGTGGTCATGTTCGAATCTTGCATGTTCCAACTCGCTATCAGATCGCAGATATTTTCACGAAAGGTCTTCCTAGATTATTGTTCAACGATTTTCGGTCCAGTCTTTGCATTCATCCACCGATTGCTACGACTGCGGGGGAGTAATAGCCGATATATATTTATTGTAATTATATTATTAGTCAACCATAACAAATTAGGAATAGATTGTGGTGTATAATCTCATCCCAAAATAAAGGGAGAGTTTGTTAGCTAACTTGGAAAACAATTCATGTAAACTGTATATATATTGACTAACATCAATGAGAAAGATCACTGTTCATATTTTACAGAAACGATTTATTAACTAAATAGTTGACTAGTTGAGGAAAAACCTTTGTTTCTTTTTTGTACAATAGTAAGAGTTGGAAACAGTATAGTGACAGTTTTAATCATTAAATACTTTTCAGTTCAGCTCACAAATGTAAATGACACAATAAATTGACTCGTCTATTTAAAATTTGCAACTGTCCTACGACTCTAGACATAATTCGGTTTTCTAGTTGATGATAATCAGTTATATTGACATAATAAATAATAGCCTTGGAGGTTTCTTGTAATTTGTATTAATGGGTTTATTAAAAAAAATCTGTTTTGAAAGAAGGGGAATTGAAGAATTCGTGTATTTAAACGACCATGGCAAAACTCAAACACAAGACACAACATTCAGTTGAAGTGATTGTTTTTTTTTTTTCGTTTTTCTTAATTGTGCTTAACTAAATGGCCAAGTCTATCAACTTTTGCTTCATGCTCGTTCTTATGGTTCTCACAGGTTATTTTTTCTTCAATATTACATGCTTGTACATAAAATAGTATGCTTTAAAAAAAACATTTATATTTTATATTCGTATTCATATATATCTGAACACTATCAAGAAATTTTGATGAACGACTAGAACTTTTATTACTTATACCATTGATATATAAGAAGAATAATTTATATATAATAATCCACCATTTATTTTTGATAATTTTGATTGGTACACACTTATAAGTTTTTTATCACGTGTACAGTGGATCTGTCAATGGTCTATGCCCAGACAAGATGCACAGAAGTGTTGGTCCCAAACAGTTGTGATCTTGCTAACTGTCGTCAACCATGCTTTCAAAAACATAACGGAAATGGAGTTTGTGAGCAATCGGGTGATTTAAGCAATTATGCTTGTATTTGCATCTACAACTGCAGTTCTATTAACGATCATGGATTGCCAAGAACTTCTATTGCCCCCTCTTCAGAAAACTAATCGTCTGATAATTTTTTGCAGTTTACCATTTTAATATTAATGTGAGGAATTTGATGTAATTTAATGGTTCGAAAATATCATGAGATAAGAATGAAATAAATTTCGCTCTATGTATTCTATTCAATCATTGCAATATATGTTATATGGTTGTTTTACTCTAATTTGCATATTAATGGTGCAAATAGAAAGAACTCAAAATAATATGTAGGCCTTTGTATTGCTTTATTCACTACAACAAATTTTGCAATTGTTCACACATATTTTTACACACTTGTAAAAAAGTGTGAGCTTTTTATCAAATTCCTCACACTTATAAATATGTATAAGTTTGTTACATTTATAAATGTTTAAATGTTATTCAAAATTCACACTTAAAATTGTAGAAAAAGTTTGTTCACACTTATTAGTGTGTACCAACACAAATTTAATCACATTTAAAAATGTGAGTAAAATTTGTTACACCTTATTTCTTCACACAAGGGGGAGCGTGAACAAATCTAGTGTGACAAAATCAACTTAACTGTCTTAAGTGTGGTTATATTTATAATTTTACACACAAATTAGTGTAAACTTTTTTCCCTACACTTTTATGTGTGAAATTATAATGATATTCTACACTTATAAGTGTAATACATTTACACACATTTACAAATGTGAGGAATTTAACAAAAAAGTACACACTTCTTAAAGTGTGTACAGTTATGCGTGGTTAAATAGCAAATTTGTTGTAGTGATTAGACCATTCCTAACGGGTTCCGCCCTCAAGCTTCCTCAGCTCCGCCCTCGAGGACTCCATTGGCAATCACCCCGCCCTCACTCTCCCTCAAGCACCCTCAACCACCCCGCCCTCACTCATTTCTTCCCCATGACATACTGCAGGACGGAATTAATTAATTTTGTACAACACATATTTGTACAAAAGGTAAAAAAAATTGTACCTTAATTTATTTAATTAATTTTGTGGGGTATGTAATGAGTTAGAGTATGTTATGGGAGTGTTATAGGAGGAAGTGGTGAGGAAGGTGGAGAGAGAATGCTGATGTGGGGTTAATGTGGCGGACTGGCGGTGTGTCCTGTGGAAGAAGTACGTCATGGTTGAGAGTGGTCTTAGAGAGTAAAACAAATCCTGATTATTAGGATCTAACAAAGCCATAGCCACAGAAATATCTGTTAATTAACAACTCCTAAAAAATTTGGACACTTCCCAATCACTACTAAAAAAAACACTATTAAAAAAAATTCTGAGTTACACGGACAAGCTGCAAACTTGACTTCTTATTGTGGGCTGAATCTTCTAACTTAGATATGGGCTTTTCGATTGTAGATACGTGGGCCAAAAAGAGCTTGGAAGTCCACCGATATGCCCGTATCGTAACACTGACATAAAACTAAAGATCGCTTAATAACATTTACCAATATCCCTTCATGGCGGATTCTCATAAAACGGGTAGTCGCCCTGAAATTAATCAGTTCGTAAAAATAAGTTAGATACCCAGGTTGAAAAAAAAAAAAAAAAAATCTCTTCGTGATCACCCAAAGAAACTGCGTATTAAATTTAATTATTTGTACTACTAAAAATTATTACAAAGGTAGAAACGATATATTAACTAAATAGTTGACTAACCACCGAAACTTGACTTGAGTGGTATGTGGTGGGATTCAACTTGGGGTACTGCCAACCCAGGTTCAATTCCCACTCCAAGCAGGGAGTTTCCAACCTTTGATGATACTGCCAACATCAATACGATTTGGGAAGGTCTCTGGGGTTTTTTTCCCAACCTTCGATGGTACTGCCAACATCGTCGCGAATTGGGTTTCCTCCTAACGCGTGTGTGGGTAACAAATGAGAGTATTTGATGTCGATATCGCCGTTCAAAAAAAAAAAAAAAAAAAACTAAATAGTTGACTAGTAACTAATAAGGGAAAAACTAGGGATGGCAAAAAGACTCTTACCCGATTGGTAAACTCGAAACCTGATACTTTTGAGCCGAATTCGGGTCTAGGTATTTCTGGTTTGGGGCCGGGTAAGGGCATTGTTTTCATTTTTTTTTTCCAGGTTTGAGTTTGGGGATGAATTTAGATACAAACCCGCATACTTGACCTGCTTACCCAGCCCATATACACATATACCCGACTTGAAGGGAATTTCAATTTCATTAATAACAATAGTAAAATTTAATAATAATAATAATAATAATAATAATAATAATAATAATAATAATAATAATAATAATAATAATAATAATAATAATAATAATAATAATAATATATACTACAATGTAGTATTGTACAATTTTTTGATATTTATATATATTTATTTAGATTTTTTTTTGGCGAAAATATTAATATTTATATATATAGTAAACTCGAAGATCCGGTGGTACAATATTAAGGAGATCGTGACGATCCGTTGTGAAAATAACTGGTCACAAACGACCAAAACACATTGACACTCGCTCTGTTCGTTCAGAACAATATGAACGACTACATTGACAGCAGAGCAAGAACATTGAAATTACATTGAAACTACATAAACATAGAACCACCAAGCCTAAGCCTACAAACATACACATAAACCCGACCCTGTAGCTAACCGTGCATCTTCACGCCGCAGAAATCGCAAACTCAACCCAATCACCGGGCAACCCAAGAACACCTAACACGAGGCCTATTTACCGAAGTCAACAAAGTAACAACGCCGACAACAACATCAAGCCCACAAAAGATCCAACGACGGGAAAAATGTAATGAAAGAACAAAACTCGCGGCAACCGAACAGATCCAAAAGCAGAATCAAACCGTAAAGGAACCAGTTATCTTCACCAATTTTCTAAGGACATATACAAACCCCCAGTTACAAATAGTCAGCTAACCTCGGTTAGCTTCAACCACCACCTGCTCCATCTTAGGTCGTCGACGACCACCGACAGTCGACCACCACAATTGGAAGCAAGCAGCAGCCGCCAACCTTAGTACACCACCACCCGCAACCACCAAACTCAGGAACCAACTACATCAGCCACATAAGGCCGCCAATAGCTACTACCCACCTCCAGTAACTTCCGGTAGCAACCCATCCACCGAAAACAGCCGGATTTCAACACATAAACACGCACACATGCAGCTACCCAAGTCGACCAAAATACATTGGCACTCGCTCTGTTCGTTTAGATTTAGTACTCAATTTAATAGCTTTATTAAAACATAAATTGAAGTAGGTGAATGGTGAATGGTGAATGATAATGGCTAACAACGAGATATTGGATACACGCGAGAAACCCCGGCAACCCGAGAGTTGGTAAGTAAACGGGGATCCCCCTTTACCCATGGGGAAACCCGATAACCCGACGGTGTTAGTGAGTAAATGGGGACCCGATGGGTATGGGTCCGGGTTTGGGACAGGATTTCCTAACCGATTCGGGTATGGGATTACATAAACCCTGTCCAAACCCGACCCGGTCACATCCCTAGGAAAAACCTTTGTATTTTTTTTGTACATATAGTCAGAGTTGTTGGAAACAATATAGTGATAGTTTAATCATTAAATAATTTTCAGTTCGCCTCAAATTGTAAATGACAAAATAAATTGGCTGATTGGCTCGTCTAATTTAAATTTTTAACTGTCCTCTGACTGTAGACTAGCTTAATTCGATTTTCTATTTGATAATAATCATCAATGATCAAAGTTATATTGACATAATAGCCTTGGTTGTTTCTTGTAATTTGTATTAATGGGTTCATTAAATAATTTCAGTTTTGTAAGTAGGGGACTTAAAGAATTCGTCTATTTAAACGATCATGGCAGAACTCGACAAGACACAACATTCAGTTTTTTTCCATTGTTTTTATTTGTGCTTAATTAAAAATGGCCAAGTCTATCAACTTTTGCTTCATGCTCGTTCTCATGATTGTCACAGGTTATTTTTATCTATAATATTACATGCATGTACATACAGTTGTATTTGTTTTAAATAAATTTATAGTTATATATCTTAACACTACCAAGACATTATTTAAACATTTTCCATCCTTGAGCATGAACTTATGATCCTGCTAATTGATTAATGACTAGACCTTCTATTACTTTTACCATTGATATATAAGAAGAATAATTCATATATAATCCACCTTTTATTTTTGATAATTTTGATTTGGTATATGCTTAAAAGTTTTTTTTTTTTTTTTTTTTTAATCATGTGTACAGTGGATCTGTCAATGGTCTATGCCCAGACAAGATGCACAGAAGTGTTGGATCCAAACAGTTGTGATCTTGCTAACTGTCGTCAACAGTGCATTCAAAAACATAACGGAAATGGAGAGTGTGAGCAATCGGGTAATTTAAGCAATTATGCTTGTATTTGCGTCTACAACTGCAGTTCTATTAACGATCATGAGTTGACAACAACTTCTATTGCCCCCTCTCCAAACAACTGATTGAGATTTTTTTTTGCAGTTTAGTATTTTTAATACTGAGGAATTTTATGTAACGCATCGAAATATCAAAAGTAAAGTACGGAAAATAAATTTCGTTCTACATCTTCAATTCAATAATTACATTATATGTCATATAATTGTTTTACTCTAAGTTTGAAAATATTATAATGATGTAACGATATTCCTGATTTTGATTCTCTAGTAAGGCTACAGCCACAAAATATTTGTCAATTACCATCCCCTAAAAAATCTGACACTTCTCAATCTAACAATCTTGAAAATACTTATTTCTAGATAAAAAAAAAAAAAAAACATTTTTTTTCCTCATTTTTATATACCCTTTGAAACCTTGAAAGGGTTTTGGTTTCGTGATTCACCTGATTAATCTATTATTTACGTACCTGCTGTTTTCGTTATGGTTCAAATTGAATTTGTAACTTATTCAAATTCTACAGTGTGTTAGGATTTACCTACACTCCTCCTACAGCAGATGATTTACGCCAATGAGCTGCGAGGAATCTTGATTAATCTTCTGACTATCGATTCATCACCAAAACGCATTTCACCTATGGCTCCTTCATCCAATTCAGCGAAAAACTCTTTTGTACTCGTCATATGGTTACTTGCGCCATTATTTAAGTACCTGACATTTTACTTGTCTCCTTCCTCGAGCACAGCTGGAAACACCTTTTCTTCATTATGTAACACCAAAGATTCTGACTTTTCGCCACAAACAGCGAGTAACAGTGCCGGTTCATCTTCTTGTGATTGAGTTAGATTTGCCTCATCACTCTTCTCCTTTCGCACCTTGCATTCGGACGTATAATGCCCGTAACTTTCACAACTGAAACATTTTATATGTTTCTTATCTTTTGGCTTGTAATGGTTGTTTCCACCATCCCGGTGTTGTTCTTCGAATTCGTTTGAGTAGTCGTGTCTGTTTTAGTCACTAACAGAATGCTTTCTACAATGCTATTACTACCTCGAAGTTTCAATCTATCTTCATAAGCCCTTAATCTACTGATTGCTTCCTCAAAGGGCATTTTGTCAACATCTGAATATTGTATAGACGACACCAACTGAAGATATTTATCATAATCGAGAAGTAGTCATACAAGTGTATGTTGATGCATATTTGTATGGCAGTCGCTGGACGAATAACGTTTATTATTACATTGTACACCTAGGATTGTATTGAACAAGAAAACTCACGTCACATGAGCATATGTGACAAAACGTCCTATATAATGAGTTTCTTGGTTCATTTGTCATTAGAGCACCTCCAAAGTAAGTGTGAGCATAATGTGAGAGAGTGAGGTGAGCTCCACCTCTTCACCTTCATGGTGGAGAGGATCCATGGGGCATTGATGCTCCAACCACCATGCTGCTGCTCCTGCTGCTCCTCCTCCTCCTGCTGCTCCTCCTGCTGCTCGTCCTCCCGCCGCTGCTGCTCCCGCTCCTGCTGCTCCTGTTGTTGCTCCTGCTGCTGCCGCTCCTGCTCCCGCCGCTCCCGCCGCAGCCGCCGCTCCCGCCGCAGCCGCCGCTCCCGCCGCAGCCGCCGCTCCCGCCGCTGCTGCTGCCGCCGCCGTTGCTGCTGCCGCCCTGCCGCTGCTGCTACTACTACTGCTGAACTTTACATATATATATAGGGGCAAGATCAATGGGGGAAGTAACCAATCGGGGGAAGCGGGGGGAAGCAAATTTTTTTTTTTTTTTTTTGGGTTTTTGGAATTCTTTTTCCTGGCATCAAGATCACACGAAAATATAAACATTTAAAAAAGACACTTCGTGATGAATGTTATTATTTTGGCGAAAAACGATCGACAAAAATAACATTCAAGATAATATTGTTAGTTGAATATATTGTTAGTGAAGAATGTTAAGGTTTTTTTTTTTTTTTTTTTTCTTCATGTTTTGTGAAGTAAAATTTAGCCCGATTTAGAGTTTAGGGTTTAGGGTTTGGTGTTTTGGGTTTATTCCATAAACCCAATACACCAAACCCTAAACCCTAAACTCTAAACCGTTCGTGTTGAAAACTCAATCTAAACTCTAAATCTAAACCCTAAACCCTAAATTTCTAAACCCTAATATCTAAAACTTATAAACCCTAGTATCTAAAACCTCAACATACGCTCGAAAACACGATAATTGTTATATATTACTTCTTCGAGCGTTTTCCCACCCAAAAAAAAAAATATCTATCACAAAGTGTCTTTATTAAATGTTCATATTTTCATCCAATCCATAATGTTTGTGAACAAAGTTTTTTAAAAAACGGAAAAAAAAATAATTTTTGCTTCCCCCGCTTTCCCCCGATTGGTTACTTCTATATATATATATATATATATATATATATATATATATATATATATATATATATATATATATATATATATATAAGAGATCACACGTTTTGTTAAAAAAATTTCGCCTCCCCAATGTCAATCGTCAAGCTTCGCCAGTGACTCTACCTAGCTGATGTGGGCTTCTATCAGAGATCCCACACGATATACTTTTCGAGATACTTTCATGGCTTCATCATTCAACTTTTCTTTGAGTCCAACACTACATAAACTCTGAATCGACCAATACTTTAAGCCCGCATAGGAAGTATGTGGCTTGTTAACGATAAACAGCGACTATACATCATACATATTTCAACTTTTGGAGCCCGTCTACTGAATTCAATCATCGCTGTATTCAATCACCGCTGTTATAATCCGTCACAGGAAACAAACGATGATGTTTCAGAGTACCACCACATGCAACAGATGACTTTGTTTATCTATTATGTTTTCTTGTTTCCTTTGTCATAACATTTTATTTATAGCAATACTAAACAGTAAACTTACATGACTCTTAGTTTCAAATAATGAAGACAGAATTACGCGGTTGGTTTCAAATCATGATGTCTTTAACTAACATTCGTCCAAGTTAAGGGTCAACCGCGCAACATGTGCAAACATTTGGGGCATCCGCATAAAAAACTTTATGCATATACGTGCATTTTTAGACAAACTTTAGGAACCAAGTGCTTAATTTTGTCTAATGAAAATTGGCATATTATTTACCATCAAGCATTGGCATTAATATTTGTTAATAGTTAATAGATACGGAGTATAACATTAGGAGTGAATATATTAAAGTCATCATGCTTCTAAAAATCCCCAGTAGGGATATTGAAGTAGTTTGAGTAGTTCTCGAATAGTTCCCGGGTTGGTAGATTTATTTGGTTAAAGTTGTCAAAAATCAAATTCAGTCGGTCAAAGTAGGATTAATGAGTTCAAAGTCTTTATTCGTTAAAATCGATTGAAGTATTAAATATAGTCAAAGTCAAGCTTGGTCAAACGCCCGACTAGTCTCCGACTTTACCGATTAGTCCTTACAAGATCCCAACCGACTAGTCCGTGACTAGTGACTTTAACAAACTTGAAAGACATTAGACTTAATAATGATCTATTTACCGTATTGGCGTGAATGTGCTACAACAAAACAAATTTCAAAGTGACTTCAATATTTTCATCACACTTCGTATACTTATCTGGACCTTGATTTTACTTGGTTTAGAGCTAGTGTCGTATACTTCTGCTACAACAACACCAAGTCACCAACACGGCAAAACTTGTTTGTTGCATATCGTTATCATCTGATGAAAAGGACAACATTAGTCTAAAATAGCATTTTTGTTGGAGTGCTCCTTTCATATGTACAGAGCTATTAGGAGGTTTAATAAGTTTTCCTTTAATTTGTACAAAACAATAATATGTTTTTTTAAAAGCAGTTCGGGATCACCCAGGGAAACTAAACCACCCACGCGTTCATCTCCCGCAGTTTTGCATAACCCGCCCCCAACTGCTGCCCAGGAGGAAACCCGACCCAATCTGAGGACATGGGCGGTAAAACCCCCCTTCCCCACTGTCCCCGCAACGCGATGTGTGGAAGGAAACCTTGGGTGGAATTCAAGGGTTAAGGGTCAACCTTGTGTGCAATGTTGCACCCCACGGGAGTCGAACTCCTAACCTCTCGCTAAGAGAGGCAGGCCACTACCACATGAGCTACAACACAAGGTTACAATAATATGTTTTTTAACAGTACCTATGTGGAAATCCCCTGTTTTCCACTTCATTTCAGCAGCATGTCTAGTGATCAGTTTAAATATCGAATTCCCCTCTTAAAAGAGTTAATATAAATTCTTGATAATGTGAAAGGTGGCGTGTGCCTTGTAACCGTATCCTTAAGAGGCACTTGTGGTCCATTTTCATTAGTTCTTACGAAACACTCAACATGTGGTCCATACATATGAACATTCCCCTAAATTATAAGCTTTTTGCGAGTATTCTCAATATTAACAAAGAACAATAACTTTGTGTGTGTGTTGCAGCTTAGGCAAGGCTTCCTCCTATGGGCATGATGATTTACAAAGATATATAAATTCATCAGGGATTCTATCTTCTTGAAATATTTACCAAACAGTAAGTTTAGGTATCTATCATACTAAACTACATCGTGTACTATTTTGAAACCATATTCCCTTTGTGTTCAAAGTGAGCTTGCACAAGAAGGCCCTACTATGTTATTAAGTGTTTATTTATATTTGCATGTTTCCTAATTCTGTATGGCTGTTCTTGCATTCTTGATTTAAATAAGAGGTGATATCAAGAAAAATGACAAAGTACAATAATATAAAAGAACAATCAGGTGGATAATAAGAAGGTATAAGTGTATTAATGAACAAGCAAACACATATAAGGTATAACTATACTTCTATGGCTTAAATAAAATTGTGCACAAAGAACAAACAGGCTTAGATACAAAAACAACAAACAGATTGTAAGCAACAATTCTAGATTAGAAGATGAGAAACTTTACATTTCTACATTGTAATCTCTTCATAATCAAGCACCAAGATAATGCAAGTACAAGTGCCAAAACTCGACCTTCGATCAATCCAACCAGAACTATCAAGCACAAAACCAAATACCCCGAATTCTGCTGTGATCTCCTACCTACATCCTTGTTCCTGCAATCAATTTTACTCGACAAAGATACAATTTCGTCATTATCTTGCTTCAAGATACTCAAGGTCTTACCTTTCGTATCTGAGCATTCACTAGACATAACTAACGGTTTAACATCCTGCACACGTTTCATTACTTTTTGTTCCCTGATTTCGCAAGATAAATCCTCTTTCGAATTCACAGATGATTTTCTTAGTTTCTTAGGTACAAGTTTCTTTATTTTCGATTTCATTACAGCTCTACGAGAACTCTTACGCCTAGCGTTCATTAAAACGTCACTTATTTTTTCTGATTTAACTTCCTGTTTTGATTCTACTTCTTCTTCTTCTTCAATCTCCATTTCTTTACTGCAAACAGTATCACTTGCATCCTCCTTGATACTTTTAACATTTTCGATTTCGCAATCACTAGATTCATTAGGACTTATCGAACTCGACCTCCTCGACAACAACGGTTTCCTTATTAATTCAATCGATAAAAGAACGAAAGCAGAAACCGAAATCCCAACTGTAAATTTCTTATTTCCTAAAGCCAAAACCAACATAAACAAAACCACCAATACATAATTCAACTTTTCCATTACAACACTCCTTTTAACTTCAACTTCACTCGAATTTTCAATATCGACATCCAGTTCAATGTCATTTGCAACAGCAACAACATCCTCTTCTATAATCTCATCTGTTTCTCTATGATCAGTTAGACTAAACGACAAATTATTTGAATCCGATGACACCGGTGATAACGGCGAATCGATTTCCGTCTGTTTATTAACGGCAGGTTTACGAAACCGACTGCGATTTCTGACGTATAAATCGATCAGTGAAGTCGGAAAACCAGTTTCTACAACCAAAGAGCCACCATGTTTAGGCGATTGAAGATGATCAGTTACTAATTGATGAAACCGATTGCATCTAGACTTCTTCCAACTGAACGGCATGATGAATTGAGATTTGATTAATCAAGTTGACAAAATTGAACCTGATTTATAAGCATTGGAATCTGAATATGTGTTGAACTGAAAATTATTAATTTATGAGTTCAGTGGAGAATTGGAGCATGAAATTAACATGTGTTTCAGAGATGTGATTAGTATAATATGAGTGGATCTGAGTTGATTTTTAAAGTCAAAATTGGGAACAGTATAAACCCTAATTTTAGAAAAAAAAAAGGGGGAAAAGAAAGCGTGTAGGATTACTGATTAATTGATAATTAGTGTGGTGGTTGAAGGAAATGCGCGTGATTCGACATATCGTTATATTCAGTGACAACATTATAATATAAGCTACGCGTGGCAAACATGCCAATAATGCTCTGAATGCAAAAAATATACCTGTTCGACTGTTTCGATGACAAGTTTTTAAATGTTTTTCAAATGAAAAAACTTAATATCGGAAGATCAAGCCATACAAGTAGCTATGAGAATCGGTCGGGGAAGAATTCATTGAAAAAGACAATTAACGGTAAATTGAAAAGGGCGGGTCCTAGAGGTTAAGTTGTCGGGTCTGTCTTGTGTTGTTTGTTTGGTGTGTTCCTTTTCATCGTTTTGTAATCGGTTTTGTTTTGTTAGATCGTCTTTATGGTTTTTGGGTTGTTAGGGAGGCTCGATTTTAGATAGTTTTCATTTAGATAGTGGTTTTCTAGGTGCGAGCTTCCCCGTTTCACTCGTCTTTTTGTAATCTTTGTTGAGGGCGTTTTCCTTTGGAAAACGTTCTCGGTTTCAATATGAGTTTTCGTTATTTTCGCCGAAAAAAAAAGTAGGTATGAAAATTAATGTATATTCATCCGATCCGATCTATTTAAATGGATATGAAATCATATAATTAATATAAATAGATGATAAAAGAATAAGAATATAGATAACGTGAAAAATTAGTTTATTATCATTTATTCATCTATAAATATATTAAATATTACCCTAAATACATATACACTATATATTTACTTTTTTTTTGAAAGGCAATAAAAAATTGTATTAAGATGAGTAAAAACCGTACAAGATGCACATACATCGTACAAAAAAACATCAAAACCTACCCACAATTCTACAGAACAAAGATTCACACGAGAGCTTGCCGAGATAGCAAGAGATTACATCAAGGTTGTGTTAAATATACTTGTGGGTTGACGAGCCAAACGTTCCAATCGATGTTTCTCCCCTTTATTCTATGCGAAATCCAATCGAAACTAATCACTTGAATCTCGCTAAGAGCTGAGGGAACGCACCATTGTTTATTTTTGAACACTTTGTTGTTGCGATTCTTCCAAATCATATACCTGCACGTCCACTCGACCGCCTGCCATATTTTCCCGCCTAGTAGTGAGGATGTGGAATTTGTAACACCTTTGAAGGTCTCGTGAATACTTAGATTCGTGTAGTTCCCTAAGTTCCACCATTTGTAAACCCGTGACCATAATTCGAACACCTTGTTGCAAAAAATTAAGGAATGATCAATCGTCTCTATATCGTCATCACATATTGGGCAACGTACCGATTGTAAATCCACGCCACGTTTATCTAGCTCAATAAGAACCGAAATGCGTTTATGCATCGCCCGCCAAATGAAAATCTCTACCTTTTTCGGGACGAGATTATTTCGTAATGTCTCGAACTGCCCTCTGCCCTCCGACAATGCCTTTTCCTCGATAGATAGCTGCATTTTCTTGGTCGTAAACAGGCCACTAGAATTAAGATTCCATTTCCAGACGTCCATACCGTTTTTGTTACGTTCCACAGATCTGATTAAATGTTCCAATTCCTGTATCTCGCCAATTGCTCGCCCCGAAATATTCCTGCACCAGTCCCAATTAATCGAGCATACATCATTTATCCAAGATACCCGGTCTGCTACCAAAGAGTCCTTGTCACGATCCAATAGAAAAAGTGAAAGGACCCGTTCATATACATTATAAACGATTCACAATAGTTGATTACATCGCGAGGTATTTGACCTCTATATGATACATTTTACAAACATTGCATTCGTTTTTAAAAGACAAACTTTCTTTACAACGAAAGTTGACGGCATGCACACCATTTCATAATACATCCAACTATAATTGACATAATAATAATCTTGATGAACTCAATGACTCGAATGCAACGTCTTTCAAAATATGCCATGAATGACTCCAAGTAATATCCTTAAAATGAGCTAATGTACAGCGGAAGATTTCTTTAATACAGAGAATAAACATACTTTAAAGTGTCAACCAAAAGGTTGGTGAGTTCATAGGTTTATCATAACAATCATTTCAATATATTAATAGACCACAAGATTTCTGTTTATAAATATATGTACACTCGCAAGTATATAAAAGTATTCTATAAGTTGTAGGCACCCGGTAACAAGCCTTAACGTTCATGTTTTACCCTCTTAAGTACACCAGACCATGAGTGTTTAAAATAACCTCGAAGTACTAAAGCATCCCATAGTCAGGATGGGGTTTGTCAGGCCCAATAGATCTATCTTTAGGATTCGCGCCTACCGTACATAGACAAGTAGTTTAATGTTACCAAGCTAAGGGTATATTTCTGGTTTAAACCCACGTAGAATTAGTTTTAGTACTTGTGCCTATTTCGTAAAACATTTATAAAAACAGCGCATGTATTCTCAGTCCCAAAAATATATATAAAAGGGAGCAAATGAAACTCACCATACTGTATTTCGTAGTAAAAATACATATAACGTCATTTAACAAGTGCAAGGTTGGCCTCGGATTCACGAACCTATATTAATTATATATATTTATATGTTGGTCAATATTTGTCTAACAATTTTTGGTCAAGTCATAGTGTACCACAATCCTAATGCTCGAGACTAATATGCAAAAGTCAACTTGACCCAAAATGACTTCTAAAATTTATACGTGTTTATTATATAACTTAACTATAGTCGTTTTATATATTTAAATAGATTTATTAGATTTTATAATAATAAAAGTCATTTATTAATAAAATTTTATATTAACGTTTATATATGATAAAATATACTTTTATATATCTTAAGTAGTAAAATTTATAAAGTTCACTTAATATCGTAAAACTATAGTGGTAAGTATTATTAATGTAATTATATTACGCGTGGTGAAAAATATCTTTGTATCCCTTATTTATTTAATAAAATAATATTGATCATAATAATAATAAGTAAAAGTTGTATTATTTTGTAATAATAATTATTATTATTCTATAAAAAAATAACAATATTTATATTTACTAAAAATGTTATTATGATAAAATGATAATACTAACATAATAGTAATAATGATATTTTATAATAACAATGATATTTCTATTAAAATAATAACGACGATAGTAATAATAATCATTTTAACAATAATACTAAAATTCAGTTGACTATAACTTCTAATCCGTTCATCGAAACCATTCGATATCTAAATGAAAAGTTCTTAATTTTTCGCTAGCTTTCCAATGACATGCATATCATATACCCTATCTCGGTAGCATATGTATCTAATTCAGGATTCAACAAACCTATCTAAGGACAATATCGAATGTACAAGCATGCATAATCCTATATACTCGAGCACTAGTGTGACGATCGCTCCAAATCCATATGGACGAACACGTCATTCATTGATTTCATTGCGAGGTATTTGACCTCTATGTGATACGTTTTGTAACATTGCATTCGTTTGAAAAGGTATTTCATAAATGAATATATAAATTCCAGTTTTTTTTTACATCTGATGATTCCTACGTATAGACAATCACCATTTAAACGGTTTACAATAATACATCTGTTGACAATACAGTCAAAATAAGATACATGGTAATGGTTTGATGAATGCAAGTTTCTTGTATATAGCATGTATGACTCCAAGCACATAACTTGTATCACGTATGAGCAAACAGCGGAAGACTTCTAGAATCCTGAGAATAAACATGCTTCAAGTGTCAACACAAAGGTTGGTGAGTTCATAGTTTTAATATTACACATAATCCGTATATCAATGTGGATTACAAAAGTTCAGTTGTTTTATTCAAAACGTTTATCAATAGGTTTTACATAAAAGGTGGATCACAAGATTTCAGTTGTTTCATCTGAAACGTTTATCAATCGGTTCTACAAAGTTGAGCACCATGGTAACTAAACTTTAACGTATATATAATTTGTACCCTTTGTATAATTATCTTAATAATACACGCAAACCAACGTGTACGCTTATCAAATAGCATACGTCCGTTAAAAGGCTAGCGCTCTAGCTCGGACGGGGATGTCAAGCCCTATGGATCCATATACTACTACTCGCGCCCACCAGTTCTTATAACCGGCAGTTACTAGTTACCAAAGCTAAGGGATTTTCGGTTCAAACTCGGTGTAGAATTTAGTATGTACTTGTATCCATTGCGTTTAAAATAAAGTGCATGTATTCTCAGCTCAAAAATATAGATTGCAAAAGCAAATAAAAAAAAAGAGCAATGAAACTCACACTTTATAATTATTGTAAAACAGTTATTAAAGCATTTGCATGTATTCTCAGCCCAAAAATGTAAAGGGTAAAAGGGATCATATGAAACTCACTGTTTAATATTGATATACAATATTGTAGGAAAGCACGTAGACGCATCGGAGATGATAAACACGAGGTTTGATTCACAAAAATACCCCCGAACATTACCCATAATTTCCTTGGCAATAACCCATATTTTCCTTAGCTCTAGCTCGCTCGGAAACTTGTTTTGAAAATTACTTGGACAGCACTCCGTCGTAATATTTTATGTACATTATTATTTTTGTATCGCAAAAATAATAATACTAATAATAAAAATAATAAGATTAATAATAATCTTATTAATAATAATAATAATAATAATAATAATAATAATAAATAATTAAAATAAATACGGAGTAATATGTATATTTGTGTATGTTTGTGTGATAATTAAGCCAGAAACTCGATCAATTTATAGAACCTGGCCTGAAATCTGGAGTCATGCGACTCGCATGGAAATGGCCTTCTGGCCATGCGACTCGCATGAGGACCAGGGACAGCTCACATTGTTTTGGCTCCTAGCTTGTCGACATAATATAAAATAAATATAAATATAATATATATAATTTAAATTAATTAATTATATATTATATTAAATTCACGTGCATAGTTGACTTGTAATTTTTGTTCCGATAAGTCGTACGTTGTCACTCGACTTATGTCCCGGTTCCGGTTTTTCGAACGCCCTTTCGTACGCTGAGAAAACTTGTACTTTACGTTTCGTGAATCGTACCTTTGTCAAAATATAGTCTTAAATCATCCATAAAATATACCACTGTAGCAAAGTATACCACTGTAGCAAAGTTGAAATGTAGCAATTCACTGTAGCAAAGATCAATTTTTACTGTAGCAATTCACTGTAGCAAAGTCAATTTCACTGTAGCAAATAGTGATTTTCAAAAACACTGTAGCATTTTGGGTACTGTAGCAATTTGAAATGTTACTATCGTTTACTAAATAACTTGAAATTATATATATGTATATATCTTTTTAATATATGTAAATCAGTTTTTAAATACACATTGGAAGTTATTTATAAATAAATTTTAATAATAAATATTTCAACTTATCATATATATTCAAATAGATATTTAAACCAATAAGTTTAATGTACGGTATCAAATAATTAATACATTGTTACCTTTTCAAGTTATAGTATATATGTATCTATTTACATATAATTGTTCGCGAATCGTCGAAAACAACCGAAAGGTATTTAAATATATAAAAGTAGTTCAAAAATTTTGATATTCAGTTTTACAGACTTTGCTTATCGTGTCGAAAATGTTAATCATACAAAGATTAAGTTTAAATTTGGTCAGAAATTTTCGGGTCATCACAACTAGTCAGGGATACACTATTGATATATAAAAGTTAAGTTATGAGTGCTCACGTATCAATATTGAGATTCAATATTGCAGAAAAGTACGTAGACGCAACGGAGATGATAAACACTAGATTGAACTCACGAGCATACCCATGAACCATACCCATCACCTCCATAGCTATAACCTATAATTTTCTTAGCTTCGACTCATTCAAAAAACTATTTTGAAATCACTCGGACATCACTCCGTCGTAATATTTTATGTATACTATGTAAATCGATTGAGAGAGTTTAGAGAAATATATTTTCAAGTTTCTATGAAATAATGAAACCTATTGAATTCTATTTATAATAGATTTTTGAATTATTAAAGTGAATTATTAAAGTATGAATTATTAAAGTGAATTATTAAAGTATGAATTATTAAAATGAATTATTAAAGTATGAATTATTAAAGTGAATTATTAAAGTATGAATTATTAAAGTGAATTATTAAAGTATGAATTATTAAAGTGAATTATTAAAGTATGAATTATTAAAGTGAATTATTAAAGTTAAAGTAAAGTATAAGTAAATTAAAGGTAAAGTTAAAGTATAGTAAAAGTATAAAAACTATGTATGTATAATACGCGTATAAATATATATAATATTAATTTAAATCGTTATATATATTTAATGAAATAAAATATAAATATCGTTATATTTATTATACTGGTTAAGTAATGAGTTGTCAAAAGTGATTCTAGATATTTATAAAAGTTATATACGTTTTAATAATAAAGTTCTTTTTAAACTGAAAACATTTTTGTACGTTTGAAAATAGATTAATAAAATATTATGGAAACCAATTCTCCACTAGCTTTTGTCTAACTTTCGTAAATGACACTTTTTATTTTTATTTATAAATAGCTTTACAAATTATTCCAAATATCGTTAAGAGGAATAGATTTTCTCAAATCATAGTGGACCTCTCAACAGAGACTTGTAATCATAATTCAATGTTTCTGATAATTCAATCATTTAATATATATTTTTTAATTTCGTCGATAATCATATTGAAACAAATACGTTCATATAAAGCATTATACGTTTAAATACTTTGCTGACATTTTAAATTTATAACATATACACATATACATACATATTCATATATGTTCATTTAATGGTTCGTGAATCATTGGAATTTGGTCGAGGTTTAAATGAATGTATAAACATAGTTTAAAATCCTTGAGATTTAACTTAACAAACATTGCTTATCGTGTCAGAATAATATAAAGATAAAGTTTAAATTTAGTCGGAAATTTCGGGGTCGTCACAGTACCTACCCGTTAAAGAAATTTCGTCCCCGAAATTTGATAGAGGTCGTTATGGCTAACAATGAGATTGTTATTATGACGATTATGAAGTTTTATCATGTCTAAGAAGTATGGATAAAATAATTCGATTACTCGAAGCGTATGAGGGAAGTTATCGTAAATGAAGGAAATAAGATTATAGTGATTCGTCATATCTTTTGACGTCATCACAATTGATCTCCGAATTTAAAGAAAATCTTTGTAATTTATGTTGGATTTGATGCTTCGGTGATTAAGGAGATTATGATTCTCTTCGAATTAATACGATAATCCATCTTGATTTCTCTGTCGGGTATTTCACTATAAATCCACCTCCTTCATTTCCTTACAACTCACACCTTCTATTCTTTCTCCCTCAACTCATATTTTAAAATATTTGTCAATATGCTTCATCCAGTACTGATTCTTGATATACTCCTCACTTTCATATCTGTCGTTCTTCTTTTTCATCTGCCTCCGGAAGAATCTATTTACTTCTACTATACTCTCAGTTTTATAGTGTTTTTAGTTCTTCCGTGTCTTTATATTGCTATATGCATCGATATATACGGTTTATAATTTTTGGGTGGTTGTTGGATTTTATATCTTCCCTTATATTTCAAAGCCCCTGCTTTTGTCTTCTATAATCATTGACATCCACAGTTAATGATCCATTCTATTTGCTGCGATTTATACTCCAATTTCTATTTTGGAGTTTTGTCCTTTCGTTTCTTCTTCTTGCGATTAATCAACGTTTGTAATGGTCCAGTATTCGCAGATATGAATTTCAGAATGAACATAGTTAATGTTCTAAGAAGGAAATGGTAATGGCACGATCTTGATTTGTTAATTTACCAGAATACCCTAAAAAGACCGAATCATCAAGAAAATATATTCTTGATATTTTTAGAGATTAAATAGAATACAAGAGTCGTGTAACATGGAACATGATGACGGCATGGTCTGTGAATCGTCATGTCCCATTAGAAACTCAGCATGACTTACTGTAATATAATCACGTTGATCAAGTGTCATTATATTATACTAACTCATGCTTCAGTTCCCAACACTACTTCAAAACATTCATAATTTAAACTCGAAAGTTTATAGAATATAGAAACTAATAGTTTCTTATATGATGTAACACTGATAGCGCAAAGAGATAAATGACTTCAGATAAGATTAGTTGTGAAAATATCTTCAGAAATATCTGATAATGCTAAAAACGAACATATATTTCATAGCATTATTCCTCAAGAAAGACAAGCTTTTAGTTGCAATTGTTCTATTTACAAGAGATATTCGTTTAAATAATAAAAGGTGAAGACAAAAGGCAGATTCGACAAATTGAAGACAAAAAGGTCCAAAGAGCTAAAAAGTACAAGATACAATTAAAAAGGTTCAAAATATTGATGAGGAACGTCTCAAAATGACAAGAGTACAAGTTACAAGACGCAAAGTACACGATATAAAATTGTACGAAAGGACGTTCGAAAATCCGGAACCGGGACCTGAGCCAAGAAGAAACGCCCGACGCAACGGACCAAATATAATATAATATATATATAATTATATATAATTATATATTATATTATATATTATTATTATATTACGTCGGCAAGAAGAAAACAAACCAATTTGGCTGGATCCAGGGTGGCCATGCGACTCGCATGGCCAGAGGCACAAAATCCATGCGAGTCGCATGGAGTAAAAATGTTGGTCAGGTCCTATATAAAGCAAGTTTTCTGCGAGTTTTAAGAACAGAATATCTATCTCTCTATCTATACGATATATATATATATAATTTATATTTTAATTTTAATTTTAATTATAATTCTAATAATAAGGGTATGTTAGCGAATGTTGTAAGGGTGTAAGTCGAAATTCTGTCCGTGTAACGCTACGCTATTTTTAATCATTGTAAGTTATGTTCAACCTTTTTACATTAATGTCTCGTAGCTAAGTTATTATTATGCTTATTTAAAACGAAGTAATCATGATGTTGGGCTAATTACTAAAATTGGGTAATTGGGCTTTGTACCATAATTGGGGTTTGGACAAAAGAACGACACTTGTGGAAATTAGACTATGGGCTATTAATGGGCTTTATATTTGTTTAACTAAATGAAAGTTTGTTAATGTTAATATAAAGATTTACAATTGGGCGTCCCTATAAATTACCATATACACTCGATCGGACACGATGGGCGGGGTATTTATATGTACGAATAATCGTTCATTTAACCGGATACGGGAATGGATTAATAGCCACTAGAATAATTAAAACAGGGGTGAAATTACATTCAAGGGTAATTGGTGTAATTGTTAACAAAGTAGTAAAACCTTGGTTTACACGCAGTCGATAACCTGGTGTATTCATTAAACAAAGTATTAAAACCTTGTTACAATTCGAATCCCCAATTAGTTGGAATATTTATCTTCGGGTATAATAATAATTTGACAAGGACACTTGCAATTTATATTTTTGACTGATGGACTGTTATGGACAAAAACCAGACGGACATATTAAATAATCCAGGACAAAGGACAATTAACCCATGGGCATAAAACTAAAATCAACACGTCAAACACCATGATTACGGAAGTTTAAATAAGCATAATTCTTTTATTTCATATTTAATTTCCTTTATTTTATATTTAATTGCACTTCTAATTATCGCACTTTTATTTATTTTATTTTATCGCACTTTTAATTATCGTACTTTTTAATTATCGCAAGTTTATTTTACCGCACTTTTATTATTCGCAATTTCATTATCATTATTTACTTTACGCTTTAATTTAAGTCTTGTATTTATTTTACATTAGGTTTTAACTGCGACTAAAAGTCTTAAAATCGACAAACCGGTCATTAAACGGTAAAAAACCCCCTTTATAATAATAATATTACTTATATATATGTTTGTATTTTTATAAAAGTAAACTAATATAGCGTTGAGCTTTGTTTAAAGATTTCCCTGTGGAACGAACCGGACTTACTAAAAACTACACTACTGTACGATTAGGTACACTGCCTATAAGTGTTGTAGCAAGGTTTAAGTATATCCATTCTATAAATAAATAAATATCTTGTGTAAAATTGTATCGTATTTAATAGTGTTTCCTGCAAAAATTTAATAGTATTTTATACCCCTCTGCTTTGACATCAAGTATTTTTGGCGCCGCTGCCGGGGATTCGCCGAAGCGAAACGCCATATTTTTAATTTTTAAGTTATAATTAGTTTTTGTAAAACTTATATTTTTGTTTAAAAATTAAAAATATATAAAAATATATATTTTAAAGTGTATTTTAAGTTTTTCTTTATTATTTACAAAATATTAAAGTATTTGTATTTTATTTTAGTATTTTATTAAGTTTTTAGTTAAATTATATATTTATATCTTATATTATAAAACTGAAAATATAAAATAAATTTTAAAAATCACGTGACCTGTCAAATTGAACCTGTCAATTGAACCAGTCCAGTTCAGTCATGCGACTCGCATGACCCACCGGCTTATTTCATGCGACTCGCATAAGGAGTTTGACCAGGCCACCAATTTGCCCTAATTCTGCATTTAATGCGGAGTATAATATATTATTATTATTATTAAACCCTAATATTATTATTATTATTATAATTAAGTTTTTAGTTTATTTTATTTATATTACTTTTAAACTAGTTTTATTTATTATAAACTTAATACTTTTATTATAAAATATAAAAAAAATATTTTTATAAAAATTATACTTTTTACAACTTTTTGTATATTTTTATATTTTGTCCCTTTTTTAATCGTTGTAGCGTAATATTTGTATTTTTTAGCTCATATTTAATTTTAAACTTAGTTTTTGCTATAGTTATTTTTACTCCTAGATTTTTAGGCTTTGCCGTAGAATTCCTTAAGTGCTTTTTCTTTAGACTAAGATTTAGGTGCTTTAGAATTTTGCGACGCCTTTTTAAGTTTTAGTTTTTTTTTTAAGTTATTTCTATTTGGGATTTAGTTTTTCCTGTAAGCTTTAATATTTTTAGACCTTTTACTATGTACCAATTATCATTCCAATTAGTAATTTCAATCTGCGATTATAATTTTAAGTTAGTTGTAGTAATAAGGTTAGGTTAGTCAAGTATTTTTAAGTTTTTATAAGTTTCTTTTATTTTTCCGTCACCTTTTATTTTTCAACCATTTTTTTCTTTTTCTACCTTTTTCGACGAACTCTTTTTCTCTCCTATTTCTCGCTATTCTAGTTTTTAGGACTTAGAATTTTTTCTACTTCTTATCTAAATTTCTTAAAATTACGAAAATTTATTTTAAGTGGTTAAATTAATAGACATCAAAATTTTCTGGTTCGTAGTGATAGTTGGATTTGTACGTGGACCGGGTTATTGGAGCCAAACAGTCCTCAATTATATTGAGACCAAACGAATCCTGCCCCTCTGCTGCATCTTTTGGCTATTCGAAACGTGGGCAAAATCAGAAAAGTCTATTGATTGGATAACTTATTATAATTTTTCTTTCCTTTTAAAAACTAATAGGATATTCAGTGAATGCACCGAGCAAGACGTTCATCACCTTTTGTACGTTCACCACCTGTAACTAGATCAAGACATCGTTTAACAAATATAACCGCCGTTGATTTTTCTTTAGAATCGTCATCTAGTCGACCAAGTACTTCAGTTCAAATTTCCGATAATCCATTTTTTGAACCCAACCTCACAATTGAGAATCCAGAGAATATTCAGGAACGGTTCGTAGATCCTGAACCACTAAACTTTCCTCCGGAACCACCAATCATTCAAACAGAGATTGTTGAGGAACGAACCATTAAATCAGAATCATCTAGTGATACCGATTCAACAAATTCAATTATGGAGAATCTGGAACCTTTAAGTATGGAAGACCGAATGAGAGCTAAACGCACTGGCCAAGGTCACGCAATTACTCATCCAGACATTAATGCGCCAGATTATGAAATCAAAGGACAAATTCTACACATGGTGACTAATCAATGCCAATTTAGTGGTGCGCCGAAGGAAGATCCAAATGAACATCTACGTACCTTTAATAGGATCTGCACACTATTTAAAATACGAGAAGTGGAGGATGAACAGATATATCTCATGTTATTTCCCTGGACTTTAAAGGGAGAAGCCAAAGATTGGTTGGAATCGTTACCTGAAGGGGCGATCGATACATGGGACGTTTTAATTGACAAATTTCTTAAACAATTTTTTCCTGCATCTAAAGCCGTAAGACTTCAAGCAGAAATTGTTACGTTCACACAGAAGCCAAATGAAACTCTATATGAGGCGTGGACAAGATATGGAAAGTTATTAAGAGGATGTCCGCAACATGGTTTAGACACCTGTCAAATAGTACAAATATTCTACCGAGGATGCGACATCACTACAAGAAAAGACATAGATATAGCAGCTGGTGGTTCTATTATGAAGAAAACCGAAACTGATGCTTACAAAATTATTGATAATACTGCTTCCCACTCACATGAGTGGCACCAAGAAAAAGACATCGTTAGATCATCTAAAGCAGCTAGAGCCGATTCTAGCCATGACTTAGATTCCATTTCGGCAAAGAAAGATGCTGTGGAGAGACGAATGGAAAAGATGACTAAAGATATTCACTCAATACGAATTAGTTGTGAGCAGTGTGGAGGACCACATTTGACAAAAGATTGTCTCAGTATTGAATTAACAATGGAACAAAGAGAGAATATTTCATACATAAACCAAAGGCCTGGAAATAATTATCAGAATAATTATCAACCGCCAAGACCGATTTACAATCAAAACCAGAATTATAACCGAAATATTCCATACAACAACCAACAAGTTCCTAGCAATCAACAAGTATCCAATAATACTTACAATCAGCAAAGACCAAATTTTCAAAACAAACCACCACAACAAACCGACGAGAAAAAGCCAAATTTAGAAGATATGATGACGAAGCTAGTTGAAACTCAAACGCAGTTTTTCACATCTCAAAAACAAACCAATGAACAAAATGCTCAAGCATTTAGAAATCAACAAGCTTCTATTCAAAATCTGGAACAAGAAGTAAGTAACCTAGCAAGGTTAATAGGTGAAAGAAAACCGGGAAGTCTACCTAGTGATACAAATGCTAACCCCCGGAATGAAACAGCTAAAGCTATTACCACAAGAAGTGGTACAACACTTAAACCACCTGAAATACCTGTAACTTCTGATGAAACTATTCCTACTCCACAAGAACCACAACCTGATCAAGATAAGGAAAAAGAACCGGTAGTTGAAAAGATTAATGAAGATAACACAGCTAAGGATAAACCTTATGTTAAACCATATCAACCACCACTTCCTTATCCGAGTAAAATGAAGAAAGAAAAACTTGAAGCCGAGCAATCCAAATTCTTGGATATGTTTAAACAGATAAATGTAAATCTTCCTTTCATTGATGTGATTTCAGGAATGCCTAGATATGCTAAATTCTTGAAAGATCTAATCTCAAATAGAAAGAAAATGGAAGAACTCTCGGCTGTTACTATGAATGCTAATTGCTCAGCAGTGCTGTTGAATAAGATACCAGAAAAGCTATCTGATCCAGGAAGTTTCACAATTCCATGTTTTCTGGGTAGTCTTAGTTCAATAGAAGCATTGGCAGACTTAGGTGCTAGTATAAATCTAATGCCGTATTCACTATACACTAAACTAGACCTTGGAGAATTGAAACCAACAAGAATAAGTATACAACTAGCCGATAGATCAATAAAATATCCTAGAGGGATAATGGAGAACATGCTAGTTAAAGTTGGTACTTTAGTATTTCCAGTAGATTTTGTTGTTTTGGACATGGAAGAAGATTCTCAAGTTCCTCTCATATTAGGAAGACCATTCTTAAACACGGCTAAAGCAATGATAGACGTGTTTGGTAAGAAACTGACCCTAAGTATAGAGGATGAGAGTGTTACCTTTTCAGTTGATAGAGTAATGCAACAACCACAATCTGCAGATGATACATGTTATTATATTCAAACTTTAGATGCACATGCAGAATTATTAGAAGAATTTCCAGAATTACAAGGAACAGGAGAATGTTCTTTAGGAGAAGGTAATGAACCAATTGATGAAGCTGAAATGTTAGCTACACTTATAGCTAATGGATATGAACCAACAACAGAAGAAATTCAAATGCTAAAAGAAGAAGACAGATATCGATATAAATCATCGATAGAAGAACCTCCGAAATTAGAGTTAAAGCCACTTCCAAACCATTTGGAATACGCTTATTTACATGGTGAATCTGAATTACCTGTAATAATATCGTCTTCTCTTACTAAAAATGAGAAATCACAACTCATTTCTGTGTTGAAAGCTCATAAACCAGCCATTGCATGGAAGATTCATGATATTAAAGGAATAAGTCCTTCGTATTGCACACATAAAATCCTTATGGAAGAAGGTCATAAAACGTATGTGCAACGCCAACGAAGACTAAATCCTAATATGCAAGATGTAGTTAAGAAAGAGATTATTAAACTGCTAGATGCAGGTTTAATTTATCCAATCTCTGATAGTCCATGGGTAAGCCCAGTTCAATGCGTACCTAAGAAGGGTGGCATGACTGTCATTACAAATGAGAAAAATGAGCTTATTCCTACTAGGACTATGACAGGATGGCGTATATGTATTGATTATAGAAAATTAAATGACGCCACCAGAAAAGATCACTTTCCCTTACCTTTCATAGATCAAATGTTGGAAAGATTAGCCGGAAATAGTTACTATTGTTTTCTAGATGGATTTTCCGGATATTTTCAAATTCCAATAGCACCCGAAGATCAAGAGAAAACCACATTCACGTGCCCTTATGGTACTTTTGCTTACAAACGCATGCCATTTGGACTTTGTAACGCCCCTGCAACCTTTCAAAGGTGTATGATGGCGATTTTTCATGACATGATAGAAGAATGCATGGAAGTATTCATGGATGACTTTTCAGTCTTCGGTGATACATTTAAATCATGTCTAGTTAATCTGGAACGAATGCTAATTAGATGCGAAAAATCAAATCTAGTACTTAATTGGGAGAAATGCCATTTCATGGTTAAAGAAGGCATCGTTCTTGGACATAAAATTTCAAAAGAAGGAATTGAAGTGGATAGAGCTAAAGTAGATGTAATTGCTAAACTTCCACATCCCACCAATGTTAGAGGAGTTAGGAGTTTTCTAGGGCATGCCGGTTTTTACCGACGTTTCATAAAAGATTTTTCTAAAATTGCCACTCCTATGAATAAACTCCTAGAAAAGGATGCGCCATTCATCTTTTCAGATGAGTGTATCAAATCTTTTAATATTCTTAAAGAAAAACTCACTAATGCACCAATCATGATAACACCAAATTGGAATCTACCATTTGAACTAATGTGCGATGCAAGTGATTTTGCAATGGGAGCCGTTTTAGGACAAAGGATTGAAAAACGATTTCAACCTATATATTATGCTAGTAAGACATTACAAGGAGCACAAACGAACTATACAACTACTGAAAAAGAACTCCTTGCTATTGTCTTTGCTTTTGACAAATTTCGATCATATCTCGTTCTAGCAAAAACGGTGGTCTATACCGACCATTCTGCTCTTAGATACCTATTTTCAAAACAAGATGCTAAACCAAGATTAATCCGTTGGATCTTACTCTTACAAGAGTTTGATATTGAAATCCGAGATAAAAAGGGAGCAGAAAATCTCGCCGCTGATCATCTTTCTCGTCTTGAAAATCCCGAATTAGAAGTTCTAAATGAATCAGCCATACAAGACAACTTTCCTGATGAATATCTATTGAAGATAGATTATAAAGAAATCCCATGGTTTGCAGACTATGCAAACTACTTAGTTTGTGGATTCCTTGAAAAAGGATTATCGTACCAAAGACGAAAGAAATTCTTCAGTGATATAAAACACTATTTATGGGAAGATCCACATCTGTTTAAAAGTTGTCCCGATGGAATAATACGCCGATGTGTATTTGGAGATGAAGCTAGTAAAATTTTAAACCATTGTCACACAGGACCAACAGGAGGGCATTATGGGCCTCAACTAACAGCAAGAAAAGTTTATGAAGCTGGATTCTATTGGCCTACAATTTACAAAGACGCACACCTTCTTTGCAAATCCTGTGATGCATGTCAAAGGGCCGAAAAAATAAGTCAACGTGATGAAATGCCACAAAATGTCATCCAAGTATGTGAAGTATTTGACATTTGGGGTATTGACTTTATGGGTCCATTTCCAAAATCTCATAATAATCTATATATACTCGTAGCCATTGATTATGTATCTAAATGGGCGGAAGCACAAGCTCTCCCAACTAACGATGCACGAGTTGTAGTCAACTTTTTAAAACGTCTTTTTGCAAGGTTTGGAACACCGAAAGCTTTAATAAGTGATCGGGGTACTCATTTCTGTAATAATCAACTTGAGAAAGTTCTTAAAAGATATGGAGTAACTCATAAAATCTCCACCGCATATCATCCACAAACAAGTGGACAAGTTGAAAATACCAACCGAGCTTTAAAACGTATTCTAGAGAAAACCGTAGGATCAAATCCGAAGGAATGGTCCATTAAATTGGAGGATGCACTCTGGGCTTTTAGAACAGCCTACAAAACTCCAATTGGAACCACACCTTTTAGACTTGTTTATGGAAAATCATGTCATCTTCCAGTAGAAATTGAACACAAAGCATTTTGGGCTTTGAAAACATGTAATCTTGATTTACATGAAGCTGGACGTCTACGATTAAGTCAACTAAACGAATTAGAAGAATTAAGACATGAAGCATACGAAAATTCATTAATCTATAAAGAAAGAACGAAGAAATGGCATGATAAAAGAATCAGAAGTTCAAAAGAATTTAAAGAAGGAGACAGAGTTCTTCTTTTCAATTCACGATTCAAGCTATTTCCTGGAAAATTGAAATCAAGATGGTCTGGACCATTCATAGTCAAAAGAGTTTTCCCATACGGAACGATAGAATTGATAAATTCAAATGGGATTGAATTTAAAGTTAATGGTCACAGAGTTAAACATTACATACATGGTCCGATGGAAGTCGACAACGAAGTTAATCACAATTTCGACACCACAGCTAACTAAGTGTGGGGAGAATCAAGTCTTTAAAGGATAATATATATTTCTGTTAGAGTTAGATTGTCTGTTTTCGTGTAGTTCTCGAAAATGGAACACGTATGGTCTTTCCCTAGCAGACCCTAAAGAACTAGTCTTCTCCCCCCATTCTGAATTTTTATTTTTTTAGGTTTTTACGAAATGAAGACTGCCTGTGAACTAAACCATGGTCTAATGCTACACGCTTTGATCACTAAACGTAATAATGACATACTACCGAGCGAATTAGTATCAGTAATCAGAGAAAGAATGGACGGAGTTAGAAAAGGATCCAGATGCGAAGATAATAAGTTACAATTTGGTAAAGGAAAATCAAAATCCGCAGCGAAAAGAAGAGCACGACACCTAGAACAATGTCACAAATGCGGAAAATGGTCACATGGAGGTAAATGTTCAAATAATCAAACCTATTCAAATACCGAATTTGTTACTTTATGCAGAGACGGACCGTTCATATGTTTAGAAGAAAAGACACTGAATGCTCGAGGTTACGCCTATGTAGCCATGGAAAACCAATTAAACCGACTATCTTATGAATGGAATAGATCATATAACTAAGAAATCTATTTCACAGGTATGTCTGTACAGTTTTTATTTTTATTTTTATTTTTAACCTTTTGATAATAAACGCTAATTTGTTCGCTAAAAAGTATTAAATTGGTATTGAATAAAATTAGGTTTGGCGACCGAAATTATTGATATCGTTCAAAAATTTATTACATCACTGCGAAATTTAACGTTTATTCTTAAGGTATAAATATCTTTAATCAATCAACCCAAAATATTTCAAAAATTCGTCATGAGTCAAATTAGGTCTTGGAACCGAAATTACTTTACCGAAAAGAGGGGCGCATATTTTTGATAATATTTGATTGATTAAAGTGGGATAAAAAGACAAAAAGATTTTTAATTTTATTTTTACCATATTTTTAAAATTAATATTTAAATCTTAAATTAAGATTGTAAATTTTGTAAAAACAATATATTTAAAATTGTAAATATTTGAAAAATTAATATAAGTTTGATATGAATTTATGAATTTTTAAATTAAGTTTGGTGTGAATTTTTAAAATATAAATTTTTAAATTTATGAATTTTTAAATTAAGTTTGGTGTGAATTTTTAATATTAATTTTGAATTTTATATTTAAGTTGTGTGAATTTAAAAACAAAAATTTACTTTATCTCATTAAGTTAAGAATATGATTTTTAAAATTCGTCGTAAGTTGAAGACTAGGTCTTTGAACCGAAATTGCTTTACCCGAGGGAGGGACGAGAACTTTTATTATCATTATTTTTAATCTTTTTGATTTAAAGTATGCCAAAAAAAAAAAAAAAAAAAAATTAAAAAATCCAAAAATCTAAGCTTTTAAAACAATCGCTTGAAAATGACAAAATTTTAAAATTTTGTCGAGGGACAGACTAGGGCATCGTCCCGAAACGACCTCGTCTTAAAAAGAAACAAAATTTTTAAAATTTTATTAAATTTTATGTTTTAAAAGTATAAGGTTTTTATAAAAAAAAAAAAAAAAAAAAAAAAAAAAAAAAAATTACCTGGAAAATACCCCCATGCGACTCGCATGGGGGTAGGCTCTAAATCATGCGACTCGCATGACTTCCAAAAACTGGCCAGAATAGAAAAACCCAGCGATCTGTTCTCTGTCTTCACAAAACACACACACATACACGAACTTACTCCAAAACCCTCTCAAAAATCCGCCATTTTTCACCAAATTTCTTGCAAGACTTCACAACAATCATGCCTAGATTCAGTAGTCTCAACCCCTTCAGGAGAAAGGTAAAGATTTCACCCCTAATCTCTTTAAATTCGAATTTTTGTGTTCTTGAGCTAGAAATTTTATATTTTGATTTTGTTAAATTTAGGTGTAATTAGAGCTAAATTGTTGTTATATTATGCATGTATATCCTAGATAGAAGCTATTTAACATGAATTGAAGCTAAAAACTTCAAATTTTTAAGAATCTAGGGTTTGTGTTCTTGAGCAATTTGGGGCTTTTTGATATAAACAGGTTATGGCCGATTTTTGTCATGAATTGTTGCTAAATTAAGTAGTGTAACATGTTTAGGTAGTTAATTGATCCAAACTTTGAGCCTAAACATGTTTTTGAGAATTAAAGTGGACTTTTTAAGTCTAAAAATTCATGAACTTGGATAATTTGATATAAAGGCCATTTGAAACTTGTTTCATTGCTAGTAGTGATTATTTTGGCATGTTATTTGAGATAAATGCTTATGAACTTGATGTACATTTTTCGTATATGCTTATTTGACAAAGTGTAGACTTGACAAAAATATGAAAATGAGCACTAGTTTGATTTGAATGCCATGTAACAAATGTTTAATTGTTATAATAATTATTGTTGACAAGTTTAAGAGTTTAAATGTGATAAAACATTGTACACATTTTCGTATGTAAAAGTATATAATTGTTATTTTTAGGAAAATATGTATAAAATGTGTTATGAATTGAACATGTCATCATAATTGTTTCAAGTTATTATTTTGCTAACACTAATGCATATTTGGATGCACAAATTTTGTGTTTAATGTGTTTTGCAGAGAAATACAGATACGGACGGTGCATCATCGTCCAGACAACCAGAGCCCGAACCGGAAATGTTTTATGAACAAGAACAACATATGCACCAAGAAGAAGAACAACATGAGGATCAACATATTCCATATCACGATCAAGATCAATTATTCATGAATCAGTTTCGTCAATTCGCTCCACATCAAATGATTCTGAGCTTAGACATTAATGAAGATCAGTTACACCCAAATCTGAGATTTGATCGATGTTGGATAGAGTATCCAGATTATCAAAAGAACATGCACATTCTCTACTTTAAGGTTGTTGAAATGCCAAGGGCAATTGACTGGGTACCTTTGGAAACAGTTGACCTTGCCGAACCAATTCGGGAATTATTGGTGCAAAGGTATGGTAATTCTCAGTTTAACGATTGGATGCGCCTATTTTCCATTCGTAGAACCATATATAGGGAATGGTGTATAGAATTACTTAGTACTATTAAGTTAAACAGTGATGTTAGGAGGATAGATGATAGAAGCTTTATTAGATTTCTGTTAGGTGGACGCATGTACAGAATGTCTATGATAGATTTAGCCAGGGCCTTACAGATTTACACCCCTGCTGAACTTTTGAGCCCCGACTGTAATAGCCTGATTGCCCAAGGAGAAAGGATAGATAGGGAATTTGATATTAACGCCGTCTAGAGGCGTATGTCCCACTTTAATGAATTTCACGCCAGTGGAAATCATACATACTTAGATATAGATAGAGCTGAACTCCGGGTGATTCATAGATTCTTAGCAAACACAATTACACAAAGGGGTAAGAATAAGGAGAAATTGACCGTAAACGATTTGTTCTACCTCAAGTGTATTAGAGACCCGAGGAGTTTCGTTAACATTCCCTATTGTGTTGGTTATTATCTTGCTAATGTAGTTTCGGGGATGAAATCGGGGAGTATTATAGGTGGTGGTATTTTCATTACTCTCATTGGAGAGTATTTAGGTGTAGATAAGCACCAAGGGGGTCCAATGAACGAAATAGAGGACGAAGGTGAAACTATAAGTTCAAACCTTTATCACGGTGCAAGGGTATTATTGATGAGACGTGGTCGGGTATATCGATACGAGGGACCTCAGCGACAGGTAGAAAGAGGTTCGGATGACGAAATGGAAGAGGCGAACAACATTATAGGAGTTGTTCGGGAGACTGCTCTTGATTTAGGCGTTCGTATGGAGGATGAATACATGACGAACTATGATAGGCATATGCAGTACGAGGCATGGCAACGTCGGAATGACTACGAGCATTCCCGGCAACGAGAGCATGGCCGATGGGATTATCATCAGCGCCAAATTATAAGCCAGTTGCAGCCTGGCGAGATGTATTATCCGACCCGACCCGCATACTATCCCGCACATCAGCCAGAAATGAGACCACCCTATGATTCATATGATTATGACGCAGCATACCAGTTCACCTATAATCAGCCATGGAACCCGGACGCAAACATGAATTGGGATCCATATCCTAATTTTCCTCCTAACCCACCTCCTGATCAGTAGAGATAAGTTGGTAATTTATATTTTTATTATTTTAAACACTTAACATTTTAATTACATTTATGTAATGTTTGATATTTCTATTATTATTATGTACTAATATTTTTCTTATAATTTGAAAGTGGGATGCCAAAGTTCCATTTCAAATTGCATGTATGATTATATTTGTATTGTATGTATTTTATGTTATGTACACAACAGGGTAAAACAACGCATTTTCAAAGACTGGCATTAAGTTCAGCAAAAGCAACTAATTTTGACGACAAGATGCAAAATATATGAGAAATAACAACAAGACGGAATGAACAAATGATGTGCACCATTTATCATTCAGCAAACAAACGCCAATATATTTGGAAACTTTGGTAAAAATTTAATCATTTTCACACAAATCACCCTCAATAATTTAAATTGTTACTGATTTCTTGCAAATGAGGGCATTGCAAGATCTTAAGTGTGGGAAGGGGTTAAATTCTTTCGGATTTTAACATTTTTTACTTTATACACTTGGTTACCATTAAAAATACTAGTAAAGCAGTAGTTGTATTAGAATCTAGTGCTCTCTGATAAAAAAGAACAGCCCTAGTCTTATATACTAACTACTCAATTCTAGTAAAATTTTTCAAAATTTTCAATTAAATGAATTCAAAATCATGTTTATACATATTTATGAACGATAAAACTAGGTTTTAACACCGAAATTATTGTTACCTCGGAAAGGACATAAATTGAGAAACAAACTAAAATGTTAAAATTCATTTAAAATGGAATAGAGGACGATAAAAAGGAAAATAAAAGCCAAGTGTGGGAAAATTTACCAAGTTATTTTAAACATATGTCACATATATCTGTAACAAATAACTGAAAATACTTTTGCTTTGGACTAAACTAAACTGTTTTACCCGATAAAAGAAAAGAAGAGATGGATCTACACGATGAATCAATTCCATCATTAAAAGGAAGTAAAGTCTTCCGAAAAAGACACGCGCTTCTTGATTTAGGTCATGAAGTTGTCGTCCAGACCAGCTGTAGGTTGACGAAAAATCTAGAAAAGTCATCACTAAAATCAGCAGGAAATCCACGGACCTCAGCATTAAACAGGGTCGCCAAGTGGTCAGATTTATCCTAACCATGAGAAGGATTTATCTCGTATAATGGGGGGGCACCATGCAAATTAGCTGGATAAGACTAATGAATCAGATCCCCAGAAAGGATAATCTCCTTAAAGATTAAAAATCAGCTTTTAAGCCTGATATTACTCAATCCTTAAGATTGACCTTAAAGATTGAGAATTCAAACTCATGGAATTCAATGATATCTAAACTCGAGCTTGAACGAGAAAATATTTTGATCAAAACTACAAACCGATTTGTTTTCTGAAAATCCATTTTCAATGCGTTCAATACCATTGAACGTAAAATCCTAGGAATTCACCTGGAATTCATTAGGTCACCTGAACCAAATCGGGTGTCAACCGTAAGAACGGTGGTTGCATAGCATGGTCGGAGAGAGGACCTTGTGCCAGACCGAAAAATCATAGGATGATCTTTACTATCGCTCCTACCAAGTATATTTCTAGCATCCGACACGTTTAATAAGACCATAATCATCTGCATGTCATAGGACATTGCCTTAACAGTTTCTTGTTCAACGCTTTCCTTTACAACCGGACGGTAGTTTGCCGAAAGGTAATATACGGAACAAGTAAACTGGACGTGTTGCTTTCCAAATACAAAGTTAGCAAGTGGGTGACACAAAACCGCAAGTTTTGAGCTAAAATTTTCAAATCTGAAACCCACCAAACCCACAAAAATATTTTGCAAACACCGGTAAAGGGTTATTCCGGAAAACTTATCTAGGGTAAAAACTAGATTTTGAAAGATCAAATGTTTTCATAAAGATCCAATTTCCTTAATGGATCTAAATTTTTATAGTCATGTGGGACTGTAAACCATATCGTTACTACCATTGTTTATACCGCCGTATAGAAATCACTGATGTACAAAGTATGAAGAATAAAGAAGTGATTCTAGTATTTCAAGACGATATTGCTTGAGGACAAGCAACGCTCAAGTGTGGGAATATTTGATAATGCTAAAAACGAACATATATTTCATAGCATTATTCCTCAAGAAAGACAAGCTTTTAGTTGCAATTGTTCTATTTACAAGAGATATTCGTTTAAATAATAAAAGGTGAAGACAAAAGGCAGATTCGATAAATTGAAGACAAAAAGGTCCAAAGAGCTAAAAAGTACAAGATACAATTAAAAAGGTTCAAAATATTGATGAGGAACGTCTCAAAATGACAAGAGTACAAGTTACAAGACGCAAAGTACACGATATAAAATTGTACGAAAGGACGTTCGAAAATCCGGAACCGGGACCTGAGCCAAGAAGAAACGCCCGACACAACGGACCAAAAATATCTAGTCTACTATGCACAAGAATATAATATAATATATATATAATTATATATAATTATATATTATATTATATATTATTATTATATTACGTCGGCAAGAAGAAAACAAACCAATTTGCCTGGATCCAGGGTGGCCATGCGACTCGCATGGCCAGAGGCACAAAATCCATGCGAGTCGCATGGAGTAAAAATGTTGGTCAGGTCCTATATAAAGCAAGTTTTCTGCGAGTTTTAAGAACAGAATATCTATCTCTCTATCTATACGATATATATATATATATAATTTATATTTTAATTTTAATTTTAATTATAATTCTAATAATAAGGGTATGTTAGCGAATGTTGTAAGGGTGTAAGTCAAAATTCTGTCCGTGTAACGCTACGCTATTTTTAATCATTGTAAGTTATGTTCAACCTTTTTACATTAATGTCTCGTAGCTAAGTTATTATTATGCTTATTTAAAACGAAGTAATCATGATGTTGGGCTAATTACTAAAATTGGGTAATTGGGCTTTGTACCATAATTGGGGTTTGGACAAAAGAACGACACTTGTGGAAATTAGACTATGGGCTATTAATGGGCTTTATATTTGTTTAACTAAATGAAAGTTTGTTAATGTTAATATAAAGATTTACAATTGGGCGTCCCTATAAATTACCATATACACTCGATCGGACACGATGGGCGGGGTATTTATATGTACGAATAATCGTTCATTTAACCGGACACGGGAATGGATTAATAGCCACTAGAATAATTAAAACAGGGGTGAAATTACATTCAAGGGTAATTGGTGTAATTGTTAACAAAGTAGTAAAACCTTGGTTTACACGCAGTCGATAACCTGGTGTATTCATTAAACAAAGTATTAAAACCTTGTTACAATTCGAATCCCCAATTAGTTGGAATATTTATCTTCGGGTATAATAATAATTTGACAAGGACACTTGCAATTTATATTTATGACTGATGGACTGTTATGGACAAAAACCAGACGGACATATTAAATAATCCAGGACAAAGGACAATTAACCCATGGGCATAAAACTAAAATCAACACGTCAAACACCATGATTACGGAAGTTTAAATAAGCATAATTCTTTTATTTCATATTTAATTTCCTTTATTTTATATTTAATTGCACTTCTAATTATCGCACTTTTATTTATTTTATTTTATCGCACTTTTAATTATCGTACTTTTTAATTATCGCAAGTTTATTTTACCGCACTTTTATTATTCGCAATTTCATTATCATTATTTACTTTACGCTTTAATTTAAGTCTTGTATTTATTTTACATTAGGTTTTAACTGCGACTAAAAGTCTTAAAATCGACAAACCGGTCATTAAACGGTAAAAAACCCCCCTTTATAATAATAATATTACTTATATATATGTTTGTATTTTTATAAAAGTAAACTAATATAGCGTTGAGCTTTGTTTAAAGATTTCCCTGTGGAACGAACCGGACTTACTAAAAACTACACTACTGTACGATTAGGTACACTGCCTATAAGTGTTGTAGCAAGGTTTAAGTATATCCATTCTATAAATAAATAAATATCTTGTGTAAAATTGTATCGTATTTAATAGTGTTTCCTGCAAAAATTTAATAGTATTTTATACCCCTCTGCTTTGACATCAATATCGCGGATATTTATAATGAAAGATATGATAATATCTTAGAATTTCTAATATTGATGGATGATGATGAAGATTTGTCTGTAAAGGTTTAGAATAAAGAGTAAGGTATTCGTTAATGACTTTAGCAGGCACTGAATCATTTGGATTCTTTGAAGGCAGATTTAGTCTTTGTGATTTGTCCACAGCCTCCTTCATAGTCTGTTCAATCCATTTTCCAGTTCCAAACCTTCTCTTTTTCTCAGCTTTACCACCTTACTATTCTTTGTCATCAAACTTTTTACTGTTAAGATCGTTTACAATTTTTGATGCTTCGTCAGCATTTCAAGAACTAGTTTGCAGTTCAAAATATTTTTTAGAACTTCACATTCAAAGTATGTAAGTCCAGGAGATAGACGTTTTACGTACACATATAACTGTTGGCGTAGACATGCTGCGAGATTTCAAAATACTGGTTACTATTTTCCGATGATTCGTATGACAGTTCTTGTTACAAGATGCGAATGAGTAAATGATGTGATTTCAATAAATATAATGATTTTTCGAAAAGTCAAAGATAATTGAAGTTGTTGGTAAGTTTATTGCTAAGGTGGCGAGATATGAAAGGTCCCCAGTAACGATGACGAAAGGGCAACATATCTATCGAGGTTATAATAAGACTAGTCCGACTAAAAAGTCAAAGTTGACTTGCTGGAGCTGTGATAAAACTGTCTACTTTGAAAAGGAATTCAAAAGTCATTTTAGCTAATAAATGCCAAAGGGTCTGACACAGATACGCGTCAAACTATGACTTTGGCTTCGAGAGCTTTTTAGGTACATAAATGTGGGTAATATGTGGTTGGATCATCATCTCGATTGTTCATTGTTTGAAGTGTCTTTGAAAACTTCGGAGAGTTTGAACACAGTTTGTAATCGTTAATATACATATGATGTTCAAACACAGTTTTGAAGACAAATTATAGCTTTGAAAGATGTAGGAATCTAAGAGTGATGTCTTCTGTTAAATCATGACTTGGATTTTGATTTGTCAAAATCAGAATGCGTAATCAAATTTGGGTGAGAATGGTTGTTTTGATTTCTATACAAGAATGTATATTGTGGTGAGATTTTGGGAGTATAGTTGATGATTTGCTTAATCAGATTCGAAAAATGTAACATATTAATTGTGAATTTATATATCTCTCGGGTATTACCTACCCGTTAATTTTTTTTTTTTCACAATTAATATTTTGTACAACAGAATTTTATTACAGTCTTTATGAAAATATATATGTGCATATTTTCTTCAGATGTAACATAGATTTAATGAGTTAATATTAAATTAAACTCATTTGATTTACGGTTGAAACTAGAACTGAATAATCCCTAAAGACTTTAGAAATTACATAACTTTTACGGAGTATTTATTCAATAAAATTGAAATTATGAATTAATACTTCGTTATTTGTTGGTGTTTGTGGAATTCTTGTGAATTTCGCATGGTACGAATAATGTTATTTGAAAAGTTTTGAGTACATCGACGGTGAAAGTGAAAAATCAAACTTATATTTGAATAATTCATTTGATTTATTATGAATTGGGAATTATTGAATTGAGGCAGAGATTGTAGTTAATGATGGTTAAGTTATGGATGAAGGACGTACATTATTGCATATTAGTAACATGAATTAACCGAGTAGTTAAGATTCACACATAATAGCTTAGTACGGAAATATTTATTATGGTCTAAAGATTTATATATATAAGATATACATATAAATCCTTCAGTGGAAATGAGTTAATACTTCATAACTCATTGATATGACATACTTGTTGTTGATTTATAATGATGTCCACGGTGATTCTTGAACTGACGGAGTTTGTGATGTTATAGGTGCTGCTGATTCTGACAACGCTGATGGCACTGACTATACAGGTGATGTTCATGGTACTGTTGATGCTGTTGGTAAATCAAGTCTAGCTTGTAAACCACACATCATTCTTGTCAGGGTTTCTACTCTTCCTTCTATCATTTGGGTTCACTCATCTAATTTATGGTTAGGGCTAGAATAGATAATCTCTAAGACTTTAGAGACTACATAATCGTCGCAAAATGTTTCTCCAATGAAGTTATGAATCAATACTTCATCGTTTGTTGTTGTTGGTATTCCTTGGTATCTATAGAGTGTATGTCATTGGTACTCGTGGGATATAGGTTGTGATGTTGAAGTGTGGGATGCGGATGTTACTGTTGGTGGTGGTGATGGTACTGTTGGTGTTGCTGATGGTGGTACTGGTTATGCTGCTGGTGCTGCTGTTGGTGTTTGTAACCCTTGCACCATATTCTCTAAAGCCACTACTCGAGTGCGAAGCTCGTTGACTTCTTCTATTACATCGGGGTGATTGTCGGTTCGGACGAGCGGATAAATAAAATCTAGAATTTGATGTAGTATATAATCGTGACGAGATACTCTGGAAATGAGAGAGAAAATGGTGTTTCGGACCGGTTCGCCGGTAAGTGCTTCAGGTTCATCGCCAAGAGGGCAATGTGGTGGATGGAAGGGATCACCTTCTTCTTGTCTCCAATTATTGAGGAGGCTACGAACCTATCCCCAATTCATCCAGAATAGATGATGGCTAATTGGTTGATCCATTCCGGTCACACTGCTTTCGGAGCTTGAGTGGGATTCCATATCGGAATTCGAGGGACTTGAACTAATGACGAATTCCATTTCGTTCGATTGAATAAAGGATTTTTCGATATGAAATGATTTTTCGGCTATCGGGTGGTATTCTAATTACATAGAATATCTATATATATAGCGCAAAAGATTTCGTAGATTACGGAGGAATTTACGGGATATGTCAGGCAAAGTTTACAGTAACAGATACGCTAAGATATGGATTAGCAGATACCCTAAGATATGAATTTTGTCTATACACTATTCATGCAATCAATGCAGTAAGACATGTCTAGACTAAGAATGATAAGCAGGCAATTTCCGACAAAAATAATAAGCAAAACTTTTGACATGCAGACACGGTCGAAGTCCAGGCTCACTAATGCATCCTAACGACTATCAGTTAGACACACTAATGCAGACCTGGTTCGCTAATGTAGTGACCCGAACTTTTCCATGTTTATATATATTAATTGAGATTGATATTTACATGATTAAATGTTTCCAACATATTAAGCAATCAAACTTGTTAAGACTTGATTAATTGAAATTGGTTTCATATAGACAATTGACTACCCAAGTTGACTGGTGATTCACGAATGTTAAAACTTATAAAAACTATATGATGACATATATATGGATATATATATAGTTAACATGATACTATGATAAGTAAACATATCATTAAGTATATTAACAATGAACTACATATGTAAAAACAAGACTACTAACTTAATGATTTTGAAACGAGACATATATGTAACGATTATCGTTGTAACGACATTTAATGTATATATATCATATTAAGATATATTCGTACATCATAATATCATGATAATATAATAATTTAAAATCTCTTTTGATATTATAAACATTGGGTTAACAACATTTAACAAGATCGTTAACCTAAAGGTTTCAAAACAACATTTACATGTAACGACTAACGATGACTTAACGACTCAGTTAAAATGTATATACATGTAGTGTTTTAATATGTATTCATACACTTTTGAAAGACTTCAAGACACTTATCAAAATACTTCTACTTAACAAAAATGCTTACAATTACATCCTAGTTCAGTTTCATCAACAATTCTACTCGTATACACCCGTATTCGTACTCGTACAATACACAGCTTTTAGATGTATGTACTATTGATATATACACTCCAATGATCAGCTCTTAGCAGCTCATGTGAGTCACCTAACACATGTGGGAACCATCATTTGGCAACTAGCATGAAATATCTCATAAAATTACAAAAATATGAGTAATCATTCATGACTTATTTACATGAAAACAAAATTACATATCCTTTATATCTAATCCATATACCAACGACCAAAAACACCTACAAACACTTTCATTCTTCAATTTTCTTCATCTAATTGATCTCTCTCAAGTTCTATCTTCAAGTTCTAAGTGTTCTTCATAAATTCCAAAATTTCTAGTTTCATAAAATCAAGAATACTTTCAAGTTTGCTAGCTCACTTCCAATCTTGTAAGGTGATCATCCAACCTCAAGAAATCTTTGTTTCTTACAGTAGGTTATCATTCTAATACAAGGTAATAATCATATTCAAACTTTGGTTCAATTTCTATAACTATAACAATCTTATTTCAAGTGATGATCTTACTTGAACTTGTTTTCGTGTCATGATTCTGCTTCAAGAACTTCGAGCCATCCAAGGATCCATTGAAGCTAGATCCATTTTTATCTTTTCCAGTAGGTTTATCTAAGGAACTTAAGGTAGTAATGATGTTCATAACATCATTTGATTCATACATATAAAGCTATCTTATTCGAAGGTTTAAACTTGTAATCACTAGAACATAGTTTAGTTAATTCTAAACTTGTTCGCAAACAAAAGTTAATCCTTCTAACTTGACTTTTAAAATCAACTAAACACATGTTCTATATCTATATGATATGCTAACTTAATGATTTAAAACCTGGAAACACGAAAAACACCGTAAAACCGGATTTACGCCGTCGTAGTAACACCGCGGGCTGTTTTGGGTTAGTTAATTAAAAACTATGATAAACTTTGATTTAAAAGTTGTTATTCTGAGAAAATTATTGTAACGACCCGGAAATTTCCGACCAAATTTAAACCTTAAACTCTATATATTTCCGACACGATAAGCAAAATCTGTTATATTGAGTCTAAAGAGTTTGAAATCTATATTCATTAAATCTGTTACCCTCTGATCATGCCTGTCGATTCACGAACAATTATTTGAAAATAGATACTTATATATTAAATAAATATATATATATATAAATAAATATAAGAAATTCATGATATTTCATTTCATTTCATATAGATAGTGTGTGATAATATTATTTTGTTATATTAAAATTATCACAATTAAGTATTCACATTTTTATTATTTTGTAAATTTTATTATTTTCATTACCATTACGATTTAAATTATGATTACTATTAAAATTCTCAAAAGTTAACATTGTTGGTAATAATTTTTATGGTTGATTATTATCATTAATATAATTACTAATATAATTACTAATATTATAAGTATTAACACCATTACCAAAAATTATTATAAATATTGTTATATTAATACAACTTATTACTATTTTTTTTATATTAAAATCATTATTTACACTATTATTAATTATTAATATAATAACATCATTATCAATAATTATATTATTATTATGATAAGTATTATTATAAATATTGAGTGAAACACTATTATTGTGGTAATTATTAAGTATTAAACTATAATGCATAACTAATGACACTGAAAATACAAATACCGATATTTTTATTGGAAACAGAAACATATATGTTTTAAAAAGAAAATTATATATATCAACATTCGTTTCAATCGGTTTACTATACGTCTGTGATTACCTGTCGATTACTTTACAGCTACAAAACAATTTCTATTGATTATATATATTACTATCTGTGTCGATCTGTTCTACCATATATCTATCTGTTCTGTTACTCGTATAAAAAAAAAACAGAAAGAGTCAAAGAGCCGACCCTAGTTCATGCTCCGTTTTTCAATTATCTTGATTTCGAATCAAAATTAAAATCTGTTAATTCTATTATGTGAGGAATCCTTTACCAAATCTTTCTACCAAGTCTCAACTACCAATTTTCCAAATCAAGAACGAATTCGAAGAGTCAAGTTTTGGGTTTAAAAGTCCATCGATTCGTTTTCATGGATTTTCGAGTTCTCTGTTGAATTACAAGAAAAATTTAGATTACAGAAAGTTTATAGGTTTAATTTGCAACCATTTTCATGAATAAGTCGTGGTCTCAAACACCTTTAAGTTCGAAAATCATGAAGTGGGTTCATACGAGTTGAGGTCCCTGTTACAGCTTTTTTTTTTTGTTTTGTTGATGTTTTAATTAATTTTCAAACACATGAATCAGATAGATGAACGGTTTGAAAATTTAAAAACGATTTTATGATTAGCTGTGGGATGGACCTGGATAATCCCCACGATGATGAAGAAGAAGAACATTAGAATACTGGTGTTATAAATATTTAGGTCCGAAATATTACAGAAAAACAAGTTGGATCGAATGGTTGTAAGGAGGGTCGGGTTATCGAGAGGTCGAAGGTTCTAATCTCATTACTAGCATGTTTTTACTTTGTAAATTTTTTTTAGAGCTTTTAATGAGGTTGGGCCGTGGGTTTGCAGTTGGGCCGAATAACTATTGCCCTCTGTTGAGCCGTGGGCTGTAATGGATTAATGGGTTTGGGACATAGATCTTGGGCCGAGATAATTCAATTAATAGTTGGGCCGAATCAATAACAAATTATATAGTAATTAGTACGGGGTACAAATCAGAAAAATCAATGAGACAGACGAATGGTTAAGTCGTAGTGTGGGTTGAAGGCAGGTCGCGGGTTCGAATCTATTTTGGTGCATTTCCTTTTTGAAAGCCTTTTTAAAACCCCTAAGGTAGTTTTATTATTGTTATTATTATTATTATTATTATTATCATCATAATTATTATTATTACTATTAAAAGATTTATTATTTTAAAAATTATTATTTTTATTAAAACTTTCAATTTCATTAAAATTATTAGTAATAACAAAGTTATTTAAAATTATTATTTTAATAAAATATTCATATTTTTTTATAACCATTATTGTTAAAACTACTTTTTAGTTAAAATTTCATTATCGTTGTTTTTATTATTATAACATATAAATATTTCATACTTATACTAAAATTATATTAATATTAACTATAATTATATATTAAAAATATTAACATTTCTATTATGTATACAAAATGAACATGTAATTTGAAATATATAGTATATTAGAATTTAGTACAAAATTTATATATAAACTACAACTCTAAGTATATGAATACTATAATTAATAGATAGAATTATTTGATGTTCATTATATGTTTTAATATATACGAATAATATAGGTTCGTGAATCCGAGGCCAACCTTATACGTGTTCAATGATGTTATATGTATTTTTACTACAAAATACATTAGGTGAGTATATAGTCCCACTTTTAAACTCTAAATATTTCGGGATGAGAATACATGTATTTTATGTTTTACATTATGGACACAAGTAACTGAAAAATATATTCTACGTTGAGTTGTACCACTGGCATACTTCCCTGTAGCTTGGTAACTAATATTTACAGCGGTATTGTAAACGCGAATCCTGTTGATAGATCTATCGGGCCTGACAACCCCAACCGGACTGGACGACCAGTATTCAACGGTTGCACAGTACTTCGTTTCGTGACTACACCTTGGTACGGTGTAGTAAGATTTCATAATAAAGGGAATATGCGACGTGATTAAATGTTAAGTATGGTTACCAAGTGCTCAACCACTTAGAATATTTTTATTTAAATGTTTACATATGAAATCTTGTGGTCCATAGTTATAACGCTGCTAGCAACAAACCTATATATCTCACCAACTTTATGTTGACTTTTTAAAGCATGATATTCTCAGGTACGAATTAAGTCTTCCGCTATGCATTTGCTCATATTAAAGACATTACTTGGGGTCGATCATCGCGATGAGACCAACTGTTGAAGATTCCGTCCGGGAGGATTAGTTCGGGTTATCACAGTTGGTATCAGAGCGTTGGTCTTAGCGAACCAGGTCTTGCATTAGTGTGTCTGACTAGTAGTTGTTAGAATACATTAATGAGTCTGGACTTTGACCGTGTCTATATGTCAAAAGTTTTGCTTATCATATCTAGTTGGAAACCATCTGCTTATCATTCTTAAGTCTAGACACGTCTTACTGCATTTAGTGCATCGATAGTGTATAGACAAAATTCATATTTTAGCATATCTGTTACTTTGGACTTTAGTTGACATCTTTTCAAAGATTCTCCGTAATTTACGGGATTTTGGTATTATATATACATATGTAAAGTATGTATAGAAGAGTACCAAATCTAACTTCTATAATCTATTTCATACCAAAAATTCATTTTTCCGATTATACAAGATGGATTCCGCATCTAGTTCGAATTCCTCAGATTATGACAGCTATGCCGATATGGATTTTCATTCAAGCTCCGAAGACAGCATCACCGGAATGGATCAACCAATCTCCCATCATCTATTCTGGATGAATTGGGGGTGGGTTCGTAATATACTAAGTCACTGGAGACATGAAGAGGGTGATCCCTTCCATCCACCAAATTGCCCTCTTGGCGATGAACCTGAAGCACTTACCGGCGAACCTGTTCGAGAAACCATTTTCTCTCTCATTTCTAGAGTATCTCGTCACGATTATATACTATCCCATATTTCAGATCTTGTTCATTCGCTCACTCCAACCACCAATCATCCCGGTGTACTAGCAGAAGTTAACGAACTTCGCGCTCGCGTGACGGCTTTGGAGAATACGGTGCGAAGGTTACAAACACCAGCAGCAGCACCAGCAGCATAATCCGTACCACCATCATCAACACCGACAGTACCCATATCACCCTCAACCACAACCGCGTTGTAAACCTCAACATCACAATTTGTACCTCGGATATCAACATCACTCACCTCAATATCACTATTTGTACTTCGAGTATGATCTTCGTTTTACATATCATTCTATATCGATTATCTTCACTTTACTTATCGTTCTATCTCATTTATAACTTCGTTCGACATGGTAATTATGTAATCTTTAATGTTTTAGAGATCATGTAATCAAGTGCTAACAATAAATCAAATGAGTATAATATCTTATTGACTCATTAAATCCATGATTACATCCGATGAAAATATATATGCAAGTATATTTTCATAAAGATTGTAATTAAAAATTCTTTTGTACAAACCGTTAGTGATGAAAATATTTTAACGGGTGGGTAGTACCCGAGGAATATTTAGAATTCACATTAATAAGTTACACTGTACATTCTTCGAATCTGATTCAACGGACATTTGCTATCCTACTTACAATCACCGATATACGTATCTGTTCACCCCAGATTTACCATTTCCATTTCAATTTCAAATTTGGATTTTTACCTATCAGAATCCAACAAGTGGCATAAAGAAGAAACATTGGACAAATTAAAAATTGTTAGAAACACACGAATTAACTAATTGAAATCTGTTAAGGATTCCACGCTAACTATTCCTAGTTAACTGTTCCCAGCTAACTGTTAATTCCGTATTACATTTTATCGCAATTTAGTTTATTGTCATTTAAGTTCTGTTATTTATTTTACGCACTTTAAATAACGGGACACGTATACAAGGTTTCGACCTATCATATCGACCCATCTATATATATATTCCGGAACAACCATAGACACTCTATATGTGAATGTTGGAGTTGGCTATACAGGGTCGGAGTTGATTCCAAAATATATATATACTTTGAGTTGTGATCGACACCGAGACCGGTACACGGGTCACGATACGTATTATGTAATTCGAATATTATATATTAAATTATATATGAATCATTGAACCATCAGACTATTGGACTGCTAACTTTGGACAATTAAAATGAATTAAATTAAAATATTGATTATAACATATGAAACTAAATAATTCTTCAAGCTTGCCACTTGATTCCATCTTAAACCTCATTTGTATCTCGACAGTTACAATTACATTCAAATCTTTTCATGATTCTTGAAAACACTTCGATCGAAAAGTTGAACCAACCGCACCTCGTTTACGGAAGGAAGATTTATGCATATAGTTATACACCTGAAAACTCTCGAAAACCGAGTCAACAGTTAACACGTAGCAGTGATAATTCCTTTGGTGTTATTATTACCCAAAATAACTTTGTAATCCCTTTCCAAAATTAGCCAATTTTATCACAGCTTCAACAAGTTAACTTCGACTTCTCAGAAAGGTTAGTCTCGATATATACGTTATTCTTGCGCAGTCGCTACCGGAAAACCCTTTTATATTCCACCATACTACCATAAGCGTTTAATCATCTAAAAACACAATTCGCTCGAAAACACCTCGGATTGATAACCGACGATTCAGTTATGGCTGCATTAAATGCAGAGGAAACAGTAAATTCATAGATAGCCTAAATAGCCAAAAGTTTGATGATAAAGAAGGGAGTGTTAGGAACGCTCGATAGAAAATTTGGTACTGAAAAAAAAAAAAAAAAAAAAAAAAAAAAACGGTTTGTGCTAACCGTGAAGGAAACAAAGAACAAATACAAGGACTGAACCTGTCTTCAAAGAATCCAAACGATTCAGTGCCTCCTGAAACCGTTAGTATGAACCCTACTCCTTATTCTAAACTTTTTCAGATGATATTATTTATCATCATCTTATCTTAGATATTATAAGATATCTTCATATTTTCCGCTATACATATTCTCCATAATTCTAAAGATATTTTCACAGCTATTCCTATCTGCAATCATCTATCTCCCCGTAATATCTGCGTTACAACATAAAAGAAACTGTGGTAGTTTCTAAATTCTGAAATCTTAAAGTTTAAAATATGAATGTTTTGAAGCAGTGTTGGGAACTGATGCGTGAATTAGTATAATATAATGAAACTTGATCAACTTCATTATATTACAGTAAGTCACGTTGCGTTTCTAATGGAATGTGATGATTCACAGTACCATCATCATGTGCCATGTTACACGGCTCTTACAATCTATCCAATCTCTAAACATATCAAGAAAATATTCTCTTGATGACTCGGTCTTTTCCAGGATATTCTGGTAATTTGACAAATCAAAAATCGTGCCATTACCAATTCTCTCTTAGGACATTAACTATATTCATTTCGAATTTCATACCTACGAATTCCGGACCATTTCAAAAGATGCTTAGTTGAAAAGGAGGAAAAGAAAAAGAATGAAGCTCCGAAATAGAAATTGGAGTATAAATCGCAGTAAATGGAAGAGAGTATTAACTGTGGATGATAATGATTATAGAAAACAAAAGCAAGGACATCGAAGTATAAGGGAAGATATAAAACCCAATAATCACCCAGAAACTACAAACCGTGTATATCAATACGTATTGCAACGTAAAGACACGGGAGAATAAGAAACATTATAATTCCAAGAAAATCATAAAAGTAAATAGATTCTTCCGGCGGCAAATGAAAAAGAAGAATGAAAGATATGAAGGTTAGAAGTATATTAAGAATCAGGATTGGATGGAACATATTAAGAATGAGTAGAGGAAGAAAGAATAAAAGGTGTGGAGAATAAGGAAAACGAAGGGGGTGGATTTATAGCAATATATCCGACAGAGAAATCAGGAACAGATTATTGCATTAATTAAAGAAGATTTTGATTTTCTAAATCGCCGAAGAACCAAATCTTATTACGTAAGATTTTCTTTAAATCCCTTAAATTCCGGAAATCAACAGTAACTACGTCATCGGTTGAAACGAATATATTTATTTACACATTTCGCTCTTTTGTGATAACTTCACTTGTACGCTTCACATGATCGAATCGTTTTATCTATATCTCTCAATAATGATAAAACTTCATTATTACCTCATATTCGTCATGAAAACATTTCTATTGTTATTTATGACAACCTCTACCAAATTTCGGGGACGAAATTTCTTTAACGGGTGGGTACTGTAACGACCCGGAAATTTCCGACCAAATTTAAACCTTAAACTCTATATATTTCCGACACGATAAGCAAAATCTGTTATATTGAGTCTAAAGAGTTTGAAATCTATATTCATTAAATCTGTTACCCTCTGATCATGCCTGTCGATTCACGAACAATTATTTGAAAATAGATACTTATATATTAAATAAATATATATATATATAAATAAATATAAGAAATTCATGATATTTCATTTCATTTCATATAGATAGTGTGTGATAATATTATTTTGTTATATTAAAATTATCACAATTAAGTATTCACATTTTTATTATTTTGTAAATTTTATTATTTTCATTACCATTACGATTTAAATTATGATTACTATTAAAATTCTCAAAAGTTAACATTGTTGGTAATAATTTTTATGGTTGATTATTATCATTAATATAATTACTAATATAATTACTAATATTATAAGTATTAACACCATTACCAAAAATTATTATAAATATTGTTATATTAATACAACTTATTACTATTTTTTTTATATTAAAATCATTATTTACACTATTATTAATTATTAATATAATAACATCATTATCAATAATTATATTATTATTATGATAAGTATTATTATAAATATTGAGTGAAACACTATTATTGTGGTAATTATTAAGTATTAAACTATAATGCATAACTAATGACACTGAAAATACAAATACCGATATTTTTATTGGAAACAGAAACATATATGTTTTAAAAAGAAAATTATATATATCAACATCCGTTTCAATCGGTTTACTATACGTCTGTGATTACCTGTCGATTACTTTACAGCTACAAAACAATTTCTATTGATTATATATATTACTATCTGTGTCGATCTGTTCTACCATATATCTATCTGTTCTGTTACTCGTATAAAAAAAAAAACAGAAAGAGTCAAAGAGCCGACCCCAGTTCATGCTCCGTTTTTCAATTATCTTGATTTCGAATCAAAATTAAAATCTGTTAATTCTATTATGTGAGGAATCCTTTACCAAATCTTTCTACCAAGTCTCAACTACCAATTTTCCAAATCAAGAACGAATTCGAAGAGTCAAGTTTTGGGTTTAAAAGTCCATCGATTCGTTTTCATGGATTTTCGAGTTCTCTGTTGAATTACAAGAAAAATTTAGATTACAGAAAGTTTATAGGTTTAATTTGCAACCATTTTCATGAATAATTCGTGGTCTCAAACACCTTTAAGTTCGAAAATCATGAAGTGGGTTCATACGAGTTGAGGTCCCTGTTACAGCTTTTTTTTTTGTTTTGTTGATGTTTTAATTAATTTTCAAACACATGAATCAGATAGATGAACGGTTTGAAAATTTAAAAACGATTTTATGATTAGCTGTGGGATGGACCTGGATAATCCCCACGATGATGAAGAAGAAGAACATTAGAATACTGGTGTTATAAATATTTAGGTCCGAAATATTACAGAAAAACAAGTTGGATCGAATGGTTGTAAGGAGGGTCGGGTTATCGAGAGGTCGAAGGTTCTAATCTCATTACTAGCATGTTTTTACTTTGTAAATTTTTTTTAGAGCTTTTAATGAGGTTGGGCCGTGGGTTTGCAGTTGGGCCGAATAACTATTGCCCTCTGTTGAGCCGTGGGCTGTAATGGATTAATGGGTTTGGGACATAGATCTTGGGCCGAGATAATTCAATTAATAGTTGGGCCGAATCAATAACAAATTATATAGTAATTAGTACGGGGTACAAATCAGAAAAATCAATGAGACAGACGAATGGTTAAGTCGTAGTGTGGGTTGAAGGCAGGTCGCGGGTTCGAATCTATTTTGGTGCATTTCCTTTTTGAAAGCCTTTTTAAAACCCCTAAGGTAGTTTTATTATTGTTATTATTATTATTATTATTATTATCATCATAATTATTATTATTACTATTAAAAGATTTATTATTTTAAAAATTATTATTTTTATTAAAACTTTCAATTTCATTAAAATTATTAGTAATAACAAAGTTATTTAAAATTATTATTTTAATAAAATATTCATATTTTTTTATAACCATTATTGTTAAAACTACTTTTTAGTTAAAATTTCATTATCGTTGTTTTTATTATTATAACATATAAATATTTCATACTTATACTAAAATTATATTAATATTAACTATAATTATATATTAAAAATATTAACATTTCTATTATGTATACAAAATGAACATGTAATTTGAAATATATAGTATATTAGAATTTAGTACAAAATTTATATATAAACTACAACTCTAAGTATATGAATACTATAATTAATAGATAGAATTATTTGATGTTCATTATATGTTTTAATATATACGAATAATATAGGTTCGTGAATCCGAGGCCAACCTTATACGTGTTCAATGATGTTATATGTATTTTTACTACAAAATACATTAGGTGAGTATATAGTCCCACTTTTAAACTCTAAATATTTCGGGATGAGAATACATGTATTTTATGTTTTACATTATGGACACAAGTAACTGAAAAATATATTCTACGTTGAGTTGTACCACTGACATACTTCCCTGTAGCTTGGTAACTAATATTTACAGCGGTATTGTAAACGCGAATCCTGTTGATAGATCTATCGGGCCTGACAACCCCAACCGGACTGGACGACCAGTATTCAACGGTTGCACAGTACTTCGTTTCGTGACTACACCTTGGTACGGTGTAGTAAGATTTCATAATAAAGGGAATATGCGACGTGATTAAATGTTAAGTATGGTTACCAAGTGCTCAACCACTTAGAATATTTTTATTTAAATGTTTACATATGAAATCTTGTGGTCCATAGTTATAACGCTGCTAGCAACAAACCTATATATCTCACCAACTTTATGTTGACTTTTTAAAGCATGATATTCTCAGGTACGAATTAAGTCTTCCGCTGTGCATTTGCTCATATTAAAGACATTACTTGGGGTCGATCATCGCGATGAGACCAACTGTTGAAGATTCCGTCCGGGAGGATTAGTTCGGGTTATCACAATTATTTTTATTATGAACATGAAACTATATCCAAAAATTATGGTTAAACTCAAAGTGGAAGTATGTTTTCTAAAATGGTCATCTAGACGTCGTTCTTTCGACTGAAATGACTACCTTTACAAAAACGACTTGTAACTTATTTTTCCGACTATAAACCTATACTTTTTCTGTTTAGATTCATAAAATAGAGTTCAATATGAAACAATAGCAATTTGATTCACTCAAAACGGATTTAAAATGAAGAAGTTATGGGTAAAACAAGATTGGATAATTTTTCTCATTTTAGCTACGTGAAAATTGGTAACAAATCTATTCCAACCATAACTTAATCAACTTGTATTGTATATTATGTAATCTTGAGATACCATAGACACGTATACAATGTTTCGACCTATCATGTCGACACATCTATATATATTTCGGAACAACCATAGACACTCTATATGTGAATGTTGGAGTTAGCTATACAGGGTTGAGGTTGATTCCAAAATATATATAGTTTGAGTTGTGATCAATACTGAGATACGTATACACTGGGTCGTGGATTGATTCAAGATAATATTTATCGATTTATTTCTGTACATCTAACTGTGGAAAACTAGTTGTAGGTTACTAACGAGGACAGCTGACTTAATAAACTTAAAACATCAAAATATATTAAAAGTGTTGTAAATATATTTTGAACATACTTTGATATATATGTATATATTGTTATAGGTTCGTGAATCAACCAGTGGCCAAGTCTTACTTCCCGACGAAGTAAAAATCTGTGAAAGTGAGTTATAGTCCCACTTTTAAAATCTAATATTTTTGGGATGAGAATACATGCAGGTTTTATAAATGATTTACAAAATAGACACAAGTACGTGAAACTACATTCTATGGTTGAATTATCGAAATCGAATATGCCCCTTTTTATTAAGTCTGGTAATCTAAGAATTAGGGAACAGACACCCTAATTGACGCGAATCCTAAAGATAGATCTATTGGGCCTAACAAACCCCATCCAAAGTACCGGATGCTTTAGTACTTCGAAATTTATATCATATCCGAAGGGTGTCCCGGAATGATGGGGATATTCTTATATATGCATCTTGTTAATGTCGGTTACCAGGTGTTCACCATATGAATGATTTTTATCTCTATGTATGGGATGTGTATTGAAATATGAAATCTTGTGGTCTATTGTTACGATTTGATATATATAGGTTAAACCTATAACTCACCAACATTTTTGTTGACGTTTAAAGCATGTTTATTCTCAGGTGAATATTAAGAGCTTCCGCTGTTGCATACTAAAATAAGGACAAGATTTGGAGTCCATGTTTGTATGATATTGTGTAAAAACTGCATTCAAGAAACTGATTTCGATGTAACATATTTGTATTGTAAACCATTATGTAATGGTCGTGTGTAAACAGGATATTTTAGATTATCATTATTTGATAATCTACGTAAATCTTTTTAAACCTTTATTTATGAAATAAAGGTTATGGTTTGTTTTAAAAATGAATGCAGTCTTTGAAAAACGTCTCATATAGAGGTCAAAACCTCGCAACGAAATCAATTAATATGGAACGTTTTTAATCAATAAGAACGGGACATTTCAGTTGGTATCAGAGCGTTGGTCTTAGAGAACCAGAATTTTGCATTAGTGTGTCTTATCGAGTTTGTTAGGATGCATTAGTGAGTCTGGACTTCGACCGTGTTTACTTGAAAAATGATTGCTTAACAAATTTTGTTGGAAACTATATATTTTTAACATGTGAATATTATGTGATATATTAATCTCTTAACGCGTTTGATATTATGTGATAGATGTCTACCTCTAGAACAAGTCCCATTGACTCACCTAATAATAATGAAGAGTCAAATGTAAATTGGAATGATTCGTGGACTGATTCACAAGTTCCCGAAGAGGAACCGGAAGAAGAGTCGGAACCGGAAGAAGAATCGGAACCGGAAGAAGAATCGGAACCGGAAGAAGAATCGGAACCGGATGAAGAAATAGAACCGGTGGGAGAAATAATAAAACGGTTAAGTAAAAGAAAATCCTCAACCAACCGACCAAGGTTAATTATGGTCAATGGTGTTTCCGCCAAGGAAGCAAAATATTGGGAGGATTACCAATTCTCCGATGAATCGGATTCCGACGAGAATTCCGATGATGTTATAGAAATTACCCCAACTGAATTTAAAAAGGCAAAAGAAAATAATAAGGGAAAGGGCATAAAAATAGAGAAATCTAATTCCAACCCCGATGAACTTTATATGTATCGTCAACCCCCGAAGTCCTTAAGTTGTAACAATGACCCGGGAACCTCTAAACCACCAGGTTTTTCTAAACCAATGTGGATCACGACGGCTCGTATTAGGGGAACATCATATATCCCTAGAAACTTGGCAAAACGAACCAAAACCGAAGAAGAAGAAACAAGCGAGTCGGAATAAGATAGTTGTATTCGTGTGGTGTAATATATGTAATATAGTGTGCTTATGCTTTATGATATATGTAAAAATTGCTTGTATTAATAAGTATTTTTTTTATGAATCTAACTCTTGTCTATTTTACAGTATAAAAACACAAAATGGATAGACAACCCAATATTTTAAGAGACCTACCCGGAGACATGATTGATGAAATCTTGTCTAGAGTCGGTCAGAATTCTTCGGCACAACTATTTAAGGCGAGATCAGTTTTTAAGACATTCGAAGAACGTTCCAAGAATGCCTTGGTTTATAAAAGGCTTTGGTTCGGAAGATGGGGGATATCACATTGGGAAATCCATAAGTTACGATGTGTTTACTTTGACGCATATATTGCGGGGAACCCAAATGCTATTTTACGCAATGGGTTAAGAAATTATTTTGACTCAATATATCCAAATATTGGACTTCGTGATTTAGAAAAAGCGGCTAACATGCAACATAAAGAAGCATGTTATGCTTACGGATTAGTAATGTTCGCTTCTCACCAAAGTGAGAACAAGAACATCGGGCTACAACTATTAAACAAAACGTTCCCACAAGTGACGGAGTCGGTAATTGGGGTAAGAAATGAGGTTTTTAGATTGTTACGGGACTGTTGGACATTACGTAACCCTCGTCCCTTTGACGATGTTACAACACGCTGTCTTATCAATGGCCATAACGGTTATGTTCCACAAGACCAAGGATGGGAAGTAGTCCTAGTAAAACCAGAATGCATGACTTGTTTCTGGACGTATGAATTACGTGTCTTTATTGCCTTTGCTGAACGACTTGTGTACTAGCTAGAATTATCTTCACAACTATCTTGTATCAAAGTTATTGTGTGCTATATTTCATGCTTTATGTAAAATAAGCGGTATTGTAAGTTTGTAAAATATTGTATAAAAGTTTGAACGCGAAATATTATTATAATCAGTTTTTCATATAGAATTGTAGTAGTTGAATTGTATATTAGCTACTAAGTATGAACTTAACGGGTAGGTACTACCCGAATTTAAACTTATAAAACGCTAATATGAAGAAAAAGCTTTTATAAATGAGTTCATATTATGCTACGAAATACTATTAACTACTCTTAATATTCTGTATGATTAACTTGTTCCATTTGACTATTTTGAAGGAAATGGCACCGACTACTCGACACACCGTGAATATGAATGAAGAGGAATTCCGTACTTTTCTAGCTTCAAACATAGCCGCAGTACAGGCTGCCCTACATACCAACAATAACCTTGGATCTAGCAGTACAGGAAATCGTGTAGGATGCACCTACAAAGAATTCACTGCCTGCAAACCTTTGGAATTTGATGGAACCGAAGGACCGATCGGATTGAAACGGTGGACCGAGAAGGTCGAATCGGTGTTTGCCATAAGTAAGTGTACTGAAGAGGACAAAGTGAAGTACGCTACGCATACCTTCACAGGTTCTGCGTTAACATGGTGGAATACCTATCTAGAGCAAGTGGGACAAGACGATGTGTACGCACTACCGTGGTCAGCATTCAAGCACTTGATGAACGAGAAGTACCGTCCCAGAACCGAGGTCAATAAGCTCAAGACAGAACTTAGAGGGTTACGAACCCAAGGATTTGATATTACCACGTACGAAAGACGATTCACAGAATTGTGCCTATTGTGTCCGGGAGCATTCGAAGATGAGGAAGAGAAGATCGACGTATTTGTGAAAGGATTACCGGAAAGAATCCAAGAAGATATAAGTTCACACGAGCCCGCCTCTATACAACAGGCATGTAGAATGGCTCACAAACTAGTGAACCAGATTGAAGAAAGAATTAAAGAACAGACTGCTAAAGAGGCCAATGTGAAGCAAGTCAAAAGAAAGTGGGAGGATAACGGTGATAAGAATCACCAATACAACAACAACAGCAATTACAACAATAATCGCAACAATTATCCCAACAATCGCAACATCAATCGCAACTACAACAAACGGCCCAACAACAACAACAACAACAACAACAGCAGCAACGGCAACTACAACAATCATCCCAACAACAATAATAACCGCAACAACAACAAAAATCAGAAGCAGCTATGCCAAAGGTGTGAAAAGTATCACTCGGGGTTCTGCACCAAATTTTGCAACAAGTGTAAAAGAAATGGTCATAGCGCGGCGAAGTGTGAGGTTTACGGACCAGGGGTTAATAGAACGAAAGGAATAAATGGTGTCGGAACGAGTAATGGCGGAGCAAGTAGTGTCGGAGCAAGTTATGCCAATGTAGTTTGTTATAAATGTGGAAAACCGGGCCACATTATTAGAAATTGCCCGAACCAGGAGAACACGAATGGACAAGGCCGCGGAAGAGTTTTCAATATTAATGCGGCAGAGGCACAGGAAGACCCGGAGCTTGTTACGGGTACGTTTCTTATTGACAATAAATCTGCTTACGTTTTATTTGATTCGGGTGCGGATAGAAGCTATATGAGTAGAGATTTTTGTGCTAAATTAAGTTGTCCATTGACGCCTTTGGATAGTAAATTTTTACTCGAATTAGCAAATGGTAAATTAATTTCAGCAGATAATATATGTCGGAATCGAGAAATTAAACTGGTTAGCGAAACATTTAAGATTGATTTGATACCAGTAGAGTTAGGGAGTTTTGATGTGATAATCGGTATGGACTGGTTGAAAGAAGTGAAAGCAGAGATCGTTTGTTACAAAAATGTAATTCGCATTATACGAGAAAAAGGAAAACCCTTAATGGTGTACGGAGAAAAGGGCAACACGAAGCTTCATCTTATTAGTAATTTGAAGGCACAAAAACTAATAAGAAAAGGTTGCTATGCTGTTCTAGCACACGTCGAGAAAGTACAAACTGAAGAGAAGAGCATCAATGATGTTCCCATTGCAAAAGAATTTCCCGATGTATTTCTGAAAGAATTACCGGGATTACCCCCACATCGATCCGTTGAATTTCAAATAGATCTTGTACCAGGAGCTGCACCAATAGCTCGTGCTCCTTACAGACTCGCACACAGCGAAATGAAAGAACTGTAAAGCCAATTACAAGAACTTTTAGAGCGTGGTTTCATTCGACCAAGCACATCACCGTGGGGAGCTCCTGTTTTGTTTGTCAAGAAGAAAGATGGTACATTCAGGTTGTGTATCGACTACCGAGAGTTGAACAAACTTACCATCAAGAATCGCTACCCACTACCAAGAATCGACGACTTATATGATCAACTACAAGGCTCGTCTGTTTATTCAAAGATTGACTTACGTTCCGGGTATCATCAAATGCGGGTGAAAGAAGATGATATTCCAAAGACTGCTTTCAGAACACGTTACGGTCATTACGAGTTTATGGTCATGCCGTTTGGTTTAACTAATGCACCAGCTGTGTTCATGGACCTTATGAACCGAGTGTGTGGACCATACCTTGACAAGTTTGTCATTGTTTTCATTGATGACATACTTATTTACTCAAAGAATGACCAAGAGCACGGTGAACATTTGAGAAAGGTGTTAGAAGTATTGAGGAAGGAAGAATTGTACGCTAAGTTTTCAAAGTGTGCATTTTGGTTGGAAGAAGTTCAATTCCTCGGTCACATAGTGAACAAAGAAGGTATTAAGGTGGATCCGGCAAAGATAGAAACTGTTGAAAAGTGGGAAACTCCGAAAACTCCGAAACACATACGCCAGTTTTTAGGACTAGCTGGTTACTACAGAAGGTTCATCCAAGACTTTTCCAGAATAGCAAAACCCTTGACTGCATTAACGCATAAAGGGAAGAAATTTGAATGGAATGATGAACAAGAGAAAGCGTTTCAGTTATTGAAGAAAAAGCTAACTACGGCACCTATATTGTCATTGCCTGAAGGGAATGATGATTTTGTGATTTATTGTGACGCATCAAAGCAAGGTCTCGGTTGTGTATTAATGCAACGAACGAAGGTGATTGCTTATGCGTCTAGACAATTGAAGATTCACGAACAAAATTATACGACGCATGATTTGGAATTAGGCGCGGTTGTTTTTGCATTAAAGACTTGGAGGCACTACTTATATGGGGTCAAAAGTATTATATATACTGACCACAAAAGTCTTCAACACATATTTAATCAGAAACAACTGAATATGAGGCAGCGTAGGTGGATTGAATTATTGAATGATTACGACTTTGAGATTCGTTACCACCCGGGGAAGGCAAATGTGGTAGCCGATGCCTTGAGCAGGAAGGACAGAGAACCCATTCGAGTAAAATCTATGAATATAATGATTCATAATAACCTTACTACTCAAATAAAGGAGGCGCAACAAGGAGTTTTAAAAGAGGGAAATTTAAAGGATGAAATACCCAAAGGATCGGAGAAGCATCTTAATATTCGGAAAGACGGAACCCGGTATAGGGCTGAAAGGATTTGGGTACCAAAATTTGGAGATATGAGAGAAATGGTACTTAGAGAAGCTCATAAAACCAGATACTCAATACATCCTGGAACGGGGAAGATGTACAAGGATCTCAAGAAACATTTTTGGTGGCCGGGTATGAAAGCCGATGTTGCTAAATACGTAGGAGAATGTTTGACGTATTCTAAGGTCAAAGCTGAGCATCAGAAACCATCAGGTCTACTTCAACAACCCGAAATCCCAGAATGGAAATGGGAAAACATTACCATGGATTTCATCACTAAATTGCCAAGGACTGCAAGTGGTTTTGATACTATTTGGGTAATAATTGATCGTCTCACCAAATCAGCACACTTCCTGCCAATAAGAGAAGATGACAAGATGGAGAAGTTAGCACGACTGTATTTGAAGGAAGTCATCTCTAGACATGGAATACCAATCTCTATTATCTCTTATAGGGATGGCAGATTTATTTCAAGATTCTGGCAGACATTACAGCAAGCATTAGGAACTCGTCTAGACATGAGTACTGCCTATCATCCACAAACTGATGGGCAGAGCGAAAGGACGATACAAACGCTTGAAGACATGCTACGAGCATGTGTTATTGATTTCGGAAACAGTTGGGATCGACATCTACCGTTAGCAGAATTTTCCTACAACAACAGCTACCATTCAAGCATTGAGATGGCGCCGTTTGAAGCACTTTATGGTAGAAAGTGCAGGTCTCCGATTTGTTGGAGTGAAGTGGGGGATAGACAGATTACGGGTCCGGAGATTATACAAGAAACTACCGAGAAGATCATCCAAATTCAACAACGGTTGAAAACCGCCCAAAGTCGACAAAAGAGCTACGCTGACATTAAAAGAAAAGATATAGAATTTGAAATTGGAGAGATGGTCATGCTTAAAGTTGCACCTTGGAAAGGCGTTGTTCGATTTGGTAAACAAGGGAAATTAAATCCAAGGTATATTGGACCATTCAAGATTATTGATCGTGTCGGACCAGTAGCTTACCGACTTGAGTTACCTCAACAACTCGCGGCTGTACATAACACTTTCCACGTCTCGAATTTGAAGAAATGTTTTGCTAAAGAAGATCTCACTATTCCGTTAGATGAAATCCAAATCAACGAAAAACTTCAATTCATCGAAGAACCCGTCGAAATAATGGATCGTGAGGTTAAAAGACTTAAGCAAAACAAGATACCAATTGTTAAGGTTCGATGGAATACTCGTAGAGGACCCGAGTTCACCTGGGAGCGTGAAGATCAGATGAAGAAGAAATACCCGCATCTCTTTCCAGAAGATTCGTCAACACCTTCAACAGCGTAAAATTTCGGGACGAAATTTATTTAACGGGTAGGTACTGTAGTGACCCGAACTTTTCCATGTTTATATATATTAATTGAGATTTATATTTACATGATTAAATGTTTCCAACGTATTAAGCAATCAAACTTGTTAAGACTTGATTAATTGAAATAGGTTTCATATAGACAATTGACTACCCAAGTTGACTGGTGATTCACGAATGTTAAAACTTATAAAAACTATATGATGACATATATATGGATATATATATAGTTAAAATGATACTATGATAAGTAAACATATCATTAAGTATATTAACAATGAACTACATATGTAAAAACAAGACTACTAACTTAATGATTTTGAAACGAGACATATATGTAACGATTATCGTTGTAACGACATTTAATGTATATATATCATATTAAGATATATTCGTACATCATAATATCATGATAATATAATAATTTAAAATCTCTTTTGATATTATAAACATTGGGTTAACAACATTTAACAAGATCGTTAACCTAAAGGTTTCAAAACAACATTTACATGTAACGACTAACGATGACTTAACGACTCAGTTAAAATGTATATACATGTAGTGTTTTAATATGTATTCATACACTTTTGAAAGACTTCAAGACACTTATCAAAATACTTCTACTTAACAAAAATGCTTACAATTACATCCTAGTTCAGTTTCATCAACAATTCTACTCGTATACACCCGTATTCGTACTCGTACAATACACAGCTTTTAGATGTATGTACTATTGATATATACACTCCAATGATCAGCTCTTAGCAGCTCATGTGAGTCACCTAACACATGTGGGAACCATCATTTGGCAACTAGCATGAAATATCTCATAAAATTACAAAAATATGAGTAATCATTCATGACTTATTTACATGAAAACAAAATTACATATCCTTTATATCTAATCCATATACCAACGACCAAAAACACCTACAAACACTTTCATTCTTCAATTTTCTTCATCTAATTGATCTCTCTCAAGTTCTATCTTCAAGTTCTAAGTGTTCTTCATAAATTCCAAAAGTTCTAGTTTCATAAAATCAAGAATACTTTCAAGTTTGCTAGCTCACTTCCAATCTTGTAAGGTGATCATCCAACCTCAAGAAATCTTTGTTTCTTACAGTAGGTTATCATTCTAATACAAGGTAATAATCATATTCAAACTTTGATTCAATTTCTATAACTATAACAATCTTATTTCAAGTGATGATCTTACTTGAACTTGTTTTCGTGTCATGATTCTGCTTCAAGAACTTCGAGCCATCCAAGGATCCATTGAAGCTAGATCCATTTTTCTCTTTTCCAGTAGGTTTATCTAAGGAACTTAAGGTAGTAATGATGTTCATAACATCATTCGATTCATACATATAAAGCTATCTTATTCGAAGGTTTAAACTTGTAATCACTAGAACATAGTTTAGTTAATTCTAAACTTGTTCGCAAACAAAAGTTAATCCTTCTAACTTGACTTTTAAAATCAACTAAACACATGTTCTATATCTATATGATATGCTAACTTAATGATTTAAAACCTGGAAACATGAAAAACACCGTAAAACCGGATTTACGCCGTCGTAGTAACACCGCGGGCTGTTTTGGGTTAGTTAATTAAAAACTATGATAAACTTTGATTTAAAAGTTGTTATTCTGAGAAAATTATTTTTATTATGAACATGAAACTATATCCAAAAATTATGGTTAAACTCAAAGTGGAAGTATGTTTTCTAAAATGGTCATCTAGACGTCGTTCTTTCGACTGAAATGACTACCTTTACAAAAACGACTTGTAACTTATTTTTCTGACTATAAACCTATACTTTTTCTGTTTAGATTCATAAAATAGAGTTCGATATGAAACCATAACAATTTGATTCACTTAAAACGGATTTAAAATGAAGAAGTTATGGGTAAAACAAGATTGGATAATTTTTCTCATTTTAGCTACGTGAAAATTGGTAACAAATCTATTCCAACCATAACTTAATCAACTTGTATTGTATATTATGTAATCTTGAGATACCATAGACACGTATACAATATTTCGACCTATCATGTCGACACATCTATATATATTTCGGAACAACCATAGACACTCTATATGTGAATGTTGGAGTTAGCTATACAGGGTTGAGGTTGATTCCAAAATATATATAGTTTGAGTTGTGATCAATACTGAGATACGTATACACTGGGTCGTGGATTGATTCAAGATAATATTTATTGATTTATTTCTGTACATCTAACTGTGGAAAACTAGTTGTAGGTTACTAACGAGGACAGCTGACTTAATAAACTTAAAACATCAAAATATATTAAAAGTGTTGTAAATATATTTTGAACATACTTTGATATATATGTATATATTGTTATAGGTTCGTGAATCAACCAGTGCCCAAGTCTTACTTCCCGACGAAGTAAAAATCTGTGAAAGTGAGTTATAGTCCCACTTTTAAAATCTAATATTTTTGGGATGAGAATACATGCAGGTTTTATAAATGATTTACAAAATAGACACAAGTACGTGAAACTACATTCTATGGTTGAATTATCGAAATCGAATATGCCCCTTTTTATTAAGTCTGGTAATCTAAGAATTAGGGAACAGACACCCTAATTGACGAGAATCCTAAAGATAGATCTATTGGGCCTAACAAACCCCATCCAAAGTACCGGATGCTTTAGTACTTCGAAATTTATATCATATCCGAAGGGTGTCCCGGAATGATGGGGATATTCTTATATATGCATCTTGTTAATGTCGGTTACCAGGTGTTCACCATATGAATGATTTTTATCTCTATGTATGGGATGTGTATTGAAATATGAAATCTTGTGGTCTATTGTTACGATTTGATATATATAGGTTAAACCTATAACTCACCAACATTTTTGTTGACGTTTAAAGCATGTTTATTCTCAGGTGAATATTAAGAGCTTCCGCTGTTGCATACTAAAATAAGGACAAGATTTGGAGTCCATGTTTGTATGATATTGTGTAAAAACTGCATTCAAGAAACTGATTTCGATGTAACATATTTGTATTGTAAACCATTATGTAATGGTCGTGTGTAAACAGGATATTTTAGATTATCATTATTTGATAATCTACGTAAATCTTTTTAAACCTTTATTTATGAAATAAAGGTTATGGTTTGTTTTAAAAATGAATGCAGTCTTTGAAAAACGTCTCATATAGAGGTCAAAACCTCGCAACGAAATCAATTAATATGGAACGTTTTTAATCAATAAGAACGGGACATTTCAGTTGGTATCAGAGCACTGATACCAACTGAAAGGACCCGTTCATATACATTATAAACGATTCACAATAGTTGATTACATCGCGAGGTATTTGACCTCTATATGATACATTTTACAAACATTGCATTCGTTTTTAAAAGACAAACTTTCTTTACAACGAAAGTTGACGGCATGCACACCATTTCATAATACATCCAACTATAATTGACATAATAGTAATCTTGATGAACTCAATGACTCGAATGCAACGTCTTTCAAAATATGCCATGAATGACTCCAAGTAATATCCTTAAAATGAGCTAATGTACAGCGGAAGATTTCTTTAATACCTGAGAATAAACATACTTTAAAGTGTCAACCAAAAGGTTGGTGAGTTCATAGGTTTATCATAACAATCATTTCAATATATTAATAGACCACAAGATTTCTGTTTATAAATATATGTACACTCGCAAGTGTATAAAAGTATTCTATAAGTTGTAGGCACCCGGTAACAAGCCTTAACGTTCATGTTTTACCCTCTGAAGTACACCAGACCATGAGTGTTTAAAATAACCTCGAAGTACTAAAGCATCCCATAGTCAGGATGGGGTTTGTCAGGCCCAATAGATCTATCTTTAGGATTCGCGCCTACCGTACATAGACAAGTAGTTTAATGTTACCAAGCTAAGGGTATATTTCTGGTTTAAACCCACGTAGAATTAGTTTTAGTACTTGTGCCTATTTCGTAAAATATTTATAAAAACAGCGCATGTATTCTCAGTCCCAAAAATATATATAAAAGGGAGCAAATGAAACTCACCATACTGTATTTCGTAGTAAAAATACATATAACGTCATTTAACAAGTGCAAGGTTGGCCTCAGATTCATGAACCTATATTAATTATATATATTTATATGTTAGTCAATATTTGTCTAACAATTTTTGGTCAAGTCATAGTGTACCACAATCCTAATGCTCGAGACTAATATGCAAAAGTCAACAAAAGTCAACTTGACCCAAAATGACTTCTAAAATTTATACGTGTTTATTATATAACTTAACTATAGTCATTTTATATATTAAAATATATTTATTAGATTTTATAATAATAAAAGTAATTTATTAATAAAATTTTATATTAACGTTTATATATGATAAAATATACTTTTATATATCTTAAGTAGTAAAATTTATAAAGTTCACTTAATATCGTAAAACTATAGTGGTAAGTATTATTAATGTAATTATATTACGCGTGGTGAAAAATATCTTTGTATCCCCTATTTATTTGATAAAATAATATTGATCATAATAATAATAAGTAAAAGTTGTATTATTTTGTAATAATAATTATTATTATTCTATAAAAAAATAACAATATTTATATTTACTAAAAATGTTATTATGATAAAATGATAATATTAACATAATAGTAATAATGATATTTTATAATAACAATGATATTTCTATTAAAATAATAACGACGATAGTAATAATAATCATTTTAACAATAATACTAAAATTCAGTTGACTATAACTTCTAATCTGTTCATCGAAACCATTCGATATCTAAATGAAAAGTTCTTAATTTTTCGCTAGCTTTCCAATGACATGCATATCATATACCCTATCTCGGTAGCATATGTATCTAATTCAGGATTCAACAAACATATCTAAGGACAATATCGAATGTACAAGCATGCATAATCCTATATACTCGAGTACTAGTCAGGGATACACTATTGATATATAAAAGTTAAGTTATGAGTGCTCACGTATCAATATTGAGATTCAATATTGCAGAAAAGTACGTAGACGCAACGGAGATGATAAACACTAGATTGAACTCACGAGCATACCCATGAACCATACCCATCACCTCCATAGCTATAACCTATAATTTTCTTAGCTTCGACTCATTCAAAAAACTATTTTGAAATCACTCGGACATCACTCCGTCGTAATATTTTATGTATACTATGTAAATCGATTGAGAGAGTTTAGAGAAATATATTTTCAAGTTTTTATGAAATAATGAAACCTATTGAATTCTATTTATAATTGATTTTTGAATTATTAAAGTGAATTATTAAAGTATGAATTATTAAAATGAATTATTAAAGTATGAATTATTAAAGTGAATTATTAAAGTATGAATTATTAAAGTGAATTATTAAAGTGAATTATTAAAGTATGAATTATTAAAGTGAATTATTAAAGTATGAATTATTAAAGTGAATTATTAAAGTTAAAGTAAAGTATAAGTAAATTAATGGTAAAGTTAAAGTATAGTAAAAGTATAAAAACTATGTATGTATAATACGCGTATAAATATATATAATATTAATTTAAATCGTTATATATATTTAATGAAATAAAATATAAATATCGTTATATTTATTATACTGGTTAAGTAATGAGTTGTCAAAAGTGATTCTAGATATTTATAAAAGTTATATACGTTTTAATAATAAAGTTCTTTTTAAACTGAAAACATTTTTGTACGTTTGAAAATAGATTAATAGAATATTATGGAAACCAATTCTCCACTAGCTTTTGTCTAACTTTCGTAAATGACACTTTTTATTTTTATTTATAAATAGCTTTACAAATTATTCCGAATATCGTTAAGAGGAATAGATTTTCTCAAATCATAGTGGACCTCTCAACAGAGACTTGTAATCATAATTCAATGTTTCTGATAATTCAATCATTTAATATATATTTTTTAATTTCGTCGATAATCATATTGAAACAAATACGTTCATATAAAGCATTATACGTTTAAATACTTTGTTGACATTTTAAATTTATAACATATACACATATACATACATATTCATATATGTTCATTTAATGGTTCGTGAATCATTGGAATTTGGTCGAGGTTTAAATGAATGTATAAACATAGTTTAAAATCCTTGAGATTTAACTTAACAAACATTGCTTATCGTGTCAGAATAATATAAAGATAAAGTTTAAATTTAGTCGAAAATTTTCGGGTCGTCACAAAAAGCCTGTTGAACTGTTGTTCGAGAGTCTGATCCCCAACCCATTTTTGCTTCCAAAACAGTGTCTTTGTTCCATCACCTATTACTCTCTGGAAGGTATTGGAAAAGTTGATGCCAAACTTGCTTAAAGATAGACCTGCATGAAGAATACGTCTCCAAGTTCGTGTAGATGACATGTTAGGGTTGTACATAGTGTTAAAAATTCCACCAAAAGGCCCATAAATGCTTGTGATGATTTTGACCCATAATGAGCAAGGCTCATTAAGAAGCCGCCACCACCATTTGCATAAAAGAGCCAAGTTCTTGCATTTTAGAGACCCGAAGTTTAGACTACCCTCCGAATATGGTAAAAGAATTTTTTCCCATTTGATCCAAGATATTTTTTTCCCCGACCCAGTATCCCCCCAAAAGAATTGTCTCCTCACTTTCTCAAGCTCACTAATCACACATGGCGGGGCAAGGAAGATCGAAAAGTAATACAAAGGTAGACTCGAAAGTACCGACTTAACAAGAGTAACACTGCATATTTACTTTGTATATACAATCACATACCTTCTACATAAACGTTATAATTATAAACTATTAAAATGTTATCAAATATACAGATTTTTAAGAAACACCTTTGTGAATAATATTAGATTCATATATCGTACATATCATATCTAATGTAATTTGAGTTTTTGTTTATTATTGTCATATAGAGAATCGAAATGCATACATCAATCTTAATCGATTATAATAACAATTAAAAGTAGCTCAAAGCATGTGTGACTAACTAAAATTTTTACATATTACATGAAATATTAATTAAAACATAAATATACATATTTTGCTCATTTAACGATAACAATTACAAGTTTTCGGTATAAATTTTATTAAATTATGTTATCTTTAAAAAACTTAAAAATTCAACGAATATTCGTTAACCCGCAAAATTTAACGGATATGAATATAGATGGAAAAATAAGATTTAAAAGGATGTGAATATGGATATGAGTTTAAAAATTAAATGGTTTTGAATATGGATATAGGATATTCCGATCCATATCCAATCATTTGACATCCCTACGTACAAGTGTACAACTGATTCAAAAGTAAACCAACAAACGAGTCATAGCCAACAACAATCTAAGACTATACATTGTGGGGTTGTTGTCAAGCTCTTCGTTGTCCCACAACACCCCTTGTGAGGCTGTTGCGGTAGAGGTTGTTGTGGTGTTGTAGGGGCAAACAACGAAATCAACAACGGGACATAATCGAACATATAAAAGTACAACAATTACCATTAATACAACAAATGATCTAAACAAAACGAACTCGCAAACATGGTGAAAAAATATTTAACTAAAAACTAACACGTGACTACAACATAACACAATGCTAAAACCGTTCTCACAAGCCCAAAAACCAATTACAAGAAACACTAAAGACCTCTAAATTTTAAAAAACAGAAGTCATACCTTAAAAATGTGATATATATATATATATATATATATATATATATATATATATATATATATATATATATATATATATATATATATATATATATATATATATATATATATATATATATATATATTCACATTTTCGTTTTATATTATATTCTATATATGTTTATGTTTATTACTATGTTATTTATATTTTATATTTATAGGTAAAGAAACAAAAGTTATACCTTAAAAAAATAATCATATGATGAAGCAAAAATAAGCTTAGTTGGCTCAATGGTGACTGGTGAGTCGATTAATCGAAAGACTCACTAAAAGGAAACGCTAAAAAGAAGACTGTGGAACACGATTAACCAAAAAGTTGAAGAGCAATGAATATGGGTGATTTTGCGAAGATGATTAATTGACATCAAAGTGATGCCAAGAATCAAACAACATCTACAATGAGGTAAAATCAATTGGCATAGTGGTCGAAACGCTTCGACATAATCAAACGTACAAGTAATTACGGGGAAAGTGTTTACGTTGATGGATAGTACATTAATATTGATAGACAAACCAAAGTGATTGTGTTGTTTAAGATCCAACGTAAATATTCAAGCGTTAATCTATGTTTAATAACTGACAAGTAATGTAAAGTAAAAACGCAAGTTTACAAACCTACATTTTCTCTAGCAAACGAATAAAACACACAAAGCTTAAATTTAAAGAAAAATGTATTGTAAACAAAGCATGCATAGTGTAAATGTTATCTCATCAAGGTAGAACATAAAAGTAATCTAATAGTCGTTATGAATTAACGGAAAAAGTAAGGTTATTACCCAATTTTTAATGGTGATGGAAAAAAGTGGCATGCTCGGGGTGAGGTGGGGTGCTTGGTGCTGATGCGGCAAGCGTGTTGGTAAACTAGAAAATAATGGGGTGTTGTTTTGAGTGGCGTGTTGGGGTAGAGTGGATATTTTTAATTTCTTTATCATTTTTCTTATTACATAATTTATTTTAATTTTTATTTTGTTTAATTAATTAAATTATTATTTTGTAAAGTGAACAAATTTTAGGCTAATAAAACACACTTAAGTGAGATTTAATAATACGGTTACATTAATTCAAAAGTCCTAGAATTAGAAATTAAAAATGACACTAATTATAGTTCCCTAAAAATTAAAAATACAATACTATTCGTCTTCGTCCTAAAGTTGAATTTAATCACCGTACTTTTCGAGCAATTTATTCTTCATCTTCTGAATACGTTTCTTTTCCTTCGGGGTCGTGATGTTTAAACTTGCTATTGATGCGATAAATCTTGTAGCTTCGATCGCAGATTTCATACAATCCACCTGAGTGACTGTGTCCATTTATTCAGGCTTTTTATGAACAACTTCGGTCTTGTACGTGTTAACTTCTTCAACTAACACCTGAAATCTTGAAGAGTTTGTTACGGGAGCTTTTCATCGAATTGGAACATGCAGAACTCCTAACCGCTTTCCTTGCTCGATTCCTTCCCATGGGCCTTGGAATATCATCATCACCTAAAAGAGCATCAACTCGACCGTGATATCAACCGTATGATCGCGTCTTCAGCATCCTCATTGCGCAAACTTCTACCAATAATAGCTCCACCAATCGGAGTAGGCGTAAGCCACTTCAGTTTGTTTTTCAAAAATTTACCAAGCTTCTTTAAATTCCCACGTTTTTCCCTCATTCATACAATACGATTTCACCAGACCCTCGTAAAAGTCTTGATTGCTTCGTCCACTGCGTCTTGGATTGCGTTTTTCTTCTTCATAGTATCCATGAAAAGACTTACATCCCTTGTTCACATAGCGTCATTTACCCGATAACACATCTTCACCTTGAAACCATCCTTTATTGTTGTCGTTGAACTTTTCTGCTACGGTAGCCCACAAAGAATTCCGTTATTGTGAGTTTTCGGTAATCGGATCCTCGGACGAATCAATTCAACATTTTACCAATCGAACTTCTTTTTGCGGTGTTCACACTTTTTGTTGCATGGTTCGCGTGTTTTTTCTTTTCCTTTTCGTTGGGGACTTCTTTTTTTCCTCGAACCACCGGCTTGTTGCGTTTGTTGTTCGGTTTGTTGTTGCGTTTGTTGGTGGGTTTGTTGTTGGGTATCTTGTTGGCTCCTATTGAACGCGTATTGAGTTTGTTTCAAAGGTCGTTGTGGTGTTAACCCGAGTGATTGTTGGATTTAATGTAGTTGTTGAAGCTGCCGAAGTTGTTGGATTTGTTGTTGAATTTCTTGCTGGCTCATACCGAACACGTTTTGCGTATAACCGGCAAAACCAAATGAAGGTCGCGATGAGGATGAAGATGACGAGCCTAGAGTTGTCGGTTCGCCACCCAAATAGTTGGTATACAACGACCGTTCATTCGGGTTTGAGTTTGCCATTGTTGAGTGTTATATAAAATAACGAAAGAACAAAAGTGGGAGAAAAGATGGATGAGATTTTATAAAAAAATGTGTTTGTTATGAAATGTATTTATAGATAAATTATATAAGTTGTATAGATTTATTATTATTAATTATATATTTAAATTAAATTATGAAACTATCCGTTTGAGTTTGAAAATTGAAGAGTTTGATTTCAAACGGTCGAGAAGAATCAGAATGAGCCATGTAGCCAACACGCAATGCATCTTTCTGTTGCCACATTCCAGGACACCAAGCTAGTTTAGTGTGGCATGTTTGTTGAAAATCGATGCCAGGCACGCGCTATAAAATATTTATATGAGTTAAACTATTTGTAGTGGTAGGGGGCATGAGTTGGTGGTGTGAGTTGTTTTTTGTACTTTTTTGATGATTATGATGTGTAGATTTTTTTATGTTGAGTAGTGATGGTGTGGGTTTTTGGTGTGGGTTAGGAGTATTGTGATGATGTGTTAAAATTTTAGTGGGTTAAGTATTAAAAAGGGATAAAAATAATATTTTGAAAATAATAAAAAGGGATAAGAAATTTTAGAAAATAAGAGGATGACAAAGAAAATAAATAGAAAAGGGCACTAGCGCCCTGTGGCAGGTTACACATAGAGGGTCTATGCATACGTTGGATAGAAAGAAGAATGAACGACAAAAGAAGAATAAACAGCGAGTAGAAGATGGTGGATAGTGAGTTTGACGGTAACGAAGGAAAAATTTATAATTTTTTTTTTTTAAATGCCGAAAAGAAATACAGATAAAGATGGAGAGTGCATATGATTAAAAAAAGAAATAGATGATAGAGAAATAGATGATAGATCCGTAGGGGGAAAAAAAATGGAGCAATTTATGCAAAGTAGCAGAAACAGTAATCTAAGTAGATTAAAGAAAAAATGGAATAGCCGTCAGGTTTGGAGGAAAACAAAAATAGAAGAAGGTTGCTATGTGAGAAGAAAAGATTGAAGAAGCTTTGAAGATACGTAAAAAAAAAAAAAAAAAAAATTAATTCGCGGACCGGGAGCGCGAAGAGAGGGATCCGTTTTCAGTGGTGGCGGCGGAAGAAACCTAAGCATCTGATATCATGAAAGAATATGAACCCCGTGAGGTGTAATGTTTCATTGATCAACTATTTATAGATACAGAAACCTAACTAAACCCTAATGGACCGAGCCCGTTTTACAATTAGTTTGGGCCGGTACTAATATTCTAATACGTTGCACAGCAACACACACCTCCAATTTTTGCCAACCAACACATCAATACTTTGGTGCTGGGGCATTGCTTTTTTGCCATGTAGGATCCGTGGGATGGAACCGTTACATACGGTCTTAGTATAATTCATCGAAAACTAACACTTTCACCTCATAGTAAAGTCCCAATACTTTGCAACTCAGATTTGTTTCCCGTCAAAGTCACGGTGATCTAACCCAACAAGTTTACGAAAATCATTTCATTTGAGAACCAAAATACCAGTACTGTACATCAACGCTAATTCTGTCGTCATGATTTGTGTACGTATAGGATTGATGTGTATCTTCAACAAATTAGCCGAGAGTAGTTGTAATCCAGAAATTGAATTTTTGGAACGAAATTTACATCGAGTAATCAGAGAATTATAAATTTGCGGTTATAAATTAGGGTCGTTGTAATTAGGGTTGTAATGGTGGTTTCTGTTAGATTAGATTAGGTTAGTGTTAGTTGATAAAAAAAAAAAAAAAAAAAAAAAAGGAGAGGAAGATGCAGAATGATGAAAGTACTTTCATGTACAGTGCTTGTAGTAATCTGATGCATAACTTCAGATAGTTGATAATAAATTTAGTACATCGTATTAATTTATAAACAAATTGGGAATTTGAAGTTTGGCAGATGATAGATATAGATACAATTTAGCAAATTCATGTTGCTGATGGACTTGTTTTAACAGGTATAATGCTCACTTAATTATCAATGGGTTAGCTCGCTCCACCTACATCAGTACATTGCCTCAAAGCACTTAGCTTTATACACACAATGCTTCATATATGTGATGCACACAATCTGTTCGATGAAATTCCAAATAGTAACACTCATCGTTAGATTGTTGTGGTAGGCGCATACGCACGCCATAGGTTCTACCAAGAGGCCGTAAGTGTATTTTAGATGCAAAGAGAAAGATTGGAACCCAATAAATCCGTTTTAGCTACAGTTTTGAAAGCATGCTGGCACCTTCTGGATCGAAATTGGGACAGATTTTACATGATGTTGTTGTAAAACGCGGATTTAAATGTGATGTGTTTGTTACTAGCACTTTGAACTATATGTACTACAAATGTGGGTGAACCAACAACGCAAGAAGTGTGTTTGACTTGATGATCGAAAGGGATTGGTTGCTATGATTACTACAGTTGCAGGTCGTGAACGAGGCATTAGTTTTGGTTCAAAATACATGATCCATGGGAAATTTTCCAAATTAGGTGACATGGAATACATATTTTCATCTTTTTCCCAAGCTAACGATGATTCAACTGTCCGTTAACTTCTGCAATTAATGCAAGAAGATATATTGTGTTGTTCCTAATGTTGTTTTTGGACTTCAGTCATCTCTAGATTTGTTCAACTCTTTCAATATGGTGAAGCTTTTGATACATTTAAAAAAACGTTGGGTACGGGGATTGAACCAACTTATGCTACAGCTATTACTCTTTTGTCTGCTTGTGCAATTCTTTTCCAGATTTCAAAGGAGCAGAACATGTTAGCAGACAAGGTAAGGCCTCTTGGGCATTTAGATTTGTAGTCGTTTCTGTTATGACGATAGGCTTAACTGCTTGGCTCCTAATACTAACTTGATTCAATGTAAGATGTTATAGTTGACAATATGCTAGATATGTCTATGTGCAACATAGATAAATAAATTTTTAAGGGACATAAAACACTTGGTATTTCAACAAAACATAGAAACTTATACCCTGGAATACTTAAGCCACTATGTAAGATAGCCGTACCAAGGGAATTACTAATCACATAATATACATACAAGAGAATCAAAAATGGGCAGGTTGGGTAACAAGTAAAAACCTCTAAGTTTTCTATGGGTCAAAATAGTTCCTGCGGGTCGACTTGAAAACCTTGTCTCCGGTACACTGTGTAACCATAACTCATTTTAAGTAAATTGGTCTAAACTTCCATCCTTGATTTTATGGCCTTATTCAACATTATTCATACTTCTTATATATTCACAAGAATTTATTCTCCTAGATTTGTCTGACTTATGAGAATGTGTGTCGACACTGAAACGAGAGATTGGAGCTAGTCAAGAGAATAAAAAGTAATGTTAAAGTTAAGGTGCTAAAAGCATTTTTGTACGTAAATGTACAATGTACAGTATGATATCAAGTTTGACCTGAAGTAGTGTGAGGCCACATTTTTTGTGTACCATATGTTAAACACAATATGCACATCTCCATGGTCCATGGTCGAACAAACAATGAATCAATTTAAAAAAGGAGAGGTTATAATAAAGACACCTACATTTCATATCGTTGGGAATCATTGTTTGTATAGCGATAAAGAATCTGAATGCTTTCCATGAAGGTGGGAATTTGTGGTGCTGGCTACTTAATATAGTATCAATCTATAATTGTGAATAGTTAAGATCTTGGTGGGTATCTTTCTGTGTCCTAGTTTCTTCCTTTTCCAAAACATATGTTTCGGCAGGGATATGCAAGCCCTGTGTTGACACTTGTCAACCCATCCAGCGGTCCCCCGTAGCCCCCTGGAGCCTAGCGAAACACCATCACCATAAACCCCTACAGCTTGCCAGAACTCGGATTCGAGCCTGCATGGTTTTCCTTTTCCATCTTTGCAAACGTGGGGCCTAGGATCATATGGGCCGGGTACCACTGAAGCAATGCTTCGTTTGATCAAAGCTAGTATAAAGTAGCATATATCCACTTTACTTTATTTTATTTTTTGGAAAATTTATAAGTCCTTTATGTTAACTTTCATAAAATTAATAAATAAAAAAAATTTCGCTTACACCTTTTGCAAAGTTGAAAATTAACAAATCCTGTATAAAATCTATTGGGTTTGGTCCAGAAAAAGATTCACCTTTTTTATGGTTGCGGAAAATGCAAGTGGTTTGATATTAGAAAGTGGTTAGTGTTGTCATATTACCATTTCTATGTGTTGTGGGTGGAGAATGAAGCTGAATAATGAATATGCTATACTATTACGAGTACTATTTAGAGTGCTGCCAAATGACATCACTTCCTCCCCATGATCAATTGTCACATCAGCGTCACATCAGCACTTTCTCACAAAGACTAACCCATGACTAAACACTACTAACCATGACATACTTCATCTTAAAACTGGAGACCCACTATATAATCTAATTAATTAAATTTACAACTATAGAAGTAAAAAGTAATAGTCGATAGTTGTATTTAGTTAATAGTTAGTTTATAGCAATTAGAGTATTACTTATGATGCAAGTATTACTTGTAATGCAAGTAGGATTGTGATGCAAGTAATTGTAATTAGAGAAGGTTTGTGTTTCTTAAAATAGATAAAGGCTAGGTCTATGTAAATACTTCTATAAATAGAGGGATTCAAGGAATGTAAAAGAACGATTTGGATTTATATCATGGTATCAGATCCTTGAAACAAAAACCTGGGCGATTATTTTTCCCTCTAAAACCTTTTACGACTGCCTCTACTCTTCTGCAAATTCTTCTTCTAAATCCCCTGTTCTTCTCATTACCTTCTACAAATTCTTCTTCTAAATCCCCTGTTCTTCTCATTATCTTCTTCACGATATGTCTGAAGCCAAAGTACATCCGGCTTTAACCATCAACAACATCAGGATTTAACAGAGAGTTATGAAGTCATCGGAACAATGATTCACCAAACAAATCCTCTACCTGAATTTTACGAGGTTCGATCACGCCTCTTGATGGAAGAAACAAGAAAACGTCACCAATCCTCAAGTGCTGCAACCTCTGCTGCAACCGCATTACACACCACCACCCCTAATCGGAACAACAATCCAATACTGTTACAAACCGCAAACCCTAATAAATCACAGGAATACGCTACTAACCCTAATCGAGGCAATAATCAACAAAATTGAGGCAGGGGACGTGGTAGAGGACGAATTGGATATCGTGGAGGCAGAGGACGATATGAATCTGGTCGTGGTCAAGTTTGGAACTCGAATTGGAATACACAGTATCCATCTCCGTATGGAAATCAGCCGCACAACCAGTGGACTTATCAAAACCCTAATTGGGCCACACCTCCATGCCTATACCCAACTACAACTTGGGCCACGCCAAATCACTTAACATCCACACAGCCTCCATGGACTACTCAGCCAGTGAATGGGCCAAATTCATCAACAGGTATTTTGGGCCCACAACCACAGCATGCCTATTATTCTGTCTTTGTTCCCACTGATATTAATCAGGCTTTACACACGATGTCGATTAATTCTGTAACGACCCGACTTTTTCGACTTATATTTATACCACGAATTTGCGTATATGTGCGTACTAAGCTAGATAATATTCTGGGATCATTATCCATGCTAATTACTCTTGTTAATACCTTACAACGTGTTACTAAGTGCTTAATCACTTAACTTGATCCTCGAATGCTTTTATGACCGTTAGTGTCACTAATCATTTAGAACGAGCTACGTACTTGGTACACGTCATACTTTAGGCATAATTGGTGTTTTATGGCCACGTGAACTTAATTGTACTTCTTAATGACAATTATGAACTTCGTTTATTTTCTTAATTACGCTTAGTGTTTTATTAATGCACACTAGTTGGTATTAGTGGGCTTTTGCTTTAATGGACTTAGTTTATCAAAGGCCCACCCTACACTAGCTTAAGGGCTAGTAAGTTAGCCCATCTTAATGGACTTATGAACCCATTAAGATATAAGACAAATCCATTAGGTTATAAGACAAAATTACTAGCATGCTTATGTACCTTTTCTTACATTTTTAACACCATGCTACATGCTTCCCAACATGCACACATCACCCTTGTACCACCACCCATGTCAAGCCAAAATGGTCCCCCCACCCCCTTGAAACCGTCGGCATTAGCACTCCTCACCACCATCTTAAATTTCCAAATTTCATTCTCATTTTCAAATCCAAAACACACACAATTCTCTCTAGTTTCTCACTACTTTCTCACACTAAGAAATCCTCTCTAGTTGTAAGTTTTAAAATTCATTTCTTTCTTTCTTCAAAACCGTAGCATCATCATCATCCTTATTGTTCTTGGATTTTGGTTTTTGTAACTTGAATCCTTATACTATCTTGCAAACTTCAATCTCTTGTATGATGAAGAAGCAAGAACAAGGATCAAAGCTTTGTAGCTTTTGGTTCTACATGAAAACTTGTAAAGATCTAAAGTTCATAAACTTTAAGATCTTCTTTTGTTCAAGTATTGGAAACTTAAGGTTTATTGTATGAAGATTCAAGCTTCTATCTTGATATCTCTTTATGTAAAGAATCCAAGCTTGAACTTGTTCATTACTAGCTCTAATTTCTTTCTTGTTCTTATGTATTTCGACTTGTATATGTTTCAATGGTCAAAGATTACTTGTTAACTTTGATATCATACATCTTGTAACCAAAGTCTGACTTTGAATGTTCAAGAACAAGAAAGTTTAAGCTTTCTAGCTTATAACTTTCACTCATCTAAGTTTGATCTAAGTTATGTAACTTATGGTCATCCAACTTGTTAAAACAAAAGCTCACTAGCTTGTATTCATTCTACATTATAAAAATTTAAGTTTTTATAACTTAAGGTTTTGTAAAAGTTGAAAGTCTAAGTTCTATAACTTAGGGTTTCACCTAGAACACAAGATCTAGACTTTCTAGTCTAAGGTCTTCAATATTTAGCTAAGATCTAAGTTCTATAACTTAAAGCCTTGCTTGTTTGGTTTGAATCCAAGTTTATAGTTTAAAATTCCAAATAGAACTTGTACTTGTGTCGAAACTAAGAACTTGATGTAACTTTGGTTCATCATCCTTCTAAAACTCTTAAATGAGTTGTACTTCTTTTCTTAGTCTTGACATTGTGTGTTGATGGTTAAAACTTGGTCAAAATGATGCTAAAACATCAAGAGTTGTACACTTGAGACTTATACGCATCAAGGATGAGAACCGTGATAAACATCAAACACCAAGAAACCCACTCCGGAGCACTAGAATCTGTTTTTCCGGGTCTGATCTGACTCATGGAGCTTCTGAAAAATTGATTTCCAGAAAGTTCGGGATGTGTAGATGACTTTTCGTTTAAGACTCGCCTGAATCCGATATACGGTTTAGGATTTATAGTCTTCCGAAGTTCACTACGCCTTTGTAACGACGTGCTAAAATTTCTGACCTACTCGCGCTTTGACCGTCGCCACGGTCAAACGACATCGAGTTAGGATCTGAGCTTTGGACAGCGGTAAGAGGACTCACAAACGGAGCCTTGGCCACTGGCCGCGCGTCATTTCAGTTTGTGTAGAGGTCGTAGCGGCTGTTCGAATTCAGCTTTTCGTTTTGACCTCTATTCTTGTTGAAAACTTACTTTACCTTTTACGTATGATGATAATGATGATACTTAAGACTTAACTTACTTACTTTTAAACTTTTTGGGACGATTTACTGACTTAGTAACCATTGACTTAGGTTGAGGACCTTTTGGACCGATTTACTACTTGCTTACACTTTCGTATCGACTTTACCGTACATCCACTGTGAGTTATAGCTCCCTTTTTACTTTAACTATTTTTGGGACTGAGAATACGTGCGCTTTTTATGTTTTACCTACTAGACACGAGTACTTTAACTTTATATATGTGTGGGTGATATAACGGCACAAATTTTCCCCTTAGCTCGGTAACGTTTAGTCATTGGTTTATGAACTGGTGAACGCTAATTTTAGATATGGATCCATAGGGTTTGACATCCCCACTCGGGCTAGTCGCGCTAGCATTCAACGGGTGTTTAATACTTCGTCTATTTTAACGCACTCGTCAAGTGTACTTTTAGGGGGTGATACATATATTTCTTGTTAAGTTAGTTACCAAGCGCCCACGGTTAAGCATATACTTTTCATACTGATTTGAATACAAAAATCTCGTGGTCTACATTACATTATTGTTTACAATAAAACTATAGCTCACCAACATTCGTGTTGACCTTTTTAGCATGTTTTATTCTCAGGTAATTAAGACGATTATGCATCCGCTGTACTCTGCATTGTTAAAGATGTCTCCTAAGCATGGACCTTTTTATTTTGCATTCACTACTTATGTTATATTCGAACCATGGTTTTGTAATGACCTAAGTGTCACGTACTTTTGTTAATGCTTTCTATCCGTAGAAGCACATTACTTTTGTAAAACATTTGTCGTTGGAAAAACATTATCTTTTTATGAATGCAAAAAACCTTGTTTTAAAATAGCATATAGTGTTATACCGTGTAATGGACATGTTGTTGATGATCCGTACCATAGAGGTTTTGGACGGGGCATCACAAATTCTCCCGAGGATGCTTGGTACATGGACACCGGAGCCACTTCACATATGACAAATTCGTCAGGTAAGTTCTCAACTTATTCTAATTTGAGCAAAAATAAACATATAATCGTTGGAAGTGGTCATGAAGTACAAATTCAAGGCACCGGTCATATGCATCTTTCGCACCCATATCCTCCGTTACATCTAAACAATGTCCTTCATGTACCTAATTTAATTAAAAATATTTTATCTGTTCGTAAATTAACAACTGACAATTCTTTATCTATTGAATTTGATCCGTTTGGTTTTGATGTGAAGGACTACCAGACGCGGATACCTCTTATTCGAAGTAACAGTGTCGGAGACTTCTATCCACTTACACAATTTTCTACAACTCAACAACTTTCTCCGTCGGCTTTCGTGTCACTCTCACAAGATTTATGGCATCGTAGATTAGGGCATCCAGGAAAATCTACTTTACGTTCTCTTAGTAATAAATCACTTATTTCATGTAATAAAAAGACCTCTCTAGTATTTGTCATTCTTGTATTCTTGGTAAACACATTAAATTACCTTTTTCTGATTCCACAAATATTACTTATTTACCATTTGATATTTTGCATAGTGATCTTTGGACCTCCCCGATTGTTAGCTCAGGTGGTCATCGTTATTACATATTATTTTTGGATGATAAAACGAATTTTCTTTGGACATATCCTTTGGGATCCAAGTCTCAAGTATTCTTCATTTTTCAAAATTTCTTCACCTACATTCAATCACAATTTAACATGAAAATTAAAAGTTTCCAATGCGATAATGGAACCGAATATACAAATAACACAATAACAAATTTTTTCACGCAACACGGCATAACCTTCCGATACTCGTGTCCTCACACCTCTTCTCAAAATGGCAAAGCCGAACTAAAAATTCGTTCTATCAACAATATCATTCGTACTCTTTTAGCTCACTCTTCGGCACCACCTTCTTTTTGGCATCACACACTTCAACTAGCTACTTATCTATTGAACATCCTCCCATCCAAACTTCTTTCTAATAACTCCCCTACTCAACTTCTATACAACCACGTTCCCTCGTACTCCAATTTACGAGTTTTTTGGTGCTTATGTTACCCACTAATTCCGTCGACCACCATCAACAAACTCCAACCTCGATCTACCCCCTGTGTTTCCTTTGGATACCCCTCCAATCATCGGGGGTACAAATGTTTTGATCTTTCAACTAAGAAAATCATTCTTTCTCGCCATGTCGTGTCCGACGAATCCATCTTCCCTTTCTCTCAAATCAAACCACCTTCCCCGCTCAAATACGATTTCTTGAACGATCCAATTAATCCACTTTTACTCGATACTATGCTCAATCCATCTACACCTACATTTGACATAAACAACCCCACCACTGATTCACATACACCTCCAACTTCTACTCGAAACATTCCAAACCAACCACATGCTCCTGATCCTCATATCACTTATTCACGTCGACCCAAAGCCACACATGTTGAACCTCCCATCACATCTTCAAATCTTCCTGTGCGTTCTATACCTTCCGCCACGGATACCTTAAACACTGACCCTCGGACTTCTCGCCATTCTATGAACACTCGCAGCATGGCCAAATCTTCCAAATCTTCTACTTCTCTTCATGTTTCTACCTTATCTCCTCTTCCGAAAACTCCCAAAGATGCATTGGCCGATCCTAATTGGCGAAATGCCATGAAATACGAGTTTAACGCTCTTATTCTGAATAATACTTGGGAACTTGTCCCTAGACACCCTAACATGAATATTATACGATCTATGTGGATTTTTCGTCATAAAAAGAACTCTAATGGATCTTTGAGTGCTATAAGGCTCGTCTTGTTTGTGATGGCAGGTCCCAACAGGTTGGCATTGATTGGGGGGAGACATTCAGCCCTGTGGTTAAACCGGCTACGATACGCGCTGTTCTAAGCATTTCTCTTAGCAAGTCATGGCCTATCCATCAACTTGATGTCAAGAACGCTTTTCTACATGGTAATTTACAGGAGACGGTGTACATGCATCAACCTATGGGATTTCGAAACTATAATTTTCCGGATCATGTTTGTCTTTTAAAGAAGTCGTTATACGGTTTAAAGCAAGCTCCTCGTGCATGGTACCAACGTTTTGCAGACTACGTGGCTACAATTGGGTTCAAACATAGCAAATGTGATCATTCGTTATTCATATACAAGCATGGTCATGATACTGCATACCTCTTATTATATGTTGATGATATCATTCTCACCACATCATCTGATTCACTGAGACATTCCTTCATGACTTTATTGGCATCGGAATTTGCTATGAAAGATTTAGGGCCACTAAATTATTTCCTCGGTATTTCAGTCACTCGACGTCCACATTCAATATTTATCTCACAAAAAAATATGCTGAGGAATTGCTTGAACGTGCAGGGATACCAAATTGTAATCCTGCCGCCACCCCGGTAGACACACACACAAAGTTAAGTACCACTGCCGGAAAACCGTACGGGAATCCGACTTTTTATTGCAGTCTAGCAGGGGCCCTCCAATATCTTACTCTAACACGCCCAGACATTTCTTACGCAGTTCAACAAGTCTGTTTACATATGCATGCACCCACTGAGGCTCACATGTTTGCGTTAAAAAGAATTCTTCGCTATGTCCGTGTCACGATTTCGGAAGGACTACATCTATATAAGTCTCATCTTTCGAGTCTTATTTCGTATACAGATGCCGATTGGGGTGGGTGTCCTGACACTCGTAGATCCACCTCGGGATATTGTGTATTTTTTGGGGATAACTTGATCTCCTGGTCATCTAAGCGCCAACCCACTCTTTCTCGATCTAGTGCTGAAGCGGAATATCGTGGTGGTGCTAATGTCGTTTCTGAAACGTGTTGGATTCGTAATTTACTGCTTGAGCTACATTGCCCTATTCATAAGGCAACTATTGTATATTGTGATAATGTCAGTGCTATATATCTAGCCAGGAATCCGGTTCTACATCAACATACTAAGCATATCGAGATGGATATTCACTTTGTTCGGGAAAAAGTTGCTCAAGGATTGGTCCGTGTTCTCCACGTTCCTTCACGCTATCAAATTGCCGATATATTCACTAAAGGGCTTCCGCGCGTATTATTTGATGACTTTCATGACAGTCTCAACGTCTGTCCACCTCCCGCTTCGACTGCGGGGGTATAATAGTCGATAGTTAGTTGTATTTAATTAATAGTTAGTTTATAGCAATTAGAGTATTACTTATGATGCAAGTATTACTTTAATGCAAGTAGGATTGTGATGAAGTAATTGTAATTAGAGAAGGTTTGTGTTTCCTAAAATAGATAAAGGCTAGGTCTATGTAAACACCTCTATAAATAGAGGGATTCAAGGAATGTAAAGTAACGATGTGGATTTATATCAAAAAGTGCCACTTTCTATTTCATTTTACTCTGTGCTCAATTGTGCTACAGAAGGAAAGGAACAAGGGCTAGACACCGAGGGCGGAAGCAGGGCGGCTCAATGAAGGCTTGCTGCCATTGACACATATGCCAACGAAACAAAGGAATTAAACATCGGACTAGAAACTAACAAAACACAAGATAAAGAAAACGAGGAAGATAAACGTTAGAGCTTCACAAACCGTTACCGTTAAAGTTTCTTAACTCCTCATTGTGAACTTTTATGGCATTGGGTTTTTTCTTTTGTTTTTGTTTTCGATTCATCTTGGAATTAATTGTAACATCCCGCGTTTTTCCGTTAAATTTATTTTAACACCGTCTTTTTTTTTAAATAATATCTTTCGTCATTTAATTTGGCATCTTTCGTTAACTAACGTTCATAATATCCTCGTTATTTAATTATAACGTCACCCGTTTACTCGAGCGTTTAAATATTCGTTTGGTTATTTCCCGCACCCGCTTTGAAACTAGAGGGACCAAACTTGCAAAGAGGCCAAAGATTTGACTAGGTCAACTAGTCAAACCTTCAACCTCCTCCTCTCATTCATCTCTCTCTTTCTCCTTTTGATACTTCCAAATCCTCTCAACTTTCTAACATAAATTCATCATCTAAATCCGGATTAGGGAGCTAGCAACCAAATAAATTACATATTCTTGATCCTCTCATCATCCTCTTCGATTTGATGCTAACTACTTCGATTTTGGGTAACATTTCTAAAACACTAGATTTCTTTAAATTTGTGTTCTTGACTTAAAAGTGTGTTAATTAGTGTCTATGGCTCATTGTGATGTCGTGTATGTAATTTGTATGCTCGATTTGTTGTTTTTAGTGTAACTAGCTTGAATATGAAAATTGCTTGCTTAATCTTTGATTTTGGATGATTAAAAGTTGTTTAATTGTTAAAGTTCATGTATTAAATGTGTTACTAGCATCATTAGCTTCAAATTGATGTGTAGGTTGATTAAGAAAACTTCAAAAACATGATTATTGATTTTGAGATGTTTGACTAGGGTTTGATAGTTCTTGACATGAATTTTTGGATGCTTGAATGTCATGGAATGTTAATTGTTAGAGTTTAGTAGTAATGTATGCTTCATTACCTTCAAAACGGCATATCATATGTGTGAATTGGTTTCCCGAAACTCAAAATGCAATTGATGAACTTGAAACTTTGAAAATGGACTTTTATTGTTCGCTTGATGAGTTTTCGGCTATTGTAAATGATGTTATTGTTGGACCATAAGTGCTTAGTTGTATTCCTCGTCAAAATACCTTTCCAACGATATATGATAGGCATTATAAGTGTTTGCGGGTCAAGAGTTGGGTTGGAAAAGGTTTTGGTTCGTGCATACTTTGAAAAACTGACCAGAATTCTCTGCCCAGATGGTGGCGCGGCGCGCCCCATCCCCGCGCGGCGCGCGGATTGGCCTGGTCAGATTCTGACCTCTTTGTCCCATTTCACGTGAAATGTTTGACTAGCTACCGACCTCCGATTCACATGAAACTTGTTCTAATATACTTGTATATGAATAATTAGCATAGAAAAATAGTCCGGGACCCGACCCGAACATGTTGACTTTTTCGTTGACTTTGACCCGACCAAGTTTGACTTTTTGTCAAACTTAACCAATTAATTATGCAATCTTTCTAACATGATTCCATACTTGTATCTTGCATGAAACTTGACAATTTTCTTCACATGCTACATAATCGAGTCGTGTCGAGCCATAGGACTAATTGAACAACTTTGACCCTTCGTGACTATCGTTATTGATACAACCTACTTGTTTAGGTCGAGATTAGCTTTGTCTTTGCACGCGTTTACTCGTTGAAGTACTTTATTGACTCTTGCGCTCAAGGTGAGATCATAGTCCCACTTTTACTCTTTTTAAACTTATATTTGGGATGAGAAAACATAAACGATTCTTTTGAATTAAGTGAACACAAGAACGGGAAAACAAACATTCTACATACGAGTTTAGAACAAAAATCCTCAATTCGATTATCATTAGTTACACTTGACGGGTGTAAGCGAGAACTTATGTTATATGGCCATATGGGTTGACAACCCTCGTCTTTGACGGTTCGCTACCGTCTACGGATGAAATATATTTTCGAGAATCAGTGTTTGTTCTAGCACTATGGATGGGGTATACAATGGATGGAATGTTAAGCTTTGATAATTGGGTGCTCGTGAATATTAACTTTTAGAATGTATTACTATTATTTCAACTTTGCAAACCTTGTGGTTCGACTTACTTACTTTTACTCACTTACTTACTTAAACCTATGATTTCACCAACGTTTTCGTTGACAGATTTCTATGTTTTTCTCAGGTCTTGCACGATATGTGATACATGCTTCCGCTCATTATTTGATACTTGCATTGGATGTCGAGTATACATGCATTTCATGGAGCGTCTTATGACTTTACTTTAAACCGTGTCGCCTAGATTTCATTTGTACTTATAACCTTGTAACTTAACTTTTGGTTGAACAATTCTTTTAAACTTTGGATACAATCTTTATGTTGAAATGAAGGCGATATATTTTGGTCAAACGTTGTCATAAAGACTTATGACCAGGTAATGGGACCCATGTAGATGACGCCGTCACTTGACGATTTGTCGGGGTCGCTACAAGTGGTATCAGAGCTTTGGTTGTAGGGATTTAGAGTTCATTTGTGTCCACCCCGAGTCATAGGGTACATAGGTGAATCTAGACTACAACCGGCATATAGACTGAAGTAGGAATTACTTGACTATTTGTGCATTTATACTCGAACTCTTCTATCATATCTAACTCGTATTCGATCTTGATCTTACGTTGATAAATTTTGTTGACGCGCCACCTTGACTTTATGAAGTAATGTTAAATGCACATGAGAATCAGGGTAATATAATTTCCGGGATTATATTACGGTGATTCACATGGACGTTCCGACATTATGACATAAAGAATTTAAGGCGAGTCAAGGAAAAATTTTCTCTCTATCCTTATTCCATATCACGGTTAGTATTGTTAAGAATACTAATCAACGATATTCCTGTGTCATGAAGGAACAATGGCTCACCAAGGTCAACACAATACCCCTCTCGAAACTCTAGAACAAGCTCTTCAACGAATGATAACCACCGCCGTGGGTACGGCCGTGGCCGATCACTTTTCCAACAACACCAATCGTGGAGCCGGAAATTCAAGCGAAGGTTGCTCCTACAAGAACTTCATGAAGTACAACCCTCCCACTTTCGATGGAACCGGAGGACCGGTTGTTCTCACCCGATGGTTTGAACAAATGGAGACCGTTTTTAACACAAGCGGTTGTCGAGACCAAGATAAGGTCAAGTTTTCCACCCTCACTTTCACCTTCATTGCTCTTTCGTGGTGGAACAAGTACGTACAATCGGTGGGTATTGATGAAGCCCACACACTCTCATGGACCGAATTAAGAGAAAGAATGATCACCGAATATTTTCTGCGCGACGAGACTCGAAGGCTCGAACAGGGTCTAAGGAATTTAAAAATGGTCGGGAATGACCTCGAAACTTATAATCAACGGTTCACCGAACTAGTCTCAATGTGTCCAAATCTCATGACTCCCGAATCCCTAAGAGTCGAACTTTACATGGATGGCCTCCCTAAGAGCATTCAACACGGGGTAATGGCATCCCAACCCACTAACATACAAGAGGCTTTAACCAAGGCCCGCCAAACTTTAGAAACGGCGAATGAAATGGAAGCACCGGCACCAATGGTCGAGAACCACCCGAGTAACAACAAAAGAAAATGGGAAGCCTCCCAATCAAGCAACCGCAACAATAACAACTTCACCAAAGAGCCCTTTTTCCCCGGCGACAAGAAAGGGTATGCCGGAAAACTACCTTTTTGTAACGAATGCCACAAGCATCACTTTGAAGGATGTGGCAGGTTTCGCCACCGGCGCCAAGGAAGTGGTCACATCGACAAACATTGTGGAAGTGCCACCCCCGTCCCTCGAAAGGGACCCAACACACAAAAGTCGGTCACTTGCTACGCATGTGGCCAAACGGGTCATTTTAGGAATGAATGCCCAAATAAGAAAATCAACCCCAACGCACGCCGTTAAACTTTCAACATCAACGCCTAGGATGCCGAGACGACGATGGACTAGTCACGGGTATGTTTCTTCTCGAAATTCTCATGTTTCATGTTTATTCGATTCGGTTACCGTTAGACGTTTTATAAACAAGGCTCTGACTCATACTCTTTGCACTTCACCTTTTTCCCCTAGACACTACTTAGGCAATTTAAGTGACCAACGGAAAATATTGTGTGCCTATAAATTTTATTGGAGGATATACGTTAAGACTTTTGACTTGACACCTATAGAACTAGGGAGCTCGGAACCTATTCGTTAAAAAGAAAATGTTTCCCCATCATCTTGTATAGATTATTGTGAACTGAGTAATTTTCGGTTGGAAACCGATACCCTCTCCCTCGCATCCATGACCTCATGATTTCTTGCATGAATCCCGTGTGTATTCCAAAACGACCTCCGTTCCGGTTATCATCAATTGGGGGTTAAGGGAGACGATGTCTCCTAAGCCATCTTCCGAACTCGCAACGTTAGTTGTAAATCTCTCTTAGTACCGTCGAATTATTTAGGACTCCGTCCGTATTCATGAACCTCCTAAACCACGTATGCAAACTTATCTAGACAAATCTGTTATCGTATTTATAGATGACATCTTAACTTATTCAACTATGTCCAATTTTCTAGACTATGATGTTAATGGTCAAGGCATTACAATCAATCTCGAAATCAAGCCACATGTAATCAGGGAACTCTCCCAACTCAGACTTGTATTCGTAAAAATCTTAGATCTCACCGCTTCTTACCGAAAATTCATTTCTAACTTTTCTCGTGTTACACGACTTTAATCTCTCCGCGATCGAACCTTGAGCGTGATTCTTCACACCAACATTTCTAGCTAAATTCGTACAACACCAGATGGGACTCAAATATGGAAATATTTCTACTTGGACGCCGAAAGGCATACTCCCTCGACTCGAAATTCAACGGAACGGAAATTCGTTATTTTGCACGAAGAATTCGAATACTAAATTGTGGATCCGATCAATATTCTCGTCATCACGTACCACACTACATACCTCTGTTATTTCACCGTTACCGTCTGATATTACTGGAAATTAAGATAACACACAATCCAACGATACTTCACTCTTCTTTGACTTAACGCCCTTGTGTTTCTGATAATCGGCCAACTATTATTCAACACCGAACTATACAACTACGTGTACTATCTCGTTTCTCTTTCAGACTTCAACTTTTGACAACTAGAGGCACGTTATGGCAACCTCGAGATGCAAGCTCATCCTATTCTAAGTCCTCATTTCACCCCTATCTTTATCGCTCGCATTTCCATTTAAAGAAACTCCTTGTAACATTTCTCCATGGATAGAGAATTTCCTCATATTACATTAGTATTCGCCACGAGGGTGAATAGTCCTAACGAACATTTTTCGAACTCTAACTGACTTGTTCAAACATATCTTAAGAGATTCTATTCCAACACGGAGTATCTTTGTCAATTATCCCGTATCGAAATACTCGTTTCACCTCTAGTTTTACAAGAAACCTTGGAGACCCGCTTAGACATGAGTACCGCGTACCACCCACAAACAGACGAACCGAACAAACGAACGATTTACGTCTTCGAAAGACATGTTTCAAACTTGCATGGTCGCTTTTAGTAGATCCCTCTTACAACAGTAGTTACCACTCGTGTGTTCACACGCACTTTCCGAAACCCTATAGGACCGCTAATGTCATACCCCTATTCGTTGGACCAAAGCATGTGGCAAACAAAACACCGAATCTTAACTCATCCAAGAAACAACAATTGAGATAATCCAAGTCCGAGAAGGGCTCGAGACGACCCGTAGTCGCCCAAAAGAGTCATACCAAACTTAGATGAAAACCTCACAAATCCCAGTGTGTAACCGCGTAATATTGAGAAACCGCACCTTGGAAAGGTGTAATCCATTTTGGGAAATCGAGAAAGGCTATATCCGCAATATCGAACCTTTTGAAACCTTGGGGCGTATTGGAACCGCTTCCTATCGTTTAGAACTTCCGACTCAATTAAGTTTCCGTTTACCCTACATTTCGTGTAACAAACTTAGAAACGTGTCCTGCGGAACAGGAACGTGCAATCCTTCTAGATGCACCAACTATTGATGACAAACTCCTCCTCATAGGAAAAACCGGCTGAACTTGTGGATCGTAAAACCAAGCCCTAATACAACGTAACACCCCGACTATCCGGATTCGTGGAATGTCCAAGAAAGTACCTTCAATCATTCGTAAAGTTACTACACTAGGTCTCGAGTAAGAGACATCGACTATTACTTCCAACTAAATTTCGGGACGAAATTTCTTTTGAGGTGTGGATAATGTAACATCCCGCGTTTTTCCGTTAAATTTATTTTAACACCGTCTTTTTTTTTTAAATAATATCTTTCGTCATTTAATTTGGCATCTTTCGTTAACTAACGTTCATAATATCCTCGTTATTTAATTATAACGTCACCCGTTTACTCGAGCGTTTAAATATTCGTTTGGTTATTTCCCGCACCCGCTTTGAAACTAGAGGGACCAAACTTGCAAAGAGGCCAAAGATTTGACTAGGTCAACTAGTCAAACCTTCAACCTCCTCCTCTCATTCATCTCTCTCTTTCTCCTTTTGATACTTCCAAATCCTCTCAACTTTCTAACATAAATTCATCATCTAAATCCGGATTAGGGAGCTAGCAACCAAATAAATTACATATTCTTGATCCTCTCATCATCCTCTTCGATTTGATGCTAACTACTTCGATTTTGGGTAACATTTCTAAAACACTAGATTTCTTTAAATTTGTGTTCTTGACTTAAAAGTGTGTTAATTAGTGTCTATGGCTCATTGTGATGTCGTGTATGTAATTTGTATGCTCGATTTGTTGTTTTTAGTGTAACTAGCTTGAATATGAAAATTGCTTGCTTAATCTTTGATTTTGGATGATTAAAAGTTGTTTAATTGTTAAAGTTCATGTATTAAATGTGTTACTAGCATCATTAGCTTCAAATTGATGTGTAGGTTGATTAAGAAAACTTCAAAAACATGATTATTGATTTTGAGATGTTTGACTAGGGTTTGATAGTTCTTGACATGAATTTTTGGATGCTTGAATGTCATGGAATGTTAATTGTTAGAGTTTAGTAGTAACGTATGCTTCATTACCTTCAAAACGGCATATCATATGTGTGAATTGGTTTCCCGAAACTCAAAATGCAATTGATGAACTTGAAACTTTGAAAATGGACTTTTATTGTTCGCTTGATGAGTTTTCGGCTATTGTAAATGATGTTATTGTTGGACCATAAGTGCTTAGTTGTATTCCTCGTCAAAATACCTTTCCAACGATATATGATAGGCATTATAAGTGTTTGCGGGTCAAGAGTTGGGTTGGAAAAGGTTTTGGTTCGTGCATACTTTGAAAAACTGACCAGAATTCTCTGCCCAGATGGTGGCGCGGCGCGCCCCATCCCCGCGCGGCGCGCGGATTGGCCTGGTCAGATTCTGACCTCTTTGTCCCATTTCACGTGAAATGTTTGACTAGCTACCGACCTCCGATTCACATGAAACTTGTTCTAATATACTTGTATATGAATAATTAGCATAGAAAAATAGTCCGGGACCCGACCCGAACATGTTGACTTTTTCGTTGACTTTGACCCGACCAAGTTTGACTTTTTGTCAAACTTAACCAATTAATTATGCAATCTTTCTAACATGATTCCATACTTGTATCTTGCATGAAACTTGACAATTTTCTTCACATGCTACATAATCGAGTCGTGTCGAGCCATAGGACTAATTGAACAACTTTGACCCTTCGTGACTATCGTTATTGATACAACCTACTTGTTTAGGTCGAGATTAGCTTTGTCTTTGCACGCGTTTACTCGTTGAAGTACTTTATTGACTCTTGCGCTCAAGGTGAGATCATAGTCCCACTTTTACTCTTTTTGAACTTATATTTGGGATGAGAAAACATAAACGATTCTTTTGAATTAAGTGAACACAAGAACGGGAAAACAAACATTCTACATACGAGTTTAGAACAAAAATCCTCAATTCGATTATCATTAGTTACACTTGACGGGTGTAAGCGAGAACTTATGTTATATGGCCATATGGGTTGACAACCCTCGTCTTTGACGGTTCGCTACCGTCTACGGATGAAATATATTTTCGAGAATCAGTGTTTGTTCTAGCACTATGGATGGGGTATACAATGGATGGAATGTTAAGCTTTGATAATTGGGTGCTCGTGAATATTAACTTTTAGAATGTATTACTATTATTTCAACTTTGCAAACCTTGTGGTTCGACTTACTTACTTTTACTCACTTACTTACTTAAACCTATGATTTCACCAACGTTTTCGTTGACAAATTTCTATGTTTTTCTCAGGTCTTGCACGATATGTGATACATGCTTCCGCTCATTATTTGATACTTGCATTGGATGTCGAGTATACATGCATTTCATGGAGCGTCTTATGACTTTACTTTAAACCGTGTCGCCTAGATTTCATTTGTACTTATAACCTTGTAACTTAACTTTTGGTTGAACAATTCTTTTAAACTTTGGATACAATCTTTATGTTGAAATGAAGGCGACATATTTTGGTCAAACGTTGTCATAAAGACTTATGACCAGGTAATGGGACCCATGTAGATGACGCCGTCACTTGACGATTTGTCGGGGTCGCTACATTAATCAATTATCCATCAACCCAACTATCTTTGAATCCTTTCGTAGTCTCAAGAGAATTTGCCCGACGCAGATCGCACCGATGTCGACACTTTGATGAATTGTCAAAGAAGAAGGAACGTTTGTTAGCCACCAAGTGCTGGAAACCAAGACCCCACTCTGGGTGGAGAAATGACTTGTCTTTATTTTCGAATAGAGGAACGATTGTCTACATCTCACCTTCCAATACACCACTCATGTGGTATTGAGTTTTGTTATTGTTGTTGTTGTATTTTAATTAGGTGTCTATTTATTTTATTAGGTTAGGTTTTTCTTTAATTTTTAGTGCTGTTTAGTTGCAGGTTTGTTGATTAACATGCCATTTGCTTTTTTCTATGTTTTGAAAGGTTAACTCTTCAGAACCTAAAAAGGTCTGTAGATCTTTAGCATTGAGAGTAAAAAACATGCAAGTACATAGGGTATATTTGTTACGGAGTATATTTTTTGTGTACATATACTATTTAAAAAAACTAGCACTTTGGTGGGTATGAAACAAAGTTGGTTGCATTTTACAACTACGGAGTATCATCTTACTAAAAGCAAAGTAATAGTATAGTTTAAAAGTTCATAAATAGTACTCCGTACAATTATGAGATAGAAAGTTGATTGCTAGTAGCAAATAGAATGACGGTGGTAAAGATTTTTTCGTTTCAGGCTAAGCGGGATATGAAAGTATCTTACGCAGATATATGCTTAATCGCTCTGTGACAGTTTCTGACTCTCTCTTAGACATCCTGTCCTCAAGAATAAATAATAGTAATAGTATAGTAAAAACCATTAAAAGAAACTAACAAACACTAGCTCAAATTTTTTTTTTTTTTTTTTTTTTAGTAAAAAAAAAGACTATATTGAAAGAACTTCATCAAAACAATGAAGAAAAGTACATTACAATGGCGGATTGAGCACGGCCAACATTGAAGAAACAAATTAAAAAGCAAAATACAAAACGAACTAGAAACATAATAAAGACGGATTCTCCATCCAAATGTAAGATTGGAACCCTCTGCATAGCTTGAGATTAACGGCCAAAAGGAAGGTCTTGAGTTTTATGTTTCGCACCAAAACCGATCGACATATAAATTTACCATTGAAAACAAAGTCATTGCGCGCCAACCAAATTGCCCATATTGTCGTGGGACCGATAAGCTTCCAAAACTTTGAGGCTTTAATTGTAACGACCCGGCTTTTTCGACTGGCTTTTATGCCTTGTATTTTTGCGAAACTGCGTATTTGTGCGTACTGTGTTACTTTATTACTCCGGAACCTTGGCACCAGTGTTTTATATTCATATATACCTTAAAACGTGCCTTGGTGTATGTAGAATGCTTAACTTGTCCACCGGATGCTTTATACCCGTTAGTGTTACTTGCCGTTACGAATAAACCGCGGACTGCGCGCACGTTTGACTTTTGTCGGAACCGGAATATTTGGGCAGCGAAATATTAATTATTATTTTATAATAATAATTACTTGGGCCTTTGGATGCTTAATTTTATTTATTTAATTGCTAAAGCCCAATAGTTAGTCTTGTTGGACTTTCTACCTTGTTGGGCTCAAGCCCACCTTACTCTAGCTAGTGACCCAATTAATTAGCCCAAGTATTATTACTAGTGACCCATAATAATAAATAAATAAATAAATAAATAATTAATGAGTCATACTATCATAATGGATAAGGATTATCTAATTGTCACATGGAATTCTAGCATTAGTACACACTTTAGACAACCATTATCCATAAAGTAACAATTTGTCTCCCCCTCCCCTCCTCAAAAATCACGGCCCATGAGGCCTTTGCCATGTCATCAATCCATGTCAATTTCCTTGCCTATAAATACTAGCCATTAGCCTCTCATTCCAACACTTGATCATTTGGTTTTCACACACACTTGTTCTTTCTTTCTTTCCTCTCTAGTTCTTCTTGTAAGTTTTCTTTTTCTTTTTCTTCCTCTTTTTCCTTATCATTTTCGTGTACCATCATCATCATTTATGGAGATCAAGTTCCTTTTAGCTTTGATCTTGCTTATATCTTGTTGATTCAAGCAAGAATCCTTCAAGAACATTGAATATTCAAGCTTTCTAGCTTTGAATCTTCACCAACTTTGTAGATTCATCTTTTTTTTACTTTAATCTTATTATTTTGTGATAAAGATTCAAACTTTTGTTTGTAATCTTCATGCATCTTCAAGATCCAAGCTTTATGCTTCAAGATCTTCAAGAACAATTAAGATGCAAGCTTTATAGCTTGAATCTTCATATCTTTTTGTTAGATCTAAGTTCTTTTTGCTTTGATCATGTTGTTTTGTGAAAAAGATTCAAACTTGTGTTTGTTATCTTCATATATCTTAAAGATCCAAGCTTTATGCTTCAAGATCTTCAAGAACACTTAAAGGTTCAAGCTTTCTAGCTTTGCAACCTTGTAACTTGTGTGAGATGGATCCAAGCTCTCTAGCTTAGGGTTCCATCACCTCTTTTGACTTGGATTGTGCTTATACTTGTTGAATTGATGTAAAGTTTGTAGCTTTAGTTGTTATTGTGAATTGAAATTGTGTTAAGACTAAGGATATGATGTAACCTTGGTTCATCATCCATCTAAGACTCATGAATGAGTTGTGTTCTTACTTGGTCTTAACATATTGTGTATTGATGGTGAATCTTGGTCAAAAGTGATGCTAAACCATCAACGAGTTGTACACTTGAAGCTACAAGCATGAAGGATGAGAACCGTGATGAGCATCAAGCACCAAGAACCCCACCGGAGCACTTGTCCACTGATTTTCGTATCTGATCAGACCACCTGGGCTACTGGAAAGTTTATTTTCAGTTATTTCGGTTCGAGTAGATGATTTTCCGTTTAGGCCTCGTCTTAATCCGAGTTATGGTTTAGGATTTATGGCCCTCCGATAGCCACTACACCCTATTAACGTTGTGCTGAAATTTCTGACCTACTCGCACTTAAACCGTCGCCACGGTCAAACGAAGACGAGTTAGGTTCTGGAATTTGGTAAGTGGTTAGGGGACTCATATACGGAGCCATAGCCACTGACTATGTGTCTTTTCGATTTACGTAGAGATCGTAGCAGCTGACCGAAGTCAGCCTATTGTTTCGATCTCTATTCTTGTCAAACTTACTTAGCTTTTATGATGATGAACGATAATGATGATGACACTTAAACTTATTTTATGCACTATTAGAATTTATAAAGACAACCTACTGACCTAGTAACCTTTGATTTAGGTTGACGACCTTTCAGACCGACTTACTACTTGCGTACTTTCATTACCGACTTTACCGCTTTTATCACTGTGAGTTATAGCATCCTTTTTTACTTTAACTATTTTGGGACTGAGAATACATGCGCTTTTTACGTTTTACATACTAGGCACGAGTACTTAAACTTTATATGTGTGTGGGTTATACAACGGCATAAACATTCCCCTTAGCACGGTAACGTTTAGTCATTGGTTTATGAACCGGTGAACGCGAATCTTAGATATGGATCCATAGGGTTTGACATCCCCACTCGGGCTAGTCGCGCTAGCATTTAACGGGTGTTTAATACTTCGTGAACATACGCACTCGCCAATTGTACTTTCAGGGGGTTATAAACGTTAAGTCTAGTTACCGGGTGCCCACGGTTATGCATATACTTTTCATACTGTTTTGATACGCTGTTTGCAGCACTGAAATCTCGTGGCCTATCTTACATTACTATTACAACTTAAACTATAGCTCACCAACATTCGTGTTGACTTTTTAAGTGTGTATTTCTCAGGTTCCTAGAGGTTTATTGCTTCCGCTGTTACACTTGCTGTCATGCTGTTATTGAATTGCTGTTATGGACCTACTGTACTAGTTATCCGCTGCATTACTAGAGATGTCTCAAATTATGAAACTTATGTTTTGCATTCGTAAACTTATGTTATTTTGGAATAATGGTTTGTAATAAGTCTTATGACATGTTATCTTTGTAAAACGTTATCTTTTTAATGAATGCAAATCGGTTTTCAAACAGCATATAGTGTTTGACCTTGTGATGATCCTGTTGTTGATGATCCGTACACGATGGTTTTGTACGGGGCGTCCCAGTTGGTATCAGAGCATTGGTTGTAGGGAATTAGGTTGCATTAGTGAGTATAGACCGACTCGAGTAGGATTCACTAATAGGACTAATCTACAACTTGCTCGTTTACTTGTTACTGCTTACTACTGCTGCATGTTACTGCTTACTTATACTGCCATATGATCTGCTGTATGCTACTGCTTACTCTTACTGCTATGTGAACTCGCTGTATGCTATTGCTTATCCTCGCTACTGCATACTACTATCTGCTTTCGATTGCATGTTACTTCTGTTTAGTACTGTTAATACTGCCATGCTATATACTGCTGTAGATGATCTAGGTTGCTGTAGTGCCTGATTACGTGCTTGCTTCATGCCTGCTACTCGCTGTACCAACTTGGAAAACTTACCTTTCCTAGTTCAGATGTTTTTCTGAACCCTTTTCCCACACGTCTAACCCTAAGGATTGGTATTGTAATCCACCTATTACTATCGTTCCACCGTTCTGGAGATCGAAACGATTCTTCACGCAATCTAGGAGGAGTACCCCTCGGATTACACGCCCACTAAAGTCGATCCTCGGAGGAGGAGATATTGGAGGATTTGTCGGAGTAACCGCACCCCGAGCTCACTCTAAATAGCCACGTACGACGTGTGAACATTCGAAGGTTGTTCAGTTCCCGCAAGATGGCTCGTATCTCGTACGCTTTCATGACCGTCACTTATCTCTTTCATTCTTCACCACTACTTGACGATCTGACGACATTTCTAGATTTAGTACCCTAACACTCTTAGGCATTGGGGAAGTCGGGAGGACATCTCCTTTCACAAGGTCAGAGTGCCTTCTACTGATGCTCAGCCATACCCAAAGACTTGGGAGTCGCCTCAAGACATATCGTATTACTACTTTCTACACATACAACTCGACGCGAGACCCAGATTGAATTTCTAGAAAGGAACCTAACAACGTTACCTGAACCTGAACATTTTGAAGAAATTTCGGGACATTTAGGCATTGGTGCATGACCTACGGAACTTACGCACCCACACCGAGAAACCGTGAGATTAATTATGTAGATTTTGTTTTGAGATAGCATAGATAAAGCACCGTTGGATGAAATTGAGTAGAACTGGAAGTGATCACGTTACATTGACCATATGGAGTGATATTGGAATGAACGTACGATTTATTACAATATAATGACGCCAGGCCAGCGTAATTATATTGAAGTGAATCATGCAGAAGTCCCAATGTTACTACATAAGGAATATGAAGCGATTCAAAGTAAATTTTGGTAGGAACCACTTGAGTATATGTATTATGGTCTGATAAAGGCAGGAATAACCACTTAGTCTAGATACCGTACGAGAAGGGCCTGGACTGCAGAATTGATAACCCGAAAATTTGTTATAGATATAGACACCCTGGATACTTAAGGAAAAAGTTCTCAAATAGGAAAAACTTTGGACTCACATACGATAGAGCAATCGTTATCTCAGCTATGGAGACTCGCATGGATCCTGATTTTAGTTAGGGTACGTTTCTTCACAACGATTTATCGTCTCGGAATTGTTTAATACTAGAGTGATAGAAACCTTATATATAAGAATCCTAGTGTGATGACTAATAAGCCATTAACAACCATGAGAGTTAAGTATTCTATAGGACAAGCTAATGGTAAGTTGGCAGAGATAGAGGAGTAATTTAAGATAGTACCTTAAAAATTAACAGGTGGGTCATTTGGAGATGACCTCATGCCAACAAAACTTGGAAGTTTTATAGTAGTAGTTGGAAAGGATTAGTTACCTGCGCACAAGCAGATGTTATTTGAGAAGGTTGATAAAAATTTTCACGGCAGTATAATAAGATTTGGTTGGAATGGACCTTAAGAATAACCTAATACTCATCGAGTTAGGAAGCTTTGAGGAAATAGTTGGAACGGACTGACTTTCAAGGATGAAAGCGAAAGTTATTTATAGTAAGAAGATTATTCGTATACCTCGCGAAAATGGTGAGCCAAAAGCCATCTGGGTTACTTCAACAACCCGAGATCCCACAATGGAAATGGGAAGGGATGACGATGGATTTCATCCTGAAACTACCGAAAACAATAGGTAGTTATGACACTATCTAGGTTATTGTTGACCGCCTCACCAAGTCTGCTCACTTTCTAACCATGAAAGAAACCGATACAATGGACAACGATACATAAAGGAAACTGTATCCTGTCACTTCAGCAATTCAAATTCTATACTACCCAAGAATCGTATTTGATGCTCATTCTTATGCGACACTGAATCCTAACTTATTCCGAGAGAATTCTTAATCAATGATAATCACACCATCACCCTTCTTACGTCGATATTAGTCATACCAGTTCGAGATTTCCAAAATCAATGGGTAGTTAATTCCCACCCTCATACTCTCCCTTTCGTATCTCACTTATAAGCAACAACTTTACACTTAAGCATTTTTGGTCAAAGGACTTATGCCCTACTAATAGTCATCAACCACATTTAAATTCAACAGTTTTCATTACCTCGTGATATTGATGCTCAAATGTCACCCAAAATTTTCAAAAAAAAATCTTTTACTCGATCTTTTTCCAACTTGTAACCTCAGAAATATGAAAATTTTTGCTGCCAAAATTTTTCACACACTATTTTACTGTGCGATCCTCCTAAGGTTTTATAAAAGTAAATTTATTTTGTTTGTCATTAGTGCAAATTTTTGAAATCATATATGTTATATAAAATAAAGTAAATGATTACTTATTTTTGACAAATACATATGAAATTTTACTTTCGCATTTACAAATCAAATCTTTTATTCAAAAGATATTTTACTTTAAATGGTACTTTTTGTACATAACCCTAGTTTACTAAGAACTTCATTTCTTTTCTTACATTGTCACCTAAAAACGGTTTCTATAAAACTTTCGTTGCTTATTATATAAAATTTTTCGTTGCTTATTCGTATCCAAGTCATCATGAAGACTTTACAACCGTCAAAATTGAGAGATTCATGTGTGTATGTATGTGATGAAGGCACTTACTACCACGTCATGCAGAGCCCTCGGGCATCCACTAACAATTAAACCATTCAAAATTACTGCGTTACCCCCGGAATCTTATTTGTCCTAACCTATTCCAAGGGATTCTCACCTAGCTATATTAACACCATTAGTATTCCGACTTTATTATTAGCCATAACCTGTTTGGCATTTTTGCAAAGTCAAGAAGCGATTAACTTCTCATCCTCATGCTCTATCCTTCATACCTCACTTTTTAGCAACGGCTTCACATGTGAACATTTTTGCCCAAAGACTCGTGTTATCAAAACTACATTTAATTCATTAGTTTTCATTACCTAGTAACATGTCAACCGATGATCCAAAGATTTTTCACTCGACCTTTTTCAACTCGTAACCTTTGAAATACGAAAAACTATGTTTATCAAAATTTTTACACGTTGTTTATTCGTGCGGTCCTCACGAGATTTACGGACAAATAAAAGTCATAAAATTTTTCTGTCACCGATGCGATTTATAAAATTTTATATGTATAAATTCACCCTTACTTATTTTGGTTAGTACATACCAAGTTATACCTTCAAATTATTTAAACATCACTCCTTATTCGAGTTGTTTAACTTAAGCCAAATAGTTTTGTGCAAAATGGTACACGTTGTACATACTTCTAAATTTACTATGAACTTCGTTCCGTTTATGTTGTCACATCAAACGTTTAAAGATTTTTCAAAACTTCATTGGTTGATTTTATTAAAGGTTTCTGTATTAGACTACACCATGTAGGGATCACACTTCTTCTCTCCCTCCGTTAGGGATGAAGCTTACTATTAAAATCCTTGTTAAAAACGCTTGAGCCACTTTGGGTGGCAGATTTATAAAAATTTGTTAGGAAGTCTTTGTACTCGAAAAATGTTCCTTTTAAGGTTAAACATGGCAAAATCACGGGCAGATAAATCATTTTTCTGAGGTACACTCAATGGTCACCCCATTGTAGGAAGGGCACTAGGTGGGTTTCTATTCTCAATATTTTACAGCTAATCGCAACATCCTCGTAAACATCATCTCTATGAATTAGTAGGTTGAGGTACAAGGAATTGTTTTGAGATTCTTTTCACTTAGAGTAAACCGTTCTTTACGACCAAGGGTCCACGTATCTTCTTGTCCGCGCATCTCCTTAAGTATAAGGATAAATTCAGAACAAACCACTCGAAGAGTCCACCCTGGTTCAAAGATCACACCTTTCGTGCGATTCTCTTTCGAAAATGTAACGTAACATACTTTAGGAATCTATGAATCTTGTTATCCTCTTGGAAGGGACTGCTTAAAACATCTGTAATACGGATATGGTTACTCTACACATTCCTTCCTTCGTTGGTTGCAACTATATGTTGTTCTAGTTAATGTTAACCCTAAATTCAACATGTAACTGAAAGGATAAAGTTACATTATAGAACTGTTCTTTCATTCCATCTAAGGATAAGTTCACCTGCAGTATGGTAAACTGGGTGATATCCTTCATTGTTCGTTCAGACCGTCCTGAAGGCACTATAGATAATTATGGCTTGCATTGCATATAAGTCCGATTATTCACTTCCAGCAAAAGTTTCAATTCATATAGTCAAATGAAACGTTCTTAAATATCGGGTTCTTCATACCTATGGTCTCCTTCCGAAATTAAGGGATTAGTACAAAATCTGTGGCTAACACTATCCAGACATCAAATCGCATGGTTATGATCACCATGTTTTCCATTCTACCTGTCAGCCTTGTATTGCGACATAAGCGCTCAATGTTTTAGATGAGTTTGATGCATTCCATGCATCCAGCTTACTGAAGATGCCTGTAAGGTTAAATGAATCATCTTTCCTTCTGTGGATACCTATATTCGGATGACATACTCATGTTAGCTAGAAACAAAATCAATTTATTGATCTCTTAGGACAAGAGACTTAATTAATGGCATATACCTATTCCTACTTTCATACGCCCGAGTACCTTTCAAGGTAAATAACTCACTTCTGAGCCCACAAGTCTCACGGAACTTTGATACGCTCCTTCTTATTCAAATACGGTACCATTATTGAGCACTCCTCAAATTTCGGGACGAAATTTCCATTAACAGATGGGTAATGTAACGACCCGGCTTTTTCGACTGGCTTTTATGCCTTGTATTTTTGCGAAACTGCGTATTTGTGCGTACTGTGTTACTTTATTACTCCGGAACCTTAGCACACGTGTTTTATATTCATATATACTTTAAAACGTGCCTTGGTGTATGTAGAATGCTTAACTTGTCCACCGGATGCTTTATACCCGTTAGTGTTACTTGCCGTTACGAATAAACCGCGGACTGCGCGCACGTTTGACTTTTGTCGGAACCGGAATTTTTGGGTAGCGAAATATTAATTATTATTTTATAATAATAATTACTTGGGCCTTTGGATGCTTAATTTTATTTATTTAATTGCTAAAGCCCAATAGTTAGTCTTGTTGGACTTTCTATCTTGTTGGGCTCAAGCCCACCCTACTCTAGCTAGTGACCCAATTAATTAGCCCAAGTATTATTACTAGTGACCCATAATAATAAATAAATAAATAAATAAATAAATAATGAGTCATACTAGCATAATGGATAATGATTATCTAATTGTCACATGGAATTCTAGCATTAGTACACACTTTAGACAACCATTATCCATAAAGTAACAATTTGTCTCCCCCTCCCCTCCTCAAAAATCACGGCCCATGAGGCCTTTGCCATGTCATCAATCCATGTCAATTTCCTTGCCTATAAATACTAGCCATTAGCCTCTCATTCCAACACTTGATCATTTAGTTTTCACACACACTTGTTCTTTCTTTCTTTCCTCTCTAGTTCTTCTTGTAAGTTTTCTTTTTCTTCCTCTTTTTCCTTATCATTTTCGTGTACCATCATCATCATTTATGGAGATCAAGTTCCTTTTAGCTTTGATCTTGCTTATATCTTGTTGATTCAAGCATGAATCCTTCAAGAACATTGAAGATTCAAGCTTTCTAGCTTTGAATCTTCACTAACTTTGTAGATTCATCTTTCTTTTACTTTAATCTTATTATTTTGTGATAAAGATTCAAACTTTTGTTTGTAATCTTCATGCATCTTCAAGATCCAAGCTTTATGCTTCAAGATCTTCAAGAACAATTAAGATGCAAGCTTTATAGCTTGAATCTTCATATCTTTTTGTTAGATCTAAGTTCTTTTTGCTTTGATCATGTTGTTTTGAGAAATAGATTCAAACTTGTGTTTGTTATCTTCATATATCTAAAAGATCCAAGCTTTATGCTTCAAGATCTTCAAGAACACTTAAAGGTTCAAGCTTTCTAGCTTTGCAACCTTGTAACTTGTGTGAGATGGATCCAAGCTCTCTAGCTTAGGGTTCCATCACCTCTTTTGACTTGGATTGTGCTTATACTTGTTGAATTGATGTAAAGTTTGTAGCTTTAGTTGTTATTGTGAATTGAAATTGTGTTAAGACTAAGGATATGATGTAACCTTGGTTCATCATCCATCTAAGACTCATGAATGAGTTGTGTTCTTACTTGGTCTTAACATATTGTGTATTGATGGTGAATCTTGGTCAAAAGTGATGCTAAACCATCAACGAGTTGTACACTTGAAGCTACAAGCATCAAGGATGAGAACCGTGATGAGCATCAAGCACCAAGAACCTCACCGGAGCACTTGTCCATTGATTTTCGTATCTGATCAGACTACCTGGGCTACTGTAAAGCTTATTTTCAGTTAGTTCGGTTCGAGTAGATGATTTTCCGTTTAGGCCTCGTCTTAATCCTAGTTACGGTTTAGAATTTATGGCCCTCCGATAGTCACTACACCCTATTAACGTTGTGCTGAAATTTATGACCTACTCGCACTTAAACCGTCGCCCCGGTCAAACGAAGACGAGTTAGGTTCTGAAAATTGGTCAGTGGTTAGGGGACTCATATACGGAGCCATATCCACTGACTATGCATCTTTTCGATTTACGTAGAGGTCGTAGCAGCTGACCGAAGTCAGCCTATTGTTTCGATCTCTATTCTTGTCAAACTTACTTAGCTTTTATGATGATGAACGATGATGATGATGACACTTAAACTTATTTTATGCACTATTAGAATTTATAAATACAACCTACTGACCTAGTAACCTTTGATTTAGGTTGATGACCTTTCGGACCAACTTACTACTTGCGTACTTTCATTACCGACTTTACCGCTTTTATCACTGTGAGTTATAGCATCCCTTTTTTACTTTAACTATTTTGGGACTGAGAATACATGCGCTTTTTACGTTTTACATACTAGGCACGAGTACTTAAACTTTATATGTGTGTGGGTTATACAACGGCATAAACATTCCCCTTAGCACGGTAACGTTTAGTCATTGGTTTATGAACCGGTGAACGCGAATCTTAGATATGGATCCATAGGGTTTGACATCCCCACTCGGGCTAGTCGCGCTATGTAACGACCCGGATTTTTCCGATCATTTTATACTTATAAGATTAATATTTACATAAATTAAACCTTACCAACATGATAAGCAATCCAAATTGTTGAGATTTATGTTTTCGAAAAGAGTTTTACACAACGTTTGACCGTCTAGTTGACCGATGATATCACGAACTATATAACATATGATAATTATACGTTTGTGTATATATATGTATATATACATATTTAACATGATTTATGGATGTTTTATTATCTCATTTTGTATTAATAACAATAAGTTATAAGTATATTTTGAAAATACTAACTTAAGTTTTCAAAACGATAACCATACGTAACGTTATTTGACATAAATACTTATAACCTATAATGTTTATACATATATCGTATATTTAATGTATTTAATCACTTTTTAAGGACTTAAATACATAAAACAATATAAGTGTATTCACAAAAGATAGCTATATTTGAATTCTCATTCCATTTTCACAAGATTTCTATACGTATATCTAGAGTATATATACTCGTATCATACCTAGCTTCTATACGTATTTACTATTGGTATATACACATCAAATCACCACCAACCAGCCCTTGTTCATGCCTTATGTATAAGGTAACTACTTTTGTTATCTAGTATGACAATTTCACATGATTAAAAGATTTTTTCACAAAATTACAAACTTATACACCTTTTACACCACCATTTATACTCCATCCATTTTCAATTTTTGATTCATTTTTACCTCAAACCTCTAGCTAAAAACACACACACTTTTAAGAGCCTTAAACTCCATAACCATTCAGCTAATATCCATGAAGATCTAGCCATAAAAACATCACTTAAACACCATAAGAAAAACCTTACAAAAACACTTCAAGAATCCTTCCCAAGAACACAAGTTTACTTCCAATCTTTCATCCAACTCCATCACTCTTTTGGTTCTAGGTTTTTACTCCTCTTTTACAGCAACCTTGTCCAAGTAACTTGAGGTAGTAACCTTGTTCATAATTCTATTTGATTCATATATATATAGCTATCTTATTTTGTGGTATAAAATTTTAACAACAAGAACATAGTTTGAATGTTTTCAAACTTGTTTACAAACTAAATAGATCCTTCTAACTTAACTTTTAAAATACTTCAAGACCTATAATATATCATAAATATATGCTAATTTAACAAGGTATAACTTGGTTTTTCAAAGAACACCTTAAAAACTGAATTTACGACGTCGGAGTGCAACCGGGGGCTGTTTTGGGTTGGATAATTAAAAACTATTTTAAACTTTGAATTGGAGGTTTATTTTCTGGAAAAATGATTTTTGCTATGAATATGATAACACATAAAAATTTCATGATTTAACTCAAAGTATAAGTATTTTTAGAAAAATAATCATTTAAGGTTGTTTACATGATGGAAAATGATTAACTTCATAAGTTTCACCAAAGTTTGACCTATGACCTGTGATTTTGAATACAAACTAAGGTATTTACAGTTCATATTCTTAGATAGGGACTCGATCCAAGGAAGTGGCAAGTTGAATCAACGAAAACGGAGTTGTAACGAAGAAACTATGACCAAAACGAGATCGGATATCCAAAACTAGTTTAGCTACGAAAATAATTGGAGAAAATTAAATAAATCACATCTTTCTAAAATAACATGATATTTTATATATATGTACTCATAATTTAATTTTATATGGTTCAGGATCACCCGTAAACAATACGAGAAGATTAATCATAAGATCCCATGATTGTACGCAACACGTCATTTGACAACACCGGTACTTTATGTACGCAACACGTCATTTGACAACACCGGTACCGTGGGTCAAGATTAATCTCGACCAATACATATACGATGGGGGTTTTTATTTATTTCATTGGGGGTTTATTAAACACCTAAAAATGAACCATTAAAATTGAATTACTAACATCGGACTGCTAACTACGGACTAAGGAATTATTAAAAGTATTAAAAGTATTAAAAGTATATATATGTGACGTTTGTTTAAAAAGAAAAGGTATTGATATATTATATATGGATAGGTTCGTGATATCAATCGGAGACCAAGTCGAAATTACATATCTTCAAGACAAAAGTGAGTATATAGTCCCACTTTTAAACTCTAAATATTTCGGGATGAGAATACATGTATTTTATGTTTTACGCTATGGACACAAGTAACTGAAAAATATATTCTACGTTGAGTTGTACCACTGGCATACTTCCCTGTAGCTTGGTAACTAATATTTACAGCGGTATTGTAAACGCGAATCCTGTTGATAGATCTATCGGGCCTGACAACCCCAACCGGACTGGACGACCAGTATTCAACGGTTGCACAGTACTTCGTTTCGTGACTACACTTGGTACAGTGTAGTAAGATTTCATATTAAAGGGAATATGCGACGTGATTAATTGTTAAGTATGGTTACCAAGTGCTCAACCACTTAGAATATTTTTATTAAAATGTTTATATATGAAATCTTGTGGTCTATATATATATATATATATTGCTGCCGGCATTAAACCTATATCTCACCAACTTTATGTTGACGTTTTAAAGCATGTTATTCTCAGGTATGTATTAAGTCTTCCGCTGTGCATTAGCTCATATTAAGGATACTATTTGGGACCATTTAAGCCAGGATTCAAGAACGTTGCATTCGAGTCATTGAAGATCATTAGAGACTATTATTAAGTAAATGACAGATTAGGTCATTTGGATATTATAAAATGTTAGGCGAACATGTCAACTTTTGATGTAATGATAGATTGTCTTTTAAGAATAAATGCAACGTTTGTAAAATGTATCATATAGAGGTCAAGTACCTCGCAATGTTATCATATGTTATTGTATTCGTCCCTATGGATTGGGTCGGGTCGTCTCACGCTAGCATTTAACGGGTGTTTAATACTTCGTGAACATACGCACTCGCCAAGTGTACTTTCAGGGGGTTATAAACATTAAGTCTAGTTACCGGGTGCCCACGGTTATGCATATACTTTTCATACTGTTTTGATACGCTGTTTGCAGCACTGAAATCTCGTGGCCTATCTTACGTTACTATTACAACTTAAACTATAGCTCACCAACATTCGTGTTGACTTTTTAAGCGTGTATTTCTAAGGTGCCTAGAGGTTTATTGCTTCCGCTGTTACACTTGCTGTCATGCTGTTACTGAATTGTTGTTATGGACCTACTGTACTAGTTATCCGCTGCATTACTAGAGATGTCTCAAATTATGAAACTTATGTTTTGCATTCGTAAACTTATGTTATTTTGGAATAATGGTTTGTAATAAGTCTTATGACATGTTATCTTTGTAAAACGTTATCTTTTTAATGAATGCAAATCGGTTTTCAAACAGCATATAGTGTTTGACCTTGTGATGATCCTGTTGTTGATGATCCGTACACGATGGTTTTGTACGGGGCGTCACATTAATGCCCATGCCATAAAACCAATCATAGGAAAGAAGTTCGATTGAACCCGGAACCACCCAATAAACTTTCCACCATCTAAACAAGTCCGCCCAAATTTTAGCCGTCCATTTACAATGAACTAAAAGATGGTTGACCGTTTCGACATCCTCCAAGCACCAAATACATAAATTCGATTGAGAAGAAGGTAAGATATGCCTTTTAATGAGAACGTCTTTTACCGGAATACTATTACGTAAAGCGAGCCAATGAAACAACATTACCTTAGACGGGACATTATTTCCCCAAATCACCTTTGGCCATGAAGGACTATCCGCTGTATTCGATCGAACCATTAATCGGACAGCTTCAGAAACAGAAAAAAGACCCTCGGCTGAAGCAGACCAATACAGTTGGTCTTCACAATTGACGTCACAACTTAAGAACGTTGCAATCCAATGTTTACGAGCCCATCCTTGAATTAACGAAAAGAAGTCTAGTCTCCAAATTGAAAGAAGACCTCCCGACCTCCCATTAGCTTTCCTTTGCATTGAGTCGAAAGCATAATGTCTCCAAATTTCATTCAAAATAGGTAGTTTGACCTCCTTGACCATGGTTTCTTGAATGGCTAAGAATTGAGTTTGAAATCGATTGACTAGAGCACCCGCCATACGACCTCTTGACTTGTTCCCGAGGCCACGGGTATTCCACGAGGCTATCCTCATGGCTTCGATTTGATTGGTGAGTTTTCCTCATTGGCCATATCTTGCATTAACACTAGCTCAATTTTGAAGTGGTTGAAAATTTATCATTTACATTATTATTATCCTCTGTACTAAAAGTGATCTCAAAATTGTCGTTGCAAGAAGCCCAAAATAACACCCCCACCACACTTACAATATACCACCCAAACTATGCTAGACTTGCAAATTTATCAGGCGTAAAAAGTGTAAAAAAATATTTTATTAAAAAAACTTAAACAAATTCCACCCAAATTTTTAACGGATCCTATCTTCCCGTTCGCTAAGAGTTAAATTTCTCTGACACCACCCACCAACTCGAAATAATTTTACGAACGCAACGAAACTAACCATACGCGAAACGGACGCTTTTTAAAAAACGTTAAATATTTCGTGCTATCATCCGTACATATGTATATATGTATAATAAACAAACCAAACTAACTACATTATATCGATGGTTCCGCCCCCCATTTTAACACGATTTTTTCTAGCGTCAAAAATGCGCGCATGCCATTAATTGTACTAGGTACTACCCACGCGTTTTATTCAAACACACCTGCAACAACGCGTTTTTAATTATGTAAATACATAACGCTACGCAACCCGGAAGCCCCGTCGCATCGCGCGGGCCGATTCTTAGTAGTAGTTATATACCAGTTTACCCCAAGAAAAAATCAGAATAAATAAAATGTAAAAACCGTTAAAAAGATAACTGACAAACACCAACTCAATAATGAAGTGGTTGAAAAGTTATCAATTATTATATATTTTTTTAAAATATATGATACATGTACCTACAATCCCCTGCTTATTGCAAAACGGAACAATTACAACTAGTCGGTCATTTGGTAATCTCTAGTGAACATCCAAGTTTAATTCTCATGGGCTGCGAGTTTGGGGCCAACTCTCCGGCATGTAATCTTAGTTGTCTTATCTTCATTTTGAAAAGGAAAAAAAAATGAATTCATAATAATCATAACCAGAATGATTTTCAGAAGTAAATGAGTTGATATGGAGAATAGTCAAACATAACATTAATGCATCAACAGTTGTCGTCCCTAAAATATATAAATATAAATATCATATTATTACTAAATGGGAGATGATTCTCACACATCTATAATTGATCCATACACATAAACATACTATTATACCCTTACTTTATAATTATAGAGGTTCAATTCCCTAAATAAATTTAGGGATATAAATGTAAATTTTGTACAAAATAGTGTGTATGGATCAATTATAAGTGTGCGAGAATCATTCCCCTTACTAAATTGTTTGAAGATGCTTTAAATAAAAAGTACATATCCTGTAGTTTTTTTTCACGAATCAATATGCTATCATAGTGAATAGTCCATTCACACTTAACACTATTGCCTCTTTAAATATTAATATCTTACACAAATATTAAACCTTTAGCATTGATTCATTAGTAGATGCAGTTATTAACTTATTAGTTAACACTTTTAGACCACTCCCAATGGTCCGCCCTCAACCCCTTCCTCACCATTCTTCCTCGAGGGCTCCATTGGCATTGGTGTGCCCTCCCAAGCCCTCAGTCCGCCCTCACAAGATTCGCCCTCATCTGTTTCTTCCCCAAGCATCTTTCAGCACGAGGACTTAATCTCTTTCTTTTTTTCTTTGCTTTATTTACTTGTACTTTAGCATAAACAACCTTGTACATTACTTATTTAATTAATTTTGTGGGGTATGTGATTGGGAGGAAGTATGTCATGGTTGGCAATGGTGTGTTATGGGAGTGTTATGGGAGGAAGTGGTGAGAAAGGAGGAGAGAGAAAGCTGATGTGGCGCTGAGGAAGTGCCCATGACGGCGTCATGGTTGGGAGTGGTCTTATAATTAACTTATCTTTGTAAAGTACTAATCATTTGAAGAAGTCTTCTTCCATGTGCTAGTGGAATTGTCAGGTCAAATCTTGAAATAAAAAAGTCAAAATCTCATGATCCAAGGCTCTACTGTCATAACAGTCCTGCCACTGCACATATTTAAAGACAACATGAACATCTCTTTTTGACTAGAAAGAGTGGTTTATACTTTACACTTTACACCCATAGATTAAGAACTTAAACAAGTGATTAAGAATCTTGATTAGTACAAGGAAATTCATGCTTTTTGTTCTCATCATTGATCAAGAATAACTAGTATATATCATTGATCAAATAGAATCTTGGTTATGTGCAAAAAAAGTGCATAATACATACAAACTATATAATCTTCATAAAGATCTAAAATTAAACAATAAAAACAGTATGACGATTTAGCAAAAACCCGAAGAAAAAAAAAACATGAATGAAAGTAAAAACTAAGAGCCCATCACACCAAATTTTCTCACTGATGGTAATGCATATTGGGTTGCATCTGAAAAACCGTATTCTGAGGTGTACCGTAAGATTCATGTAAACCGCCATTAGCGACACTATTGTCCCCACACATGAAGAAATTCACGTGTGTTTGATTAAATTCCATACTTGTGCTTTTACTGTTTGGCTGATTCCATTGGAATTTGCATTGCTCCGGTGAATCGATTGTTTTATATTCCGGCAAAGAAATATGTTTTTCGCTAACATTAGCGGCTGTTATATCATGAATGCTTGCTCTTCTTTTATCTTTACCACCAGAAAGTTGTCTGATGAAATACTTTTGAGCATGACTTGCTACTTGTGTTGGTGTTCTAGTCACTACAAAGTTTCTTGAAATGTTTCTCCAGTCTCCTTTTCCATACTTTTTTAATCCCAATAAAAACAATCTGTAATCAAAATAACAATTACCCATATCAATTTAATAAACTCAATGCATATATCAAAATTAATACAAAAAAATAATAATTCTAGAAGGTCTAAATTACTTTTTTTAAAGAAATTTTTTAATGACAACCTAAGGGTTATTAAGAATAAATTTGTGCGTGGTACAATCTGATGATTGGTGATAATTATTTTTAGGGGGTGTCTGGTTAATTTTGATGGAAAAATAAATTAAGGATGTCCTAATCTTCTAAAGACAACTTTTAGGTTGTCATTAGCTTAACTCCTTATATTCAGGAGATAAAACAATTATAAAAAATAATTTCAAATTATTTATATGTCAAAAACAATAAAGAGAGAAGCAATTAACAATGCACAATTCTTGGGTAAACCAATATGGTTTTTTCATGTTCTGCTCGACGAATAAAGTATATTTTATAAAAAAAAAAATTTACTGACAGCCCCTTAAAAATGTCATTAACTTGATACATAGAGTGAGTGGTTAGTTTTGATGTACAAGCAGATTAAGCATGTTTTAGATTTTTTTAAAGACAACCTAAGGGGATGTCATTTGAAAACTTCAATAAGTAAACAATCTTTAAGTAAACGAATAAGGTTTTTTCATGTTGGCAACCTCATATTAAAAATATGCTTCCAGTAAGATTTGAAGCTGAAACCTCCTGAAAGGCTCCGACCACTAAACTATTGAGATGATTAAATAAACAATCCTCAACACCGATACTTTACCCAAGCTTAAAAATGTAACAATAAAACTAACAAGAAACTTACTTATGCTCTTCTTCGGTCCAAGGAACACCCTTTTTTCTTTCTTGTTCAAGAGGCTGAACCGCATCCATGAATGCGACAACCGGCGTACCTGATGACCGCTTCCCTCGAGCGCCACATGAAGGTGTAGCGAACTCATCAAATCCATTTTTGTTTCCCCATTCTAAAGTAAAAGGAGAACTGCTACAATTATATTTGTATTTTGGATAAAATCCTGCTTCAATACTGCTAACATCATCTACTAATTCTTTATACTGTCGGATAATATCGGCCACCGTTTTCCCAGGAACCATCTCTGCCACCCTCTGCCACCTGTCAGGTGTATCTTTATCAAACTTAGCAAGAGCAGTTTCAAATAACTTGTTCTCAGTTGGAGTCCAAATTGTACTCTTTATGTTATCTTCCATCATATAACTTGATCAAGAATTTGACATGTATGATGATGATGATGATGATGATGATGATGATGATGATGGTGAAAGAACTACACTGTCCCACTTCATTATAATCTAATTGAATAACCCATAATCAAGATCAAATCTTTAGGTGGTTTTCTTCAAGATTGAGAGAAATGTGGTAGGGGCTTACAAAGGTAACATTTAATTTAAACCAAGAAACTATTTTTTGTTGAAAGTGGAATCAGAATATATATATTTTTTTTTCTTTTTGTTTGCCTCCACAAACAATCATCCAAGGAATCTTAAAAAGACCCACCTTTTTCAAATTTAAAGAAGAAGAAAAATACTTCTGCAAAGATGGAGGGGTGTGAGAGGAATGAACAAAAGCAAATCCACTCTATATCTCTCTCTGGAAACAAAATCAAGATTGAAAATCTAAAACAGCAATACAACTAAAAATGTTGAATTAGATTTGAACCCATATTAGTTTCTAAAATTGGAAAGAAGGGTGTGCTGGTTGCTTCAGGATTGGTAATTTTTTAATAATCCTAATTAGGAAAGGGGTGGTAATGAATCTTCATGGATTTTGGGTTGTGTGAATTGAGTAAAGATTGGAGCTTTTTCTCCTTTTCACTAGGTTTATGAACAAATAAGAGAGGGGGAAGTGAGAAGCAATCATACCCTGTTCAAGAAATGAATTTAAAGTTTGTTTGGAATGAAAAAAAAAAAAAAAAAAGTTAAAGCTAAAAATAGGCTACAAACTTACACAAATGTACCAATGTCGTCTACAAACTCATTTCCGTCCTACTGTCGTCTACAAACTTATAAAAAATGTGCTAATATAAACAAAATACTTTTTTTAACCGTCAACCAAAATGGTTGATTACGTGGCTTCTAAGTAGTCATGACACGTTGGTGATACATCGAAACAGAACTGAAAGTATATGAACGACATCGGGACACAACTGAAAGTATATGGGCGACATCGGGACACAACTGAAAGTATATGGGCGACATCGGGACATATAATATGAATAAAAAAAGTTAAATAATTAACTTTACCGGTTCAGCAGGTAACCGGTAACGAAATATTAACATCAGCACATTTTTTTATAATTTTGTAGGCGACAGTAGGACATAAATGAGTTTGTGGGCGACATCGATACATTTGTCTAAGTTTGTAGCTTATTTTTGGCTTTAACCAAAAAAAAAAAAAAAAAAAAAAGGGTTATGAGAGTGGGGAAGAAAGGGAGTGAATTTTGATTGGATTAGATGTATTTTGTAGGCATGCGATAATAGTCCCGAGTAGTAGAGTATATATTATTTCTTCGTTAAAATTTAATAGTTAATAGTAGTAAAAAACATACAAATTTCCTAAAAATGATTATAATAAGGAGTAGTATACTTTTATTTACTTTATACTTTTATCTTTTAATTTTTAACGTACCTTTTTATTTTACATACATAAATTACGATGCAAAAATACATTATCTCATTATTTTTATCTATTTTTTACAGTGAACTATTAATTTAAAATAGCCAGTAAAAGATGACTATTAAATTGAGAGAAAGAGAGTTCTACTTCTTAAGGATGGCAATTGATGTTCCATTCATGGACATCTATCCGATCCGATCTATTTATAATGGATATGAATGTTGTAAAATGTAAATGGACCATTAACGGATATGGATATGGATGATCTAAATATTTCGTGGATCGAATATGGATGACAATTTATCATCCACGAATATATCCATTATCACCCGAAATACATTTATACATACATATATAGGTATTAAAATATATGCATATACATCTACATATCGATATACATATACATATAGTCTATAAATTACTAAATTATTAACAAAAATAAGGGTTGTGATAGTCACACTTATTAAATGGTTACTAACAATATTCAAAGTTACATATATAGATTAGTTTAAACGTATATTTACTTATATTATAACGTATTTTGCTTAATTGAATTCACAGTCGGCGACAAATTACAATCAAACATGTGTAACAAATCAAAAACATAAAGATTAAATATTTACATTCGTTATAATCTATATTAAATTAATAAATTCATCGTTAGATTAACATTTCATTTGATATCCAACAGATATTCATTAACCCGCTTAATCCATCAGATATGGATATCGACAGATGAACTGAAATTAAATGGATATGGATATGAATGAGGAAAAATTAAATGGATATGGAGGTGAAAATTGCATCATCCGATCCATTGCCATCTCTACTACTTCTCCTCCCATGTTATATCGCTGTTAATAACAAGTAATCAAGGATATGAGTTTCGGGGCAGTGAGGTTATTGTAATAGTAATTTAAAGCATGTTTAAAGAAAATTAAAAGATGGAGGGAGAGTGTGTGAGAGAGAATGTGAGGAATGAGAGAGTTTTTCCGGCGAGGGTACACAAGGTAAGCCGGGCTTCGAGATACGGTAGAGGGAAACTTCAGGTAATCAGAAACAAGGTTCTTCGGGTATCGATTGACATCTTTCATGTTCTTTAATTTCACTGACGACTGGACCATCCCTGTTTTGTGGTGTGTATTCAGAAAGTTTGGGGATCTCAAGGATATTTACATGGTTGCTAGGAGATTGAAACATGGTGGCAAATTTGCATTCGCAAGGTTTTATGGGGTTCAAAACGAATTGAAATTGTTGCATGATCTGGAAAGTATACGTTTTCATGATAGACCCATCAGGGTCTTCAAAGCTACTTCAAGGGACAAACCTAAACAAGAAAATGTTACTGGAACTGTAAAATCTGGTTTCCGGTGGACACCAAAGAAGAAGTCTGACGAACCTGAAATTCAGAAATCGGCGGTTAATGCAGAAGATGGTTTCCCATCTCTACATGAGGCATATGGTAACACGACTTACTTAGCGAATAATATCATTTCCAAACGCCATTTCTTTGGTTCTTTCCATCGACGGGGTGAAAATTATGATCTTCGAACCAAATTACTTAAAAAGAAAAATGAGTGGAAAAAATCAAGGGAGTTTGAGAAGGTTCGTGTGGTTAATGTCAATGATAAGAACCCACTTGTTGGGTTTTCTGATAGGGTGATTATTGGTGAACTAAAAAACTTGAACACCTTAAACTTGTTGTCTACCATTGGTAAGGTTAATGGCAATCTAGGGTTTCATGTCAAATACATTGGGGGATTACGTGTGTTGCTAATTTGTGATTCCCTGGATATTGCAAACAACATAGTGAAGACTGAGAGACATCCAATTAAATGATGCCTTTCCAATGTTAATATTTGGGACAGTTCTTATGTTAATCCTGGTAGAGCTGCGTGGGTGGAAATCATATGAGTTCCTTTCAAATATTGGTGTATCTCTACGTTTGAATCTATCGCGAAGTGGTGGGGTAAACCGATTGAATTTAGCAACTGTAATATCATACTAGGTGATCAAAATCTTACTTCTGCAAAAGTTGTGGTCCATACATGGGAAGATGAAGTGATAAATGGGGTTGTAAAATTATTAGCAGGAGATAATTTTAAATTCGTCCAAATTCGTGAAACGTCTGACCTAATTGAACTGGATTTAGAAAATAATGATACTTCAAACTGGGGTGATTCTGATTCAGAGGGAGCTGATGGAATTTCGAACACTTTCTCATCAGATTCAGACTACTATTCAGATGATGAAGAAGAATCGGTTGATGGTGACCGGCGCCATGGCCGGAATCTTGGCCGGAATGTTGATGTAGAAAATGAGGGGTCAGAATTCATTGGTATCCGACAACTTTTTGAAAACATTAATGATGAGGCTTTGGAGACTGTTCAAGAGACGCCAGTAATGATGAGGCGTGGAAGTAATTCGGCTGCTTCAGGTTCCAAGACTTTGGGGATGCAACATTCACCTGCCAATCGATCCTCTGAAAAGGGTGGGCCCAGTTATGTAAAAGGATCTATGAAACAAAAATGTGATGTTGGGCCTGTTGATGATATTGAGCCTAAATGTGAATCTAAGATTAATGAACCAACACAAACATGTAGCCCTAATTGGGAGGATGGGTCCATGAAACAAGTAGGGAATGATGTTGGACAAACTAGACCAAACGCGAATTTAGTTGATGGGCTCGTTGAAGACTTGGGCCAAACTAATCCGTCGGATAGTGATGTTGAATCTGTCAGCCCAACAAAAGATACAGGCAATAACCCATTAAAACCTGGATCTGAAATTAATTCAGCTCGTTGTAGGGACCAGTTTGAAGGTGATGAGGTAAGTAAAAAAGACACGTGGGATGATAAGGTCAACACAAAGGGTTCATCAGAAGCTATGGGTCTTAACTGTTCGATTGCTTCAGGTATAAACGAAAAAAGTAATTCGGTATCAACGATTGACAAAAGGAAGAAAAAGAAGAAGGATTACGTTTCTGATTCTTCCAATTGCTGTTGGAACACTGTTGGTAACTAGAAGGCATCTTCCAAATTATTACATGCTAAGAAGGCTGCGAAGAAGAATCAATTACATGGTGATGAAGTTAAGGGTATTAACTGTACAACTTGTGGTAGTAAGAAAGTCAGGAGAGGTACTTCAATTTCAAAGGGTAAATCGAATTCAGGGAAAGGCAGTTCTGGCAACAGAAGCAACAAAAAGAAAAACATAAAGCATATCATTTCCGAAAGCAGCGTGAGGGTCGAAGAGTACGCCACTGGTCTGGGCCTGAAATGGACCGAGACTGGTCAATAGGTCATTTCCTTCCTCTCGTATCTTTATTTTTATTATGAAGATTGTCTCTTTAAATGTTCGGGGGTTTGGGCGTGGGAAGGAAAGTAAATTTGGGGATGTCAAAAAAATTTGTTTCGAGGAAAAACTGACAATTCTTGCCCTTCAAGAAACCAAATGCCATCTTCGTAATGACAATTGGTTTTTTGCCCTTTGGGGTTCAATGGATTGTTGTTTTTGTCAAAAAGAGATTGTGGGTAAATCAGGGGGTTAAATGTTAATTTGGGATAAAACTCAATTTGTAGCGAATAGTGAACTAATTAGTGATTTTTTTATTGCAATTCGAGGTCATTGGAAAGTTTCGGGAGAAGAATCCGTTATAGTAAATATTTATGGCCCCCATGATGATGCAAGTAAGAAAAGGATGTGGGAAGGGTTAGATAATCTTATGTCTCTAAGTGGTGTTTCGTAGGTTCTTTGTGGTGATTTTAATGAGGTACGAGACGCCTCTGAAAGGTTTAATTGTGAATTTAAAATTACAAGAGCAAAGTGGTTTAATGATTTTATCAATAGAAATGGTTTGGTTGAGATTCCATTGGGGTGTAGGAAATTCACACGGGTTAGCGATGACGGGATTAAAATGAGCAAGCTTGATAACTTTTTGGTTTCGGATGATTTCCTCTTATCTTAGCCCGATATCAAAGTTAATGCTTTGGATCGATTCTTCTCGGATCATTGTCCAATTGTACTTCTCGATAACAAAATAAACTTTGGGCTGAAACCTTTCAAAATATTTGATGAGTGGTTTCATGTAGATGGAATAGATGAGGTTATAGCTAAATCTTGGGAAGTTGATTTAATTGGTAATAGAAAAGATTGTGTGTTCCGGAATAAATTGAAAAGATTGAAACTTGATTTGAAGAAATGAAATACTATAAAGTACATGGGGAATTAACGTAGGACCAGATCAAGACATTGGTCAAGAGTATAAGACTCGGGGAAATACTGTTGCAACGGGAGAGTACAGTGTTGATCTACTATAGGACCACTTGAGCATGGTCAAGGTTAGAAGCTATGGAACCACTATAAGTGTAGTACATGGTGGATAACTAAGGGATTTATTGGGTAGATTTAAGTAAGGACTGGTTTATATCATAAATGGGAGTTTAACGCACTGCAATACAAACTAAGCTTATAAATCTTTAAGGATCACTAAGAACTATCAGAGGTTCTAATTTGTTTACAAACCCTTAGATTTTACCAAACCATCAACAGAAAGGAATTCGAAACACAATCCTTGACCACTCACTTGGGTGATACACTAAGGTGTTAAGAAAGGTTGGATATTCTATATATATGGCTATGCTACTCTATTCATTCACCCAAGGTATGCATTGCATCCAAGATGGGTCGCTTATATCCTTAAAATCGGATAAAGCGTTGGGAGTTGAGCATAGTCCATCGGATCAGAATCACGATAGCCTAGTTCCTCGTGACATGCTAATCGAGAAATCAATTAGTAGGGAATCTAGTGTTTACACCAAGGTATATCTATCCAATGAGGGTCTCGCAATCATCTCGACACTACGTTATCTTAAATCATGGTGAACCACGTCTTCTCTGTCCTTAGCTGTTGCATGCTAGCTAGCTTATTTTAATTATATTGCTTTAATATTTTAAATACAATTATAAATCAAATCAACCCAACTATTGCCTTTACATAATTTGATATTCCGGATAAAGTGATGTCTAGAATAAACCGGTTGGACTTGGTTGTTGGATTTTTCGAACAGTCGCCAATTTATTGGGACCAAAAGTATCTTGCCTCTCCACACAAGGTGTACATGGCCACTAGTCTTGGAAACTAAATTGTGTACAAACACAATCTTAATTACTAACCTAGTAGACAATGCCCGTGCGTTGCACGGGTTGTCCCCAAATTTCAAGATTTTGATAATAATTTTTTGAATGATTCCATCGTCGAGTTGGCTAAGATCTTTGATGAGTACGTCATTGCGAATTCATGTAAAATCAATTAACAAATGTAAATAATCACATAAAATCTTGTGTAAACCATGATGTTGTCCTATACAAACTCATAGCTTTCGATAATAAAATGTATTAAGGTTATATATTTAATCAAACAACATAAAACCGATATGTCACAAAATAAACAATAAACACCAAAGTAAACAAAAAAAATCGTTTCTTCTATTAGAAAAATAGTTACCATCACATTGGTAAAATGTATGACTAATGTATTAAAATTCAAATGAACAAAAAATTATTAGCACAATAAACATAAATTAAATTTATCAAAGTTTACATACATTTAATTATAATGAACATACAATTTTTATTACGTTTTTGATAATATCAATTGTTTTGGATTATTTTACTTAGTTTAATATATAGCAATTGTCGTGTACATATTCATTTGCGCATTACAATTTAGATTCAGGTGTTATTTATAGGTACACTTTATTATTGGACATATAATACAATACAATATATAATCATATAAAAATAAAAATCAACCACGAACAATTTTAACAATGTGTATAAAAAAGTTGTATCCCTCAAGGATAAGCAAAATCAAGTGTTATCCATGCAATATTAAGAAAAGACCCCATATTTTTTAATGTGCCACTTTAACATTCTTTTTATTAATACTAACAATAATTAAAAACACAATTATAATGCAAGAATAAAGGAATATATATGGAAAAAAATCTTATATGCGCACAGACTCTATGTTATAAAGAATCAAGAACTCAAAATACATTTCTCATTAGGTGTTTAGATGAAAAATTCAAAGTCGATAGAGATAAATGTATCGTTTGTATGAGTAGATCATCATCATTATCATCTAAATCAAAAATTATAGTAAGCTTTAATAATTAGTGTGTTGAAATCAAAAATAATAATGTTTAAAGATTAAACATTATTATTATGTATAAAATTATGAATCTTCAAGATTTTATTATAAGCAAACTATATTTACTACTACTACTCAACTCACTATCTTAAAACTCAACTTTAAATTATTTTTATAACTTATAGTTACTATCTTGAGATAAATAAATGAATTTATTTATATTTACAAAATAAATGAATGTAAATAAATAAATGTAATTTCTTGCTTTCATCAATTAGAAAAATAAAGGAATATAGAGAATTACTCTTAACCATTATGTTAAGTGAATATATTTTACTTCGTACATTATTAATATTAATATTAATATTAATATTAATATTAATATTAATATTAATATTAATATTAATATTAATATTAATATTAATATTAATATTATTATTATTATTATTATTATTATTATTATTATTATTATTATTATTAATGTATACATAATGAGTAGTGCATAATTATTACATTTTCATTTTTTTACTACTTTACTACATCATCACTTATCATTTCGTATATGATAATTAATCACAATTACAATAAGGAGTCAATATTAAGTAATATATATATCAACTAATTTATTACTTTTTATCTTTATTTATTATAAATAATTTCCCTTTATTAAAGTAAATCTAAAAAATAAAAGAATAATAAATAAACCTTATATTCTCTTGCAAGTCTTCTTGAACTATACCAAATTTTAATCACAATTCTAAATTATTTCTTTTTATAATAAAAAAAATCAATAATAATAATAATTTTGTTCTTATTATCATAATATTTATATTTATATTGTTTATATATTTATATATATATATATATATATATATATATATATATATATATATATATATATATATATATATATATATATATATATATATATATATATATATACATACATACATACATAAACACAAATTAAACAATTGTTACATATTACGGAGTAATTACTTAACTAATATACAAATACAAAACAAATGCTAATAATATTAGAATGAAATCTAAGAAAGTAAACTACATACATAATTATAAAATAACTTGTATAAAAAATATACATATATAAATGAACTCTAAATTACTATCATTATTGATAAACAATTACAAAAATTGAAGAAAAAAAATTATATGAACCTCAATAACATCTTTATATAGTGATATCGCAATATACGTTCGATGTAATGTGATTGATGAAATCAACATAAAAAGAGCAAAACAACCTACAAAAATGATGATGATGATGGATTACATTTGAATATGTGAGTAATGTGAAGATGAGAATGAGTATTTATAGGGGAAAAAACTGTAACATCTCATGGAAAATGAAAGGAATAGTAATATGAGGTATTTAATTAAAGGAAAATGAAAAGTTTATAACTATTACTATTATTTAAGATATAACTTCAATAGGCTTAAAATTTATTTACCTTAGGTATTAAATTAGTTAACTTTTTAACTATTAGTTACTATTTACTATTTTAATATTATTAAATGTTTGGTTAAAAGTTTAATTTTTTACCTTAAAATTTTTACCATTTTACTATAATTTAATACATGAGTTAAATTATATTTATGAGTGTAGGACTCAATTTTTAAGTGTATAATAAAATAATAATAATAAAGATAAGATTATTAATTTTTACCAAGTGGTTAAGAGATTATATTGGGTAAAAAAATAATAGTAATTAAGTTGGGTTAATGAGCATATTTATGACACTTAGAGTCAATATTTATTATTATTATATTATTATTATTATTATTATTATTATTAGTATAATTTATGTATACATAATGAATAGTGCATAATTATTAAATTTTCAATTTTTTTTACTACATCATCACTTATCATTTCGTATATGATAATTAATCACAATTACAATAAGGAGTCAAAATTAAGTAATATATATATATATATATATATATATATATATATATATATATATATATATATATATATATATATAACTAATTTATTACTTTTTATCTTTATTTATTATAAATAATTTCCCTTTATTACATTAAATCTCAAAAATAAAAGAATAACACATAAACCTTATATTCTCTTGCAAGTCTTCTTGAACTATACCAAATTTTAATCACAATTCTAAATTATTTCTTTTTATAATAAAAAAATCAATAATAATAATTTTGTTCTTATTATATATATATATATATATATATATATATATATATATATATATATATATATATATATATATATATATATATATATATATATACATAAACACAAATTAAACGATTGTTACATATTACAGAGTAATTACTTAACTAATATACAAATACAAAACAAATACTAATAATATTAGAATGAAATCTAAGAAAGTAAACTACATACATAATTATAAAATAACTTGTATAAAAATATACATATATAAATGAACTCTAAATTACTATCATTACTAGGAGGCAATGCCCGTGCGTTGCACGACATGTCTCAATCTTCACTATTTTGAAACTCGTGTTCCGAATAGTTAGAGTCATGGCGGGAGTTGGTTGATAACATATTAACTTTGAAGTGAAAGTCGATGTAGGTCCCATTTTGCAAGTTTTCAGGTAGAATTTTGTGCATATGTTTTGTTTGGCACTATGGAAATCTGCTTATTCGGGTCATATGTACTAACCATGAAACTATACATAAATAAATGTTTACTAAGGGTGGTCAAATGAATAAACATATGATGCCAAACTACATTATAAGACTTACATATTGTAGTGCGATTCATAATATTAAAACATATGTTACCTTTACAATTTACCATAAAATATTTGAAGGTCTCTCTTTATGACTTCATATGTGACAATAAGTAGATTTATAATAATTGGACTACATAAAAAAACTTCTATATATAAATATGAACCGTTACGTATTACTATACCACACAATATAAAACTCGTGAATAGAATAAAATTGAAGGTTCATAACATTGAATAACAATTGATATGAAACTAACAATTATTTATTAACTATTATAATAAAGATATGTAACATTACCAAGAGTAGTAAACCTTATAAACTTTTCAATAACTGTTACGTATCTTTTTATTTTTCTTAATTTAACTTTAGTTATAAACATTCATTCATAATAATAAGTAGAATTTATATGTCATAAATTATATGATTACTTTCAGTCTTTTCATTTTCCTTATCATAAGTTTGTCATAAATTAAAAATTAAGCTATGACATAAATAATAACAACAGTTTCAAGCTTTTTATATTTCATATATATATATATATATATATATATATATATATATATATATATATATATATATATATATATATATATATATATATATATATATATATATATGTTTACATGTATAAAAAATATTACACCTATAATAATCATATAGTTATATGAATTATAACTAAAATGTAATAATAATAAAAATAATAATCGTAATCATATTTATAATTACAATTATGAATTATAATCATTATAGTAATCATAATCTTAATTATTAATCATATAAGTTATACAAATATATAATATAATAATCATAATATCATAATATTAACATTAAAAAGAGATTTTCGGACAAATCGATCCAACATAGAGTCAACCACGTTTCTGTAGTGACCCGAACTTTTCCATGTTTATATATATTAACTGAGATTGATATTTATATGATTAAATGTTTCCAACATGTTAAGCAATCAAACTTGTTAAGACTTGATTAATTGAAATAGGTTTCATATAGACAATTGACCACCCAAGTTGACCGGTGATTCACGAACGTTAAAACTTGTAAAAACTATATGATGACATATATATGGATATATATATAATTAACATGATACTATGATAAGTAAACATATCATTAAGTATATTAACAATGAACTACATATGTAAAAACAAGACTACTAACTTAATGATTTTTAAACGAGACATATATGTAACGATTATCGTTGTAAAGACATTTAATGTATATATATCATATTAAGAGATATTCATACATGATAATATCATGATAATATAATAATTTAAAATCTCATTTGATATTATAAACATTGGGTTAACAACATTTAACAAGACCGTTAACCTAAAGGTTTAAAAACAACACTTACATGTAACGACTAACGATGACTTAACGACTCAGTTAAAATGTATATACATGTAGTGTTTTAATATGTATTTATACACTTTTGAAAGACTTCAATACACTTATCAAAATACTTCTACTTAACAAAAATGCTTACAATTACATCCTCGTTCAGTTTCATCAACAATTCTACTCGTATGCACCCGTATTCGTACTCGTACAATACACAGCTTTTAGATGTATGTACTATTGGTATATACACTCCAATGATCAGCTCTTAGCAGCCCATGTGAGTCACCTAACACATGTGGGAACCATCATTTGGCAACTAGCATGAAATATCTCATAAAATTACAAAAATATGAGTAATCATTCATGACTTATTTACATGAAAACAAAATTACATATCCTTTATATCTAATCCATACACCAACGACCAAAAACACCTACAAACACTTTTATTCTTCAATTTTCTTCATCTAATTGATCTCTCTCAAGTTCTATCTTCAAGTTCTAAGTGTTCTTCATAAATTCCAAAAGTTCTAGTTTCATAAAATCAAGAATACTTTCAAGTTTGCTAGCTCACTTCCAATCTTGTAAGGTGATCATCCAACCTCAAGAAATCTTTGTTTCTTACAGTAGGTTATCATTCTAATACAAGTTAATAATCATATTCAAACTTTGGTTCAATTTCTATAACTATAACAATCTTATTTCAAGTGATGATCTTACTTGAACTTGTTTTCGTGTCATGATTCTGCTTCAAGAACTTCGAGCCATCCAAGGATCCATTGAAGCTAGATCCATTTTTCTCTTTTCCAGTAGGTTTATCCAAGGAACTTAAGGTAGTAATGATGTTCATAACATCATTCGATTCATACATATAAAGCTATCTTATTCGAAGGTTTAAACTTGTAATCACTAGAACATAGTTTAGTTAATTCTAAACTTGTTCGCAAACAAAAGTTAATCCTTCTAACTTGACTTTTAAAATCAACTAAACACATGTTCTATATCTATATGATATGCTAACTTAATGATTTAAAACCTGGAAACACGAAAAACACCGTAAAACCGGATTTATGTCGTCGTAGTAACACCGCGGGCTGTTTTGGGTTAGTTAATTAAAAACTATGATAAACTTTGATTTAAAAGTTGTTATTCTGAGAAAATGATTTTTATTATGAACATGAAACTATATCCAAAAATTATGGTTAAACTCAAAGTGGAAGTATGTTTTCTAAAATGGTCATCTAGACGTCGTTCTTTCGACTGAAATGACTACCTTTACAAAAACGACTTGTAACTTATTTTTCCGACTATAAACCTATACTTTTTCTGTTTAGATTCATAAAATAGAGTTCAATATGAAACCATAGCAATTTGATTCACTCAAAACGGATTTAAAATGAAGAAGTTATGGGTAAAACAAGATTGGATAATTTTTCTCATTTTAGCTACGTGAAAATTGGTAACAAATCTATTCCAACCAAAACTTAATCAACTTGTATTGTATATTATGTAATCTTGAGATACCATAGACACGTATACAATGTTTCGACCTATCATGTCGACACATCTATATATATTTCGGAACAACCATGGACACTCTATATGTGAATGTTGGAGTTAGCTATACAGGGTTGAGGTTGATTCCAAAATATATATAGTTTGAGTTGTGATCAATACTGAGATACGTATACACTGGGTCGTGGATTGATTCAAGATAATATTTATCGATTTATTTCTGTACATCTAACTGTGGACAACTAGTTGTAGGTTACTAACGAGGACAGCTGACTTAATAAACTTAAAACATCAAAATATATTAAAAGTGTTGTAAATATATTTTGAACATACTTTAATATATATGTATATATTGTTATAGGTTCGTGAATCAACAGTGGCCAAGTCTTACTTCCCGACGAAGTAAAAATCTGTGAAAGTGAGTTATAGTCCCACTTTTAAAATCTAATATTTTTGGGATGAGAATACATGCAGGTTTTATAAATGATTTACAAAATAGACACAAGTACGTGAAACTACATTCTATGGTTGAATTATCGAAATCGAATATGCCCCTTTTTATTAAGTCTGGTAATCTAAGAATTAGGGAACAGACACCCTAATTGACGCGAATCCTAAAGATAGATCTATTGGGCCTAACAAACCCCATCCAAAGTACCGGATGCTTTAGTACTTCGAAATTTATATCATATCCGAAGGGTGTCCCGGAATGATGGGGATATTCTTATATATGCATCTTGTTAATGTCGGTTACCAGGTGTTCACCATATGAATGATTTTTATCTCTATGTATGGGATGTGTATTGAAATATGAAATCTTGTGGTCTATTATTATGATTTGATATATATAGGTTAAACCTATAACTCACCAACATTTTTGTTGACGTTTTAAGCATGTTTATTCTCAGGTGATTATTAAGAGCTTCCGCTGTCGCATACTTAAATAAGGACGAGATTTGGAGTCCATGCTTGTATGATATTGTGTAAAAACTGCATTCAAGAAACTTATTTTGTTGTAACATATTTGTATTGTAAACCATTATGTAATGGTCGTGTGTAAACAGGATATTTTAGATTATCATTATTTGATAATCTACGTAAAGCTTTTTAAACCTTTATTGATGAAATAAAGGTTATGGTTTGTTTTAAAATGAATGCAGTCTTTGAAAAACGTCTCATATAGAGGTCAAAACCTCGCAACGAAATCAATTAATATGGAACGTTTTTAATCAATAAGAACGGGACATTTCAGTTGGTATCCGAGCGTTGGTCTTAGAGAACCAGAATTTTGCATTAGTGTGTCTTATCGAGTTTGTTAGGATGCATTAGTGAGTCTGGACTTCGACCGTGTTTACTTGAAAAATGATTGCTTAACAAATTTTGTTGGAAACTATATATTTTTAACATGTGAATATTATGTGATATATTAATCTTAACGCGTTTGATATTATGTGATAGATGTCTACCTCTAGAACAAGTCCCATTGACTCACCTAATAATAATGAAGAGTCAAATGTAAATTGGAATGATTCGTGGACTGATTCACAAGTTCCCGAAGAGGAACTGGAAGAAGAGTCGGAACCGGAAGAAGAATCGGAACCGGAAGAAGAATCGGAACCGGATGAAGAAATAGAACCGGTGGGGGAAATAATAAAATGGTTAAGTAAAAGAAAATCCTCAACCAACCGACCAAGGTTAATTATGGTCAATGGTGTTTCCGACAAGGAAGCAAAATATTGGGAGGATTACCAATTCTCCGATGAATCGGATTCCGACGAGAATTCCGATGATGTTATAGAAATTACCCCAACTGAATTTAAAAAGGCAAAAGAAAATAATAAGGGAAAGGGCATAAAAATAGAGAAATCTAATTCCAACCCCGATGAACTTTATATGTATCGTCAACCCCCGAAGTCCTTAAGTTGTAACAATGACCCGGGAACCTCTAAACCACCAGGTTTTTCTAAACCAATGTGGATAACGACGGCTCGTATTAGGGGAAAATCATATATCCCTAGAAACTTGGCAAAACGAACCAAAACCGAAGAAGAAGAAACAAGCGAGTCGGAATAAGATAGTTGTATTCATGTGGTGTAATATATGTAATGTAGTGTGCTTATGCTTTATGATATATGTAAAAATTGCTTGTATTAATAAGTATTTTTTTTATGAATCTAACTCTTATCTATTTTACAGTATAAAAACGCAAAATGGATAGACAACCCAATATTTTAAGAGACCTACCCGGAGACATGATTGATGAAATCTTGTCTAGAGTCGGTCAGAATTCTTCGGCACAACTATTTAAGGCGAGATCAGTTTGTAAGACATTCGAAGAACGTTCCAAGAATGTCTTGGTTTATAAGAGACTTTCGTTTGAAAGATGGGGGATATCACATTGGGAAACCCATAAGTTACGATGTGTTTACTTTGACGCATATATTGCGGGGAACCCAAATGCTATTTTACGCAATGGGTTAAGAAATTATTTTGACTCAATATATCCGAATATTGGACTTCGTGATTTAGAAAAAGCGGCTAACATGCAACATAAAGAAGCATGTTATGCTTACGGATTAGTAATGTTCGCTTCTCACCAAAGTGAGAACAAGAACATCGGGCTACAACTATTAAACAAAACGTTCCCACAAGTGACGGAGTCGGTAATTGGGGTAAGAAATGAGGTTTTTAGATTGTTACGGGACTGTTGGACATTACGTAACCCTCGTCCCTTTGACGACGTTACAACACGCTGTCTTATCAATGGCCATAACGGTTATGTTGCACAAGACCAAGGATGGGAAGTAGTCCTAGTAAAACCAGAATGCATGACTTGTTTCTGGACGTATGAATTACGTGTCTTTATTGCCTTTGCTGAACGACTTGTGTACTAGCTAGAATTATCTTCACAACTATCTTGTATCAAAGTTATTGTGTGCTATATTTCATGCTTTATGTAAAATAAGCGGTATTGTAAGTTTGTAAAATATTGTATAAAAGTTTGAACGCGAAATATTATTATAATCAGTTTTTCATATAGAATTGTAGTAGTTGAATTGTATATTAGCTACGAAGTATGAACTTAACGGGTAGGTACTACCCGAATTTAAACTTATAAAACGCTAATATGAAGAAAAAGCTTTTATAAATGAGTTCATATTATGCTACGAAATACTATTAACTACTCTTAATATTCTGTATGATTAACTTGTTCCATTTGACTATTTTGAAAGAAATGGCACCGACTACTCGACACACCGTGAATATGAATGAAGAGGAATTCCGTACTTTTCTAGCTTCAAACATAGCCGCAGTACAGGCTGCGCTACATACCAACAACAACCTTGGATCTAGCAGTACAGGAAATCGTGTAGGATGCACCTACAAAGAATTCACTGCCTGCAAACCTTTGGAATTTGATGGAACCGAAGGACCGATCGGATTGAAACGGTGGACCGAGAAGGTCGAATCGGTGTTTGCCATAAGTAAGTGTACTGAAGAGGACAAAGTAAAGTACGCTACGCATACCTTCACAGGTTCTGCGTTAACATGGTGGAATACCTATCTAGAGCAAGTGGGACAAGACGATGCGTACGCACTACCGTGGTCAGCATTCAAGCACTTGATGAACGAGAAGTACCGTCCCAGAACCGAGGTCAATAAGCTCAAGACAGAACTTAGAGGGTTACGAACCCAAGGATTTGATATTACCACATACGAAAGACGATTCACAGAATTGTGCCTATTGTGTCCGGGAGCATTCGAAGATGAGGAAGAGAAGATCGACGCGTTTGTGAAAGGATTACCGGAAAGAATCCAAGAACATATAAGTTCACACGAGCCCGCCTCCATACAACAGGCATGTAGAATGGCTCACAAACTCGTGAACCAAATTGAAGAAAGAATTAAAGAACAGACTGCTGAAGAGGCCAATGTGAAGCAAGTCAAAAGAAAGTGGGAGGAAAACGGTGATAAGAATCACCAATACAACAACAACAGCAATTACAACAATAATCGCAACAATTATCCCAACAATCGCAACATCAATCGCAACTACAACAAACGGCCCAATAACAACAACAACAACAACAACAGCAACTACAACAATCATCCCAACAACAATAATAACCGCAACAACAACAACAATCAGAAGCAGCTATGCCAAAGGTGTGAAAAGAATCACTCGGGGTTCTGCACCAAATTTTGCAACAAGTGTAAAAGAAATGGTCATAGCGCGGCGAAGTGTGAGGTCTACGGACCAGGGGTTAATAGAACGAAAGGAACAAATGGTGTCGGAACGAGTAATGGCGGAGCAAGTAGTGTCGGAGCAAGTTATGCCAATGTAGTTTGTTATAAATGTGGAAAACCGGGCCACATTATTAGAAATTGCCCGAACCAGGAGAACATGAATGGACAAGGCCGCGGAAGAGTTTTCAATATTAATGCGGCAGAGGCACAAGAAGACCCGGAGCTTGTTACGGGTACGTTTCTTATTGACAAATAAATCTGCTTACGTTTTATTTGATTCGGGTGCGGATAGAAGCTATATGAGTAGAGATTTTTGTGCTAAATTAAGTTGTCCATTGACGCCTTTGGATAGTAAATTTTTACTCGAATTAGCAAATGGTAAATTAATTTCAGCAGATAATATATGTCGGAATCGAGAAATTAAACTGGTTAGCGAAACATTTAAGATTGATTTGATACCAGTAGAGTTAGGGAGTTTTGATGTGATAATCGGTATGGACTGGTTGAAAGAAGTGAAAGCAGAGATCGTTTGTTACAAAAATGCAATTCGCATTATACGAGAAAAAGGAAAACCCTTAATGGTGTACGGAGAAAAGGGCAACACGAAGCTACATCTTATTAGTAATTTGAAGGCACAAAAACTAATAAGAAAAGGTTGCTATGCTGTTCTAGCACACGTCGAGAAAGTACAAACTGAAGAAAAGAGCATCAATGATGTTCCCGTCGCAAAAGAATTTCCTGATGTATTTCCGAAAGAATTACCGGGATTACCCCCACATCGATCCGTTGAATTTCAAATAGATCTTGTACCAGGAGCTGCACCAATAGCTCGTGCTCCTTACAGACTCGCACCCAGCGAGATGAAAGAACTACAAAGCCAATTACAAGAACTTTTAGAGCGTGGTTTCATTCGACCAAGCACATCACCGTGGGGAGCTCCTGTTTTGTTTGTCAAGAAGAAAGATGGTACATTCAGGTTGTGTATCGACTACCGAGAGTTGAACAAACTTACCATCAAGAACCGCTACCCACTACCGAGAATCGATGACTTATTTGATCAACTACAAGGCTGGTCTGTTTATTCAAAGATTGACTTACGTTCCGGGTACCATCAAATGCGGGTGAAAGAAGATGATATTCCAAAGACTGCTTTCAGAACACGTTACGGTCATTACGAGTTTATGGTCATGCCGTTTGGTTTAACTAATGCACCAGCTGTATTCATGGACCTTATGAACCGAGTGTTTGGACCATACCTTGACAAGTTTGTCATTGTTTTCATTGATGACATACTTATTTACTCAAAGAATGACCAAGAACACGGTGAACATTTGAGAAAGGTGTTAGAAGTATTGAGGAAGGAAGAATTGTACGCTAAGTTTTCAAAGTGTGCATTTTGGTTGGAAGAAGTTCAATTCCTCGGTCACATAGTGAACAAAGAAGGTATTAAGGTGGATCCGGCAAAGATAGAAACTGTTGAAAAGTGGGAAACCCCGAAAACTCCGAAACACATACGCCAGTTTTTAGGACTAGCTGGTTACTACAGAAGGTTCATCCAAGACTTTTCCAGAATAGCAAAACCCTTGACTGCATTAACGCATAAAGGGAAGAAATTTGAATGGAATGATGAACAAGAGAAAGCGTTTCAGTTATTGAAGAAAAAGCTAACTACGGCACCTATATTGTCATTGCCTGAAGGGAATGATGATTTTGTGATTTATTGTGACGCATCAAAGCAAGGTCTCGGTTGTGTATTAATGCAACGAACGAAGGTGATTGCTTATGCGTCTAGACAATTGAAGATTCACGAACAAAATTATACGACGTATGATTTGGAATTAGGCGCGGTTGTTTTTGCATTAAAGACTTGGAGGCACTACTTATATGGGGTCAAAAGTATTATATATACCGACCACAAAAGTCTTCAACACATATTTAATCAGAAACAACTGAATATGAGGCAGCGTAGGTGGATTGAATTGTTGAATGATTACGACTTTGAGATTCGTTACCACCCGGGGAAGGCAAATGTGGTAGCCGATGCCTTGAGCAGGAAGGACAGAGAACCCATTCGAGTAAAATCTATGAATATAATGATTCATAATAACATTACTACTCAAATAAAGGAGGCGCAACAAGGAGTTTTAAAAGAGGGAAATTTAAAGGATGAAATACCCAAAGGATCGGAGAAGCATCTTAATATTCGGGAAGACGGAACCAGGTATAGGGCTGAAAGGATTTGGGTACCAAAATTTGGAGATATGAGAGAAATGGTACTTAGAGAAGCTCATAAAACCAGATACTCAATACATCCTGGAACGGGGAAGATGTACAAGGATCTCAAGTAACATTTTTGGTGGCCGGGTATGAAAGCCGATGTTGCTAAATACGTAGGAGAATGTTTGACGTGTTCTAAGGTCAAAGCTGAGCATCAGAAACCATCAGGTCTACTTCAACAACCCGAAATCCCGGAATGGAAATGGGAAAACATTACCATGGATTTCATCACTAAATTGCCAAGGACTGCAAGTGGTTTTGATACTATTTGGGTAATAGTTGATCGTCTCACCAAATCAGCACACTTCCTACCAATAAGAGAAGATGACAAGATGGAGAAGTTAGCACGACTGTATTTGAAGGAAGTCGTCTCTAGACATGGAATACCAATCTCTATTATCTCTGATAGGGATGGCAGATTTATTTCAAGATTCTGGCAGACATTACAGCAAGCATTAGGAACTCGTCTAGACATGAGTACTGCCTATCATCCACAAACTGATGGGCAGAGCGAAAGGACGATACAAACGCTTGAAGACATGCTACGAGCATGTGTTATTGATTTCGGAAACAGTTGGGATCGACATCTACCGTTAGCAGAATTTTCCTACAACAACAGCTACCATTCAAGCATTGAGATGGCGCCGTTTGAAGCACTTTATGGTAGAAAGTGTAGGTCTCCGATTTGTTGGAGTGAAGTGGGGGATAGACAGATTACGGGTCCGGAGATTATACAAGAAACTACCGAGAAGATCATCTAAATTCAACAACGGTTGAAAACCGCCCAAAGTCGACAAAAGAGCTACGCTGACATTAAAAGAAAAGATATAGAATTTGAAATTGGAGAGATGGTCATGCTTAAAGTTGCACCTTGGAAAGGCGTTGTTCGATTTGGTAAACGAGGGAAATTAAATCCAAGGTATATTGGACCATTCAAGATTATTGATCGTGTCGGAACAGTAGCTTACCGACTAGAATTACCTCAACAACTCGCGGCTGTACATAACACTTTCCACGTCTCGAATTTGAAGAAATGTTTTGCTAAAGAAGATCTCACTATTCCGTTAGATGAAATCCAAATCAACGAAAAACTTCAATTCATCGAAGAACCCGTCGAAATAATGGATCGTGAGGTTAAAAGACTTAAGCAAAACAAGATACCAATTGTTAAGGTTCGATGGAATGCTCGTAGAGGACCCGAGTTCACCTGGGAGCGTGAAGATCAGATGAATAAGAAATACCCGCATCTATTTCCAGAAGATTCGTCAACACCTTCAACAGCTTAAAATTTCGGGACGAAATTTATTTAACGGGTAGGTACTGTAGTGACCCGAACTTTTCCATGTTTATATATATTAACTGAGATTGATATTTATATGATTAAATGTTTCCAACATGTTAAGCAATCAAACTTGTTAAGACTTGATTAATTGAAATAGGTTTCATATAGACAATTGACCACCCAAGTTGACCGGTGATTCACGAACGTTAAAACTTGTAAAAACTATATGATGACATATATATGGATATATATATAATTAACATGATACTATGATAAGTAAACATATCATTAAGTATATTAACAATGAACTACATATGTAAAAACAAGACTACTAACTTAATGATTTTTAAACGAGACATATATGTAACGATTATCGTTGTAAAGACATTTAATGTATATATATCATATTAAGAGATATTCATACATGATAATATCATGATAATATAATAATTTAAAATCTCATTTGATATTATAAATATTGGGTTAACAACATTTAACAAGACCGTTAACCTAAAGGTTTAAAAACAACACTTACATGTAACGACTAACGATGACTTAACGACTCAGTTAAAATGTATATACATGTAGTGTTTTAATATGTATTTATACACTTTTGAAAGACTTAAATACACTTATCAAAATACTTCTACTTAACAAAAATGCTTACAATTACATCCTCGTTCAGTTTCATCAACAATTCTACTCGTATGCACCCGTATTCGTACTCGTACAATACACAGCTTTTAGATGTATGTACTATTGGTATATACACTCCAATGATCAGCTCTTAGCAGCCCATGTGAGTCACCTAACACATGTGGGAACCATCATTTGGCAACTAGCATGAAATATCTCATAAAATTACAAAAAATATGAGTAATCATTCATGACTTATTTACATGAAAACAAAATTACATATCCTTTATATCTAATCCATACACCAACGACCAAAAACACCTACAAACACTTTTATTCTTCAATTTTCTTCATCTAATTGATCTCTCTCAAGTTCTATCTTCAAGTTCTAAGTGTTCTTCATAAATTCCAAAAGTTCTAGTTTCATAAAATCAAGAATACTTTCAAGTTTGCTAGCTCACTTCCAATCTTGTAAGGTGATCATCCAACCTCAAGAAATCTTTGTTTCTTACAGTAGGTTATCATTCTAATACAAGGTAATAATCATATTCAAACTTTGGTTCAATTTCTATAACTATAACAATCTTATTTCAAGTGATGATCTTACTTGAACTTGTTTTCGTGTCATGATTCTGCTTCAAGAACTTCGAGCCATCCAAGGATCCATTGAAGCTAGATCCATTTTTCTCTTTTCCAGTAGGTTTATCCAAGGAACTTAAGGTAGTAATGATGTTCATAACATCATTCGATTCATACATATAAAGCTATCTTATTCGAAGGTTTAAACTTGTAATCACTAGAACATAGTTTAGTTAATTCTAAACTTGTTCGCAAACAAAAGTTAATCCTTCTAACTTGACTTTTAAAATCAACTAAACACATGTTCTATATCTATATGATATGCTAACTTAATGATTTAAAACCTGGAAACACGAAAAACACCGTAAAACCGGATTTATGTCGTCGTAGTAACACCGCGGGCTGTTTTGGGTTAGTTAATTAAAAACTATGATAAACTTTGATTTAAAAGTTGTTATTCTGAGAAAATGATTTTTATTATGAACATGAAACTATATCCAAAAATTATGGTTAAACTCAAAGTGGAAGTATGTTTTCTAAAATGGTCATCTAGACGTCGTTCTTTCGACTGAAATGACTACCTTTACAAAAACGACTTGTAACTTATTTTTCCGACTATAAACCTATACTTTTTCTGTTTAGATTCATAAAATAGAGTTCAATATGAAACCATAGCAATTTGATTCACTCAAAACGGATTTAAAATGAAGAAGTTATGGGTAAAACAAGATTGGATAATTTTTCTCATTTTAGCTACGTGAAAATTGGTAACAAATCTATTCCAACCAAAACTTAATCAACTTGTATTGTATATTATGTAATCTTGAGATACCATAGACACGTATACAATGTTTCGACCTATCATGTCGACACATCTATATATATTTCGGAACAACCATGGACACTCTATATGTGAATGTTGGAGTTAGCTATACAGGGTTGAGGTTGATTCCAAAATATATATAGTTTGAGTTGTGATCAATACTGAGATACGTATACACTGGGTCGTGGATTGATTCAAGATAATATTTATCGATTTATTTCTGTACATCTAACTGTGGACAACTAGTTGTAGGTTACTAACGAGGACAGCTGACTTAATAAACTTAAAACATCAAAATATATTAAAAGTGTTGTAAATATATTTTGAACATACTTTAATATATATGTATATATTGTTATAGGTTCGTGAATCAACAGTGGCCAAGTCTTACTTCCCGACGAAGTAAAAATCTGTGAAAGTGAGTTATAGTCCCACTTTTAAAATCTAATATTTTTGGGATGAGAATACATGCAGGTTTTATAAATGATTTACAAAATAGACACAAGTACGTGAAACTACATTCTATGGTTGAATTATCGAAATCGAATATGCCCCTTTTTATTAAGTCTGGTAATCTAAGAATTAGGGAACAGACACCCTAATTGACGCGAATCCTAAAGATAGATCTATTGGGCCTAACAAACCCCATCCAAAGTACCGGATGCTTTAGTACTTCGAAATTTATATCATATCCGAAGGGTGTCCCGGAATGATGGGGATATTCTTATATATGCATCTTGTTAATGTCGGTTACCAGGTGTTCACCATATGAATGATTTTTATCTCTATGTATGGGATGTGTATTGAAATATGAAATCTTGTGGTCTATTATTATGATTTGATATATATAGGTTAAACCTATAACTCACCAACATTTTTGTTGACGTTTTAAGCATGTTTATTCTCAGGTGATTATTAAGAGCTTCCGCTGTCGCATACTTAAATAAGGACGAGATTTGGAGTCCATGCTTGTATGATATTGTGTAAAAACTGCATTCAAGAAACTTATTTTGTTGTAACATATTTGTATTGTAAACCATTATGTAATGGTCGTGTGTAAACAAGATATTTTAGATTATCATTATTTGATAATCCACGTAAAGCTTTTTAAACCTTTATTGATGAAATAAAGGTTATGGTTTGTTTTAAAATGAATGCAGTCTTTGAAAAACGTCTCATATAGAGGTCAAAACCTCGCAACGAAATCAATTAATATGAAACGTTTTTAATCAATAAGAACGGGACATTTCAGTTTCTTCTTGCCTTGTCCGCGGTTTACAATATTTTAAAATTGGTGTTTCTTCGATACCTACAAAAACAAACAATATTATGTTTAATATATATATATATATATATATATATATATATATATATATATATATATATATATATATATATATATATATATATATATATATATATATATATATATATATATATATATATATACTATAATAATCTATATATCATTTCTTCTTTTTTCCATCTTAAAAAAATCGAGAATACAACATTAGTAATATAGTGTGATCTTTTGTATGATTGATATGAAAAAGTGGAATGGAGATGACATATTTATAGGCTTAAAAAATAACTTACGTTACTTAGAAGATGAAAGGTTTATATATTTATTGATCATTAATTACTTAAAATTTATTTATGACATTTTTATTTAATATGATTTTATTTTTTTTACTTTTTTACCATAATATTTTTAACCTTTTTTACCCGTCTATTAAATTACATAGGTAAATTTTATTGATTTAATCGTATTTAATACACCATACTTATGATTCTAGGACTCAATTACTATAGATATATAGAAGATTGATAAACAGTTACAAAAATTGAAGAAAAAATTATATGAACCTCAATAACATCTTTATATAGTGATATCGCAATATACGTTCGATGTTATGTGATTGATGAAATCAACATAAAAAGAGCAAAACAACCTACAAAAATGATGATGATGATGATGGATTACATTTGAATATGTGAGTAATGTGAAGATGAGAATGAGTATTTATAGGGAAAAAAACTTTAACGTCTCATGGAAAATGAAAGGAATAGTAAGATGAGGTATTTAATTAAAGGAAAATGAAAAGTTTATAATATTACTATTATTTAAGATATAACTTCAATAGGCTTAAAATTTATTTACCTTAGGTATTAAATTAGTTAACTTTTTAACTATTAGTTACTATTTACTATTTTAATATTATTAAATGTTTGGTTAAAAGTTTAATTTTTTACCCTTAAACTTTTACCATTTTACTATAATTTAATACATGAGTTAAATTATATTTATGAGTCTAGGACTCAATTTTTAAGTGTATAATAAAATAATAATAATAAAGAATAGATTATTAGTTTTTACCATGTGGTTAAGAGATTATATTAGATAAAAAATAATAGTAATTAAGTTGGGTTAATGAATATATATATATATATATATATATATATATATATATATATATATATATATATATATATATATATATATATATATATTATAATTAATTATTATATTAATGGCAAACAATAAATTTTTTTTTAAATAAAAGTGATTTATCATGTGGTTAAGTGTTAAGATGGGTAAAAAAAAGTTAAATTAATGAAGTTAATGATCTAATTAATGGAGATGAGAGTATAAATTTAGATATATATAGATTATCTGAATAAGCTCCATTTCAAATTCGATCGCTCAAGGAACGACCCTAGGTCATATTTGCCCTTGCTAATCCATATGAAGGAACAATAGATTTAGGCCCAGCATATATAAATTAAATAATCAGCTTCTTCTGTTGATATCTTGGATTGACGTTTTGCGACCTAACGACACCGCATAAATAAATAGTTTGATTCGGGCATATCAATGTACAAGGAAGGAACAACTCTTGGTTGAGACTTGATGACCATCCTAAGTATGTCTAAATCCATTTTAGGAGTTCATGTTTTCCTGTAACACTTATATGTTATCCTTAATCAATGTTAAATCATCATTAAGGTGTCATTAACCAAGATTAGCGTTCTAGTGATCAAAACTCTTTTGGATATAGATTAGGCAACTATTCTAAGCATTTTTGAACAAGTTTCATAAATTATAGAAGCCCCGAAGTGGCCAAACTAAATTTGTAGAAAATTCAGACAGAACCTTCTATGGTCGACCCACGGTTGACCTTGGAATTGATCGTGCACTCCTGGTTTCACAAACTAGGTTGCAGGGTTCCACGGTCTGACCTGCGATCGACCGTGGACTAAACTGTGAAGCTTATGCTTTCATTCTAAGTTTTGTTTGGTCTTGGTCTTTTGCTATAGTAAGTGTGAATTAGTGAACTTGTTATTTATGTCACGATGTCTACCATCACCTCTAGCTATGTCCATGTGTCATCATCAAAACACTTATTGTTATGGCTTAAGATTAGTATGATCGTTAAGCATAAACCCACATTCTACCTCCCCCAACAAAAATGAATATGTAAAATTGATTGAATTGTTGTGTATGATTAATTGTAGAGTATATGTATGTTTATATAGAGATAATATTGAGTATTATTCAGATTTTAAAAAAATCGAAAAAACAGTAATATGACTGCTTGAACGGCCAAGAATTCATGGCCAAATCACACAATGAATCGACTCACTGATGCTATTTTTTTCCACCAGGCCCGTAACTAGCGCCCCGTGATATTGTTCAAATCGTGCATGTATTCTATTGCAATATCGGTCCCATTCGTATTAGTTTCGAGCTTATAGTGAAGATTTATTGATGATTTTATAGAAGATTACGCCTTTTGGGCCGAGATGATTATTAGTGGTATTTTGGGTGATTTATACTTGATTCGGTGCTTGAAATTCAGAAAAGTTGGTTTCGGTTCGAGTCAAGTCGAAAGTTAAATTATAAGTTCAAGACATTTTGTAGGCCAAAACGAGTTTTTGGAGGTTCCGAATCGCGACATTTTGGTTCCCAATCGCGAAATAGAGCTCGAGAAAAATGTCCATCCGTGAAACAGGAACAATCAACCGCGAACCACTGGTATCTGATGGCTCGCGATCGTGAAAGAACCAAGGCATGGAGTGTCGCGATTGCGAAAGGTGAGCTGACGGGACTGATAATGCTAAAAACGAACATATATTTCATAGCATTATCCCTCAAGAAAGACAAGCTTTTAGTTGCAATTGTTCTATTTACAAGTAATATTCGTTTAATTAATAAAAGGTGAAGACAAAAGACAGATTCAACGATTTAAAGACGCAAATGACCAAAAAGCTAAAAAGTACAAAGTACAATCAAAGTGGTTCAAGTTATTGATGAGAAACGTCTAAAAGTTACAAGAATACAAGACGCAAAATGCAAAGTACAAGATATTAAATTATACGAAAGGGCGTTTAAAAACCCGGAACCAAGACATGAACCAACTATTAACGTGGGACGTAACGGACAAACAATTACAAGTCAACTATGCACAAGAATATAATATAATATATAATTAATTATATATATATATTATATTATAAAATATTAAGCAGCCCACGTTCAAATTACCTGGATGAGCTGGATACAAGAGCTCCGCGATCGCGGAGATATAAAGGAGAAAACTTCGAGATCGCGGAGTAAACCAGGACACAATTGGCCTATAAAAGCTCGAGCATTATGCCGAATCCTTCACCCCTTTTTCTTTCTTTCCTCTTACGTAAAAAAATATTTATATAATTATAATTATAATTTTAATTTAAGTTTAATAATAATAAGGTTATGTTAGCGAATGTTTTAAGTTTGTAAGTCTAAATTCTGCCCGTGTAACGCTACGCTATTATTAATCATTGTAAGTTATGTTCTACCTTTTTAAATTAATGCCTCGTAGCTAAGTTATTATTATGCTTATTTAAATCGAAGTAATCGTGATGTTGGGCTAATATATTAAAGATGGGGTAATTGGGCTTTGTACCATAATTGGGGTTTGGACAAAAGAACGACAATTGTGGAAATTAGACTATGGGCTATTAATGGGCTTTATATTTGTTTAATTGAATGATTGTTCGTTAATTTAATATAAAGATTTACAATTGGACGTACCTATAAATAACCATATACACTCGATCGGACACGATGGGCGGGATATTTATAAGTACTAATAATCGTTCATTTGACAGGACACGGGAATGGATTAACAGTCAATGGACTCATTAAAACAGGGGTGGATTATATGCAAGGACACTTGGTGTAATTGATAATAAAGTATTAAAACCTTATTACAGTTTAAGTCCCCAATTAGTTGGAATATTTGACTTCGGATATAAGGATAATTTGACAAGGACACTCGCATTTTGTATTTATGACCGATGGACTATTATGGACAAAAACCAAATGGACATATTGAATAATCCAGGATAAAGGACAATTAACCCATGGTAATAAACTAAAATCAACACGTCAAACATCATGATTACGGAAGTTTAAATAAGCATAATTCCTTTATTTTATATTTCATCGCACTTTTATTTACTGTCATTTTATTTATCGCACTTTTAATTATCGTACTTTTTAATTATCGCACTTTTAATTTATTGTAATTTTATTTATCGTCATTTTATTTATCGCACTTTAATTTATCGTTATTTACTTTATGCTTTAAATTAAGTTATATTTACTTTTAATATTTTACTTTAGGTTTTAACTGCGACTAAAGTTTTAAAATCGACAAACCGGTCATTAAACGCTAAAAACCCCCTTTTATAATAATAATACTACTTATATATATTTATATATTTACAAATATAGTTTTAAAAATATAGCGTTAAACTTGGCTAGCTCCTTGTGGAACGAACCAGACTTACTAAAAACTACACTACTGTACGATTAGGTACACTGCCTATAAGTGTTGTAGCAAGGTTTAGGTATATCTACTCTTTAAATAAATAAATAACTTGTGTAAAATTGTATCGTATTTAATGGTATTTCGTAGTAAAAATATAACTATTTCGTATACACCTCTACTCACATCAAGTATTTTTAGCGCCGCTGCCGGGGACTCTTAAACGCCGAAAGCGAAACACTATATATATAAAAAAAATATTTTAGTTTTTACGCTATTTTTGTAAAATATATATTTACATAAGTTTTAAATATAAGAATACAAATATAAAAAAAATATAATAATAATCTATTTAAGTGTATAAAAAATATATTTTATAAAGTATAAAAGTATTTGTCTTTAGTTTTTTTTAAATTTTTTTTTTATTATAAATATTACTTATATAAATTTAAGAGTAAAAAAATAATAAAATAAAAAAATCCTGCACGAAATTCAGCCTACATCAGATTCTGAACCTGCACATCTCCGCGATCTCGGAGAAAACAAAGCAAAAACTACGCGATCGCGTAGCCTGCACCGACAGGTCTGATCCTTAATCTGCACAAATTAGGGTTTAATTTAAATTTAATTATTATTATTAAACCTAATTAGGGTTTAATTTAAATTTAATTATTATTATTAAACCTAATTAGTTTTTAAGTTTAGTTTTTAATTAATGTTGTATTTTTAAGTTTTAATTAGTTTTAATACTTTATAAAGTTAATACTTCTCAAATAAAAATATAAAAATTATATTTTTATAAAAATTATATTTTTATAACTTTAAGTTTTATTTTTATATTTCGTATCTTTTGTAATATTTGTATATTTTTCGTTCGTAATTAGTTCGTAACTTAGTATTTTGCCGTAGTTATTTTTATTTTTAGATTTCTAAGATTTGCCGTAAAATCCCTTAAGTGCTTTTTCTTTAGATTAAGATTTAGACGCTTTAGAATTTTACGACGTTGTTTATCGCTTTAGTTTTTAATATATTTTAGTACCTTTTTAAGTTATTGCCGTTTTGGATATAGAATTTCTCTAAGCTTTAATACCTTTAGACGCAACTTTTAGACTTAAGTTTTTAGAATTCTAAGTTTCGACGCTTTATTTTCTTATTTTTATTTTTCGACTGTTTGTTTTTCGACACTTTTTTCGACCTTTTATTTTTCGACGTTTTTCGACGCACTCTTTTTCTTTCTTATTTCTCGACGCTCTAGTTTTTAGGACATAGAATTTTCTATTTCTTCTCTAAAATTTCAAAACAAAAAAATTATTTTAAGCGGTTAAATTGATAGACATCCAAAATTTTCTGGTTCGTAGTAATAGTTGGATTTGTTAGTGGCGAGTTGTGGGCTTCCGATTTAAAGGGTCCTGGCTACCTGCTGCATCTATTGGCTATTCAAAACGTGGGCAAAATCAGAAAAGTCTATTAATTTGATAACTTATATAATTTTTATCTTTTATAACTAATAGGATATTCAGTGAATGCACCGAGCAAAATATTCACCACCTTTTATACGTTCACCACCTGTAACTCGATCAAGACATCTAGCCAATATTGTCGCCGTTGATTTTTCTTTAGAATCGTCATCCAGTCAACCAAGTACTCCAATTCAAATTTCTGATAATCCATTTTTTGAACCCGACCTCACAATTGAGAATCCGGAGGATATTCAGGGACAATTCAGAGATCCTGAACCACTAATCATTCCTCCTGAACCACAAATCACTCATCCAGAGATTGTCGAGGAAGAAACCATTAAGTCAGAATCCTTTAGTGATTCAGATTCAACAAATTCAATAATGGAAAATCTGGAACCTCTAAGTATGGAAGACCGAATGAAAGCTAAACGCACTGGCCAAGGTCATGCAATTACTCAACCATACATTAATGCGCCAGATTATGAAATCAAAGGACAAATCCTACACATGGTAACTAATTAATGCCAATTTAGTGGTGCGCCGAAGGAAGATCCAAACGAACATCTTCGTACCTTTAATAGGATATGTACTCTATTTAAAATCTGAGAAGTGGAGGATGAACAGATCTATCTCATGTTATTTCCCTGGACTTTAAACGGAGAAGCCAAAGATTGGTTAGAATCGTTACCTGAAGGGGCGATTGATACATGGGATGTTTTAGTTGAAAAATTTCTTAAACAATTCTTTCTGGCATCTAAAGCCGTTAGACTTCAAGGAGAAATAGTTACGTTCACGCAGAAGCCAAATGAAACTCTATATGAGGCGTGGACAAGATTTGGAAAGTTATTAAGAGGATGTCCGCAACATGGTTTAGATACTTATCAAATAGTACAAATATTCTACCAAGGATGTGACATCACTACAAGAAAAGACATCGATATAGCAGCTGGTGGTTCCATTATGAAGAAAACCGCAACTGAAGCTTACAAAATTATTGATAACACTGCTTCCCACTCACATGAGTGGCACCAAGAAAAAGATATCGTTAGATCATCTAAAGCAGCTAGAGCCGATTCTAGCCATGACTTTGATTCCATTTCCGCAAAGATAGATGTTGTCGAGAGACGAATGGAAAAAATGACTAAGGATATTCACTCAATAAGAATTAGTTATGAGCAGTGTGGAGGACCACATTTGACAAAAGATTGTCTCAGTATTGAACAAACAATGGAACAAAGAGAGAATGTTTCATACATTAACCAAAGGCCTGGAAATAATTATCAGAATAATTATCAACCGCCAAGACCAATCTACAATCAAAATCAGAATTATAACCGAAATGTTCCATACAACAACCAACAAGGTCCTAGCAATCAACAAGTATCCAATAATACTTACAATCAACAAAGACCTATTTTTCAAAATAAACCACCACAAACCGATGATAAAAAGCCAAATTTAGAAGATATGATGTCGAAGCTAGTTGAATCTCAAACGCAGTTTTTCACATCTCAGAAACAAACCAATGAACAAAATGCCCAAGCATTTTGAAATCAACAAGCTTCTATTCAAAATCTGGAACAAGAAGTAAGCAACCTAGCAAGGTTGATAGGTGAAAGAAAACCGGGAAGTCTACCTAGCGATACAAATGCTAACCCTCGGAATGAAACAGCTAAAGCCATTACCACAAGAAGTGGTATTACACTTAAATCACCCGAAATACCTGTAATTTCTAATGACTCTATTCCTACTCCACAAGAACAACAACCTGAGCAAGATAAGGAAATAGAACCGGTAGTTGAAAAGGTTAATGAAGATAACACAGTTAAGGCTAAGCCTTATGTTAAACTGTATCAACCACCACTTCCTTACTCGAGTAAAATGAGAAAAGAAAGACTTGAAGCCGAGCAATCCAAATTCTTGGATATGTTTAAACAAATAAATGTAAATCTTTCTTTCATTGATGTGATTTCAGGAATGCATAGATATGCTAAATTTCTGAAAGATCTAATCACAAATAGAAAGAAAATGGAAGAACTCTCGGCTGTTATTATGAATGCTAATTGTTCTGCAGTGCTGTTGAATAAGATACCAGAAAAATTATTATATCCAAGAAGTTTCACAATTCCATGTTTTCTGGGTAGTCTTAGTTCAATAGAAGCATTGGCAGATTTAGGTGCTAGTATAAATTTAATGCCGTATTCACTATACGCTAAACTAGACCTTGGAGAATTGAAACCAACACGAATAAGCATACAACTAGCAGATCGATCAGTAAAATATCCTAGAGGGATAATGGAGAACATGCTAGTTAAAGTTGGTACTTTAGTATTTCCAGTAGATTTTGTTATTCTGGACATGGAAGAAGATTCTCGAGTTCCTCTCATATTAGGAAGGCCATTCTTAAACACGGCTAAAGCACTAATAGACGTGTTCAGTAAGAAACTGACCCTAAGTATAGAGGACGAGAGTGTTACCTTTTCTGTGGATAGAGCCATGCAACAACCGCAATCTGCAGATGATACATGTTATTACATTCAAACTATAGATTCACATGTAGAATTGTTAGAAGAATTTCCAGAATTACAAGGAACAGGAGAATGTTCTTTAGGAGAAGGAACTGAGCCAATTGATGAAGCTGAAATATTAGCCGCACTCATGGCTAATGAATACGAACCAACAACAGAAGAAATTCAAATGCTAAAAGAAGAAGACAGATATCGATATAAATTATCGATAGAAGAACCACCGACATTAGAGTTAAAGCCACTTCCAAACCATTTAGAATACGCTTATTTACATGGTGAATCTGAATTACCTGTAATAATATCGTGTTCTCTTACTGAAAATGAAAAATCTCAACTCATTTCTGTGCTAAAAGCTCATAAACCAGCTATTGCATGGAAGATTCATGACATTAAAGGCATAAGTCCTTCGTATTGCACACATAAAATCCTTATAGAAGAAGGTCATAAAACGTATGTGCAACGACAACGAAGACTAAATCCTAATATGCAAGATGTTTTTAAGAAAGAAATTATTAAACTGCTAGATGCAGGTTTAATTTATCCAATCTCTGATAGTCCATGGGTATACCCAGTTCAATGCGTACCTAAGAAGGGTGGCATGACTGTCATCACAAATGAAAAAAATGAGCTTATTCCTACTAGGACTGTAACAGGATGGCGTGTTTGTATTGATTATAGAAAATTAAATGACGCCACCAGAAAAGATCACTTTCCCTTACCTTTCACTGATCAAATGTTGGAAAGATTGGCCGAAAATAGTTACTATTGTTTTCTTGATGGTTTTTCCGGATACTTTAAAATTCCAATCGCACCCGAGGACCAAGAGAAAATCACGTTCACGTGCCCTTATGGTACTTTTGCTTACAAACGCATGCCATTTGGACTTTGTAACGCCCCTGCAACCTTTCAAAGGTGCATGATGGCGATTTTTCACGACATGATAGAAGAATGCATGGAAGTATTCATGGATGACTTTTCAGTCTTCAGTGATACATTTGAATCATGTCTAGTTAATCTTGAACGAATTCTTATTAGATGCGAGCAATCAAATCTAGTTCTTAATTGGGAGAAATGCCATTTCATGGTTAAAGAAGGTATCGTTCTTGGTCATAAAATCTCAAAGGAAGGAATTGAAGCGGATAGAGCTAAATTAGATGTAATTGCTAAACTTCCACATCCCACCAATGTTAGAGGAGTTAGGAGTTTTCTAGGGCATGCCGGTTTTTATCGACGTTTCATAAAAGATTTTTCTAAAATTGCCACTCCTATGAATAAACTCCTAGAAAAGGATGCTCCATTCATCTTTTCGGATGAATGCATCAAATCTTTTAATATTCTTAAAGAAAAACTCACGAATGCACCGATCATGATAACTCCAAATTGGAATCTACCATTTGAACTTATGTGCGATGCAAGTGATTTTGCAATGGGAGCCGTTTTAGGACAAAGGATTGAAAAACGATTTCAACCTATTTATTACGCTAGTAAAACGTTACAAGGAGCACAAACGAATTACACACCTACTGAAAAAGAACTCCTTGCTATTGTCTTTGCTTTTGACAAATTTCGTTTATATCTCGTTCTAGCTAAAACGGTGGTCTATACTGACCATTCTGCTCTTAGATATTTATTTTCAAAACAAGATGCCAAACCACGATTAATCCGTTGGATCTTACTCTTACAAGAGTTCGATATTGAAATCCGAGACAAAAAGGGAGCAGAAAATCTCGCCGCTGATCATCTTTCTCGTCTTGAAAATCCCGAATTAGAAGTTCCAAATGAATCGGCCATACAAGATAAATTTCCTGATGAATATCTATTGAAGATAGATTATAATGAAATTCCATGGTTTGCAGACTATGCAAACTACTTAGTATGTGGATTCCTTGAAAAAGGGTTGTCGTACCAAAATCGAAAGAAATTCTTTAGTGATATAAAATACTATTTCTGGGAAGATCCACATTTGTTTAAAAGTTGTCCTGATGAAATAATTCGCCGATGTGTATTCGGGGATGGAGCTAGTCAAATCTTAAACCATTGTCACACAGGACCAACAGGAGGGCATTATGGGCCTCAACTCACAGCAAGAAAAGTTTACGACGCTGGATTCTATTGGCCTACAATTTTCAAAGACGCACACCTTCTCTGTAAATCCTGTGATGCTTGTCAAAGGGCCGGAAAAATAAGTCAACGTGATGAAATGCCACAAAATGTCATTCAAGTATGTGAAGTATTTACATTTGGGGTATTGACTTTATGGGTCCATTTCCAAAATCTCATAATAATCTCTATATTCTCGTTACCATTGATTATGTATCTTAATGGGTGGAAGCACAAGCTCTCCCAACTAATGATGCACGAGTTGTAGTTAACTTTTTAAAATGTCTTTTTGCAAGGTTCGGAACACCGAAAGCTTTAATAAGTGATCGGGGTACTCATTTTTGTAATAATCAACTTGAGAAAGTTCTTAAAAGATATGGAGTAACTCATAAAATCTCAACCGCTTATCATCCACAAACAAGTGTACAAGTTGAAAATACCAACCGAGCTTTAAAACGTGTTCTAGAGAAAATCTTAGGATCAAATCCGAATGAATGGTCCATGAAATTGGAGGATCCACTCTGGGCTTTTAGAACAGCCTACAAAACTCCAATTGGAACCACACCTTTCAAACTCGTTTACGAAAAAGCATGTCACCTTCCAGTAGAAATTGAACACAAAGCATTTTGGGCTTTGAAGACATGTAATTTTGATTTACATGAAGCTGGACGTCTACGGTTAAGTCAATTAAACGAATTAGAAGAATTAAGACATGAAGCATACGAAAATTCATTAATCTATAAGGAAAGAACGAAGAAACGGCATGATAAAAGAATCAGAAGTTCAAAAGAATTTAAAGAAGGAGACAGAGTCCTTCTTTTCAATTCCCGATTCAAGTTATTTCCTGGAAAATTGAAATCAAGATGGTCTGGACCATTCATAGTCAAAAGAGTTTTCCCGTACGGAACAGTAGAATTAATAAATTCAAATGGGATTGAATTTAAAGTTAATGGTCACAGAGCTAAACATTACACAGATAATCCAATGGAAGTTGAAGATGAAGTTAATCAAAATTTCGACACCACAGCTAACTAAGTGTGGGAAAATTTGAATCTTTTTAGGGTAATATGTATTTCTGTTAGAGTTAGATATTCTGTTTTCGTGTAGTTCTCGAAAATGGAATCCGAATGGTCTTTCCCTAGCAGACCCTAAAGAACTAGTCTTCTCCCTCTATTCTGAATTTTTATTTTTTTTAGGTTTTACGAGATGAAGAATTCCTTTGATCTGAACCATGGTCTACTACTACACGCTATGATTACTAAACGTAATAATGACACACTTCCGAGTGAAGTGGTATCCTTCATAGGAGCCAAAATGGACGGAGTAAGGAAAGAACTCAGAAAAAATTATCATAAGATACATTTTGGTAAAGGAAAATCAAAATCCGCAACAAAAATAAGAGCACGACACCTTGAAAGATGTCATAAATGTGGAAAATGGTCACACGAAGGTAAATGTTCAAATAATCAAACATATTCAAATACCGAAATTGTTACTCTATGCAGAGAAGGATCGTTTATATGTGTAGAAGAAAAGATATTGAAGAATCGAGGTTACACTTACGTAGCTATGGAAAACCAAATCACACGACTCTCCTATGAGTTAGCTAAAGCAGGTCTCTGAGAATTCTATCTAATAGGTAAGTATGTACAGTTTTTATTTTTATTTATTTATTGCTTTTAACCTTTTGATAATAAACGCTGAATCGTTCGCTATAAAGTATTAAATTAGTATTCAATAAAGTTAGGTATGCGTAACCAAAATTATTGATATCATACAAAAATTTATTACATCACTGCGAAATTTACCGTTTATTCTTAAGGTATAAATGTAACGACCTTGGATTTTCCAATGTTTAATTAATAATTATTATTATTAATACTTGTGTTTTATTAAATGTATTGTTTTATACATTTACCTGTTACTGCAATTAACTTTTGAATGCCCGAAACGTCTTTGTGACACACATACTTTTCACGAATGGTATTTTTAAATATCATTTACATTCATGATTAAGTTTTATTAATCATTTTTTTATTAACTATGGTTACTAGTTAATTACTTGGGCTTTTACTTGAATTATTATTTATTTGGACTTGGACTCATGATTAGTGAACTTAGAAGCCCACACTACACCCTTAATAGATTAATTAAGAGCCCAACATTATGTTAATGATGATTAAGACCTAACTAGATTGATTAAGTGGAAAGAATCTAGTTACTACATACTTACACCTAGTTCCCATGTAAGCTAACCTTATAACCAACTTTTGAACCAATACATGAAGTAACTAGTAGACTTTCCTCTTCCTCTTGATGCCCTCCAAACCTACAGCCAACTAGTAACAAAGGGAGTTCCATTTCATTTTTTTTTCTTTGATACATATTGCAAGTATTCTTCACTTTTACACACACTTACTTACTACTTTCTCTCTCTCATCTTTTTTCTCTCAAAATATTGTAAGTAACATATTTATTTTTCTTTCTTCTTTTCCTTTAAAGATCATCAAGTTCATCATCATTATTTGTTACTTGTAGTTGTCTGTTGTTGTAAGAATCAAACTTTCTAGTTTGTTCTTCATATCATCTTGTTTATTCAAGAACATAAAGAACCTAGGAGAATCAAGTTTATGTTTTGATTCTTCCATAAAACTTGTTAAAGAAAGTTCATGAGTTATAATCATACTTGTGATTCATGTTTGTAAACTTCAAGTTTACTTTCTTAAAGATCAAACTTTGGTTTAAATCTTTAAAGTATGAACAACCCATGAACTAGTTACTTGTTTACTTAGTTTATTACTTCATATTATGCACTTTAAATTCTTTTTTGTTGGTTATTGTTGGTCAAGTGTTACTAAGTTAACTTTGATCTCATTAATCTTGAACTAAAGTTAACTTTAAAAGTTCAAGAACATGTAAGTAAGCTTTCTTTAATTATAACTTTGTACACTTATGTTAGATCTAGACTTTTGAGTCATGGATCTTCAAGATCAAACTAAGAACTATGTTCTACATCTTAAGATCTTGATTAGTTAGTTATTTTCAAGTTTATAGTTCTACATTTCTTTTATATTTCATGTATGTGTTAAATCTAAGACTTTGATGTAACTTTGGTTCATCAAAACACTTGCAACACTTGATTGTGTTGTGCTACACATCTTAAACTTGCACTTGGGTTATGATGGTCAAAACTTGGTAAAGATGATGTAAACCCATCAACGAGTTGTACACTTGAAGCTATATGCATCAAGGATGAGAACCGTGATGAACATCAAGCACCAAAACCCACCGGAACCTACTGTTTTGCTGTTTCTGGGTCTGATCAATAAGACCTGGGCTGCTGTAACTATGATTTTCAGACAGCTCTGTTCGAGTAGATAACTTCATATAGGACTCGTCTTAATCCGAGTTACGGTTTAGGATTTATGGCCCTCCGATCGTCACTATGTCCTTTTAACGTTGTGCAGAAATTTCTGACCTACTCGCACTTAGGCCGTCACCACGGTCAAAAGAAGATGAGTTTGCTTCTGTAAATTTTACCACACTTAAAGGACTCATAGACGGAGCTATGGCCACTGGTATCACCTTATTTCAGTAGGTATTGAGGCCTTGGTGACTGACCGAAGTCAGCCCTTGTTTTAAACTCTTTCCTTGAACAAAACTTACTTTACACCTTTTGTTTAATGATGAATGATGATGACCCTTAAGACCTTATTTACATACCTATAAACCTATTGGGACAATTTACTGACTTAGTGATATTTGACTTAGGTTGAGGACCCGTTTGGACAACCTACATACTTGCTTATTTCCCGAGTCATACTTTACCGCTACATTATCATTGTGAGTTATAGCATTCCCTTTTTTACTTTAACTATTTTGGGAACTGAGAATACTTGCTCATTTTACGTTTTACATACTAGGCACGAGTACTTAAACTTATATATGTGTGGGTTATACAACGACATAAACATTCCCTTTAGCTCGGTAACGTTTAGTCATTGGTTTTTGAACCGGTGAACGCGAATCTTAGATATGGATCCATAGGGTTTGACATCCCCACTCGGGCTAGTTGCGCTAGCATTTAATGAGTGTTTAATACTTCATAAACATAAGCACTTACCAAGTGTACTTTCAGGGAGTATAAACGTTAATTTAGTTACCGAGTGCCCACGGTTAAACATATACTTTATCATACTGATTTGAATTACTGTTTGAAACGCTCTTTGTAGCACTGAAATCTCGTGGCCTACCTTACATTACTATTATACTTAAACTATAGCTCACCAACCTTTGTGTTGACGTTTTTAAGCATGTTTTTCTCAGGTGCTTAAGGTTTGCTTCCGCTGTTGTACTAGTCTTGCTGTAGACACCCGCTGCTTTAGAGATGTCACCGCATGAAACACTTTATCTTGCATTCAAACTTTAATACTTTTGAAACAATGATTTGTAATGACCTATGGGGTCACGTACTATTATTCATGCTTGCTATTCGTAGAAGCATACTTTTGGTTGTTAAACATTGATGTTGGTTAAGACATCACCTTTTGTCATGAATGCAACGTATTTTGAAATCGCATATAGTACTTAACCTTGTAATGATCCTGTTGTTGATGATTCGTACACGATGGTTTTGTACGGGGCATCACATTTGGTATCAGAGCATTGGTTGTAGGGAATTAGGTTGCATTAGTGAGTCTAAGACCGACCTGAATAGGATTCACTAATAGGACTAATCTACAACTTGCTAGTTTATTTGTTTCTGCGGAACTTACTGCATACTTCTGCTTGCTTTTACTGCTATATATCGCATACTGCTACTTGTAAACACTACTGCATAATGTTATCTGCTTTCGATTGCATGCTACTGTGTTATATTACTGCATGTTACTGCTTAGTACTACTGCATGCCACTACCTACTTCTACTGCTGCATGAACTTGTTGCATGCTACTGTTACCTTTTAATGCTATGTAAACTCGCTGTATGCTATTACTTACTCTCGCTACTGCATGCTACTATCTGCTTTTAACATGTTACTTAGGTATGATACTGTTACTATTGCCATGATACGTGTTGCTGTAAACGATCTAGGCTGCTGTAGTTGTTATGCCTGATTACGCGCTTGCTACATGTCTATTATTCGCTGTACCGACGTGGAGAACATATCCTTCCCAGTTCAGATGTTTTCCTGAACTACTTTCCCGCTCGTCTAACCCTAAGAACTAGTAGTGTAATCCACCTGTTATTACTGCTCCACAGTTCCAGAGATCGAAACATTACTTCACGCAATCTAGAAGATTGTTCAGTTGACACATACCCTGTACGCTTTCATGACCGTCACTCATCACTTTCAATCTTCACCACTACTCGACGACCTAACGACACTTCTATACTTAGGCATTGGAGAAGTCCGGAAGGCATCTCCTTCCAACAAGCTCATAGTGTCTTCCACTGATGATCAGCCATACCCAAAGACTTGGGAGTCGCCTCAAGACATATCATATCACTACATGTTACACGTACGACTCGACACGAGACCCAGATTGAAATTTTTTTAGAAAGGAACCTAACGACATTACCTGAACCCGAATATTTTGAAGAAATTTCGAGGCATTTAGGCATTGATGCATGACCTATGGAACTTACGCACCCACATCGAGAAACCGTGAGATTAATTATGTAGATTTTAATTTGAGACAACACAGATAAAGCACCGTTAGATGAAATTGAGTAGAACTTGAAGTGATCACGTTACATTGACCATATGAAGTGATAATGAAATGAACGTACCATTTGGTACAATATAATGACGCCAGGCCAGCGTGATTATATTGAAGTAAATCATGTAGAAGTTCCAATGTTACTACATGAGGAATATGAGGTGATCCAGGGAAAACTTTGGCAGGGATCACTTGAGCATACGCATTATAGTCTGTTAAAGGTAGGGAAGGAATAACCACGTAGCCCAGATACCAAGGTTGTAAAAATCGTGAGTCGGGGACGCATCGGTCGAGACCTAAAAAGGACGCGTCGGCCGAGTCGGTGACGCGTCGGGGACGCATCGGTCGTTGACCAACGTTGACTTTATTAATAATTTCTTAAATATATATTTATATATGTATAAAATAGTTGATTCTGTATCATAAATTCCTTAAATAAGAACTTGAATTTAAATACAATGAAACTTCAAACTCAATTAATGTTACCGAGTACATAATCAGTAAGGACACAGAGAAAAGAGCGGCCCAAAAAATAAAAACAATTCCTAATTTTAAAACATATCACATCTTGACGAAAATTTGACTGATTTTGACCGTTTTTGACCAACTTTTACCGTCTTTGACAGACTTTGACCGAATTTTTAGCTTTGCCCGTCTTTTGAGTCGTTTTTAGAAAAAATGGGACGGAGAACCCAAAAAAACGACGCATCGGCCGACGCGTCGGCCAAGTCGGCCGACTTTTACAACACTGCCAGATACTGTATAAGAAGGGCCTTGATTGCAGAATTGATAACCCGAAAATTTGTTATAGATATCGACACCTTGGACATTTAAGGAAAAAGTTCTCAAATAGGAAAAACTTCGTACTGACTTGCGGTAGAGCAATCGTTATCTCAGTTATGGAAACTCGCATGGATCCTGATTTTAGTTAGGGTACGTTTCATCACAACGTTTTATTGTCTCAAGGTTGTTTAATACTGGAGCGATAGAAATCTTATATCTAAGAACCTTAGTGTTATGACTAATAAGCCAATAACGACCATGAGGGTTGAGTATTCTATAGGACAAGCAAATTGTAAGCCGAGAAGGATAGAGAAATAATTTAAGATAGTACTTTAAGATTAACAGGTGGGTCATTTGGAGATGACCTCATATTAACCAAACTTGGAAGTTTTAATGTAGTAATTGAAAAGGATTAGTTACCTACACACAGGCATATGTTATTTGAGAAGATTGATAAAATTTTCATGACAGTATAATAAGATTGGTTGGAATGAAACTTAAGATTAGCCTAACACCCATCAATTTGGGAAATTGGATGCAATAGTTGGGATGAACTTTAAGATTAACCTAATACTCATCAAGTTTGGAAGCTTTGATGAAATAGTTGGAATGAACTGAATTTATAGTGAGAAAATTTTTCGTATACCTCGCGAGAACGGCAAGCTAAAATCCGTCTGGGTCATTGTTGACCGCTTCACCAAATCTGCTCACTTTCTACCCACAAGAGAAACCAATACAATGGACAAACTTGCACAACGATACGAAAAGGGAATTTTATCCAGTCACTTCAGCGATGGCTACCCAAGAATCTTATTTGATACTAATTCTTACGCGACTCTAAACCCTCACTTATTCCGAGAGATTCCTTATTCGATGATAACCGCACCATCATCCTTCTTACTTCGATATTAGTCATAACAGTTCGAAATTCTTCCAATCAATGGGTGGTTCATTCTCACCCTCATACTCTCCCATTCGTATCTCACTTATAAACAACAACTTCACACTTAAGCATTTTTGGTCAAAGGACTTATGCCCTACTAATAGTTGTTAGTCACACCTAAATTCAATGGTTTTTATTACCTCAAATATTACTCGAGATTTTCAAAAATCTTTTACTCAATTCTTATCAACCTTTTCCCACTTGTAACCTCCGAATTTTGAAAATTTTGTCTGCCAAAAATCTTACACACATTATTTTACTATGCTATCCTCTCAAAGCTTTATAAAAATAAATTTATTTTGTTCGTCATTCGCGCAAATTTTAAAATCATATACGTTATATAAAATAAAGTAAATGATTTCTTATTTTTGACAAATACATGTAGAATTTTACTTTCACTCTTACAAATCAAACCTTTTGTTCAAGATATATTTTACTTTGAATGACACGGGTTGCACGTAACCCTAGTTTACTAGAACTTCGTTTCTTTCCATACATTGTCACCATAAACAATTTCTATAAAACTTTCGTTTCTTATTATATAAAACTTTTCGTGTTATTCGTATCCAAGTCACCATAAAGGCTTTATAACTGTCAAAATAGAGGGATTCATGTGTAGGTAATAAAGGCACTGACTACCACATCATGCAAGGCCTTCGGGCATCCGCTAACACTTAAACCATTCAAAACTATTGCGTTACCCCATGGATTTATTTCACCACAACCGTTGGAACAATGCTCTTTCTTACATAACTCTAAGTCCTGACTCATTCCAAGAAACTCTCATTTAGTGATATTAACACCATTAGTATTTTGACTTTATTATTAGTCACAACCTGTTTGGCATTTTGCAAATACAAGAAGCGAATAACTTCTCATCATCGTACTATATCCTTCGTACCTCACTTTTTAGCAACGGCTTCGCACGTGAATATTTTGGCCCAAAGACTTGTGTCCTGATAATTACCAAAACTACATTTATGTCATTAGTTTTTCATTACCTAGTAACCGGTCACCTGGTGATTCAAAGATTTTCCACTCAACCTTTTCCAACTCGTAACCTTTGAAATACGAAAAACTATGTTTATCAAAATTTTTACACGTTGTTTATTTGTGCGGTCCTCACAAGATTTACAGACAATGAAAGTACTAAAAACTTTTCTGTCACTTATACGATTTATAAAATCATATATGTATAAATTTATACTTAATTATTTTGATACTAAGTTATATCTTCAAATTATTTAAAGACCGCTCCTTTACCGAGTTATTCAACTTAAGTCAAATAGTTTTGTGTAAAATGGTACACGTTGTACCTACTTCTAAATTTACTAGGAACTTCGTTCCGTTCACGTTGTCACAACAAACGTTTAAAGGTTTTATTTTTCAAAACTCCCTTAGTTGATTTTATTAAAGGTTTTCGTATTAGACTGCACCATGTATGGATCACACTTTTTCCCGCTCTCTGTTAGAGATGACACTTACTATTAAGATCTTTGTCAAAAACTCTTGAGCCACTTTGGATGGCGGTTTTATAAAATTTGTTAGAAAATCTTTGCACCCATAAAATGCTTTTTTAAATGCTAGACATGACAAAAATGCGAGTCGATAAATCAGTTTTCTGAGGTACACTTAGTGGTCACCCTACTGTAGGAAAGGTACTAGGTGGGTTACTGTTCTCAATACTTCACGGCAAATCACAACACCCTCGTAAACCACATCTCTATGAATCAATATGTTGAGACACAAGAATCATTTTTGGAGATTCTTTTCATTCGGAGCAAACCATTCGTTAGAACCAAGGGTTCACGTATCTTCTCATCCGCACATCCCCTCAAGCACGCGGATAAATTCAGAATGGACCACTCGAAGAGTTCACTCTCGTTCAAAGACCACACCTTTCGTGCAACTTTATTTCGGAAATGTAATATAAGGTACTCTGAGAACCTATGAACCTTGTTATCCCTTTGGGAGGTGACTGCTTAAAACATTTACGACACTGATGTGGATACTCTATATACATCCTCCTTCGTTAGTTGCAACTATCTGTTGTCCTAGTTAATGTTAACCCTAACTTCAACATGTAACTGAAAGGATGAAGTTACATTACGAAACTGTGCTTTCATTTCATCCGAGGATATGGTAAAAATGGGTGATACCCTTCATTTTCCGTTCCGACCGTCCTGAAGACACTATAAATAATTATGGCTTGCAAGTCCGGTTGGTCACTTTCAGCTAAAATTTCGATTCACTTACTCAAATGAAACGTTCTTAAATATCGAGTTCCTATGCCTATGGCCTCCTTCCGAAACCAAGGGGTTGGTAAAACCCGTGTCTAACGCTATTCAGACATCAAATCACATGGTTGTAATCACTATGTTTTCCATTCTACCTGTCAGCTTATATTACGACATGCACGCTCAATGTTTTAGATGAGCTTAGAATCATTCATGATGCATTTCACGCATCCAACTTACCGAAGATGCCTGTAAGGCTAAACACACCATCATTCCTTTTATGGATATACATTCAGATGACATACTCAGGTTAATCGGAAACGAAATCAATTTGTTGATCACTTAGGACAAGAGACTTAATTAACGACAGATGCCTATTCTTACTTTAATACGCCGAAGCACCTTTCAAGGTAAATAACTTACTTCTGAGCCCACGACTCTCACGGAACTTTGATACGCCCCTTCTTATTCGAATACTGTACCATTGTTAGTCACTCCTTAAAATTTTGGGACGAAATTTTCTTTAACAGGTGGGTAATGTAACGACCTTGGATTTTCCAACGTTTAATTAATAATTATTATTATTAATACTTGTGTTTTATTAAATGTATTGTTTTTATACATTTACCTGTTACCGCAATTAACTTTTGAATTCCCGAAATGTCTTTGTGACACACATACTTTTCACGAATGGTATTTTTAAATATCATTTACATTCATGATTAAGTTTTATTAATCATTTTTTTTATTAACTATGGTTACTAGTTAATTACTTGGGCTTTTACTTGAATTATTATTTATTTGGACTTGGACTCATGATTAGTGGACTTAGAAGCCCACACTACACCCTTAATGGATTAATTAAGAGCCCAACATTATGTTAATGATGATTAAGACCTAACTAGATTGATTAAGTGGAAAGAATCTAGTTACTACATATTTACACCTAGTTCCCATGTAAGCTAACCTTATAACCAACTTTTGAACCAATACATGAAGTAACTAGTAGACTTTCCTCTTCCTCTTGATGCCCTCCAAACCTACGGCCAACTAGTAACAAAGGGAGTTCCATTTCATTTTTTTTTTCTTTGATACATATTGCAAGTATTCTTCACTTTTACACACACTTACTTACTACTTTCTCTCTCTCATCTTTTTTCTCTCAAAATATTGTAAGTAACATATTTATTTTTCTTTCTTCTTTTCCTTTAAAGTTCATCAAGTTCATCATCATTATTTGTTACTTGTAGTTGTCTGTTGTTGTAAGAATCAAACTTTCTAGTTTGTTCTTCATATCATCTTGTTTATTCAAGAACATAAAGAACCTAGGAGAATCAAGTTTATGTTTTGATTCTTCCATAAAACTTGTCAAAGAAAGTTCATGAGTTATAATCATACTTGTGATTCATGTTTGTAAACTTCAAGTTTACTTTCTTAAAGATCAAACTTTGGTTTAAATCTTTAAAGTATGAACAACCCATGAACTAGTTACTTGTTTACTTAGTTTATTACTTCATATTATGCACTTTAAATTCTTGTTTGTTGGTTATTGTTGGTCAAGTGTTACTAAGTTAACTTTGATCTCATTAATCTTGAACTAAAGTTAACTTTAAAAGTTCAAGAACATGTAAGTAAGCTTTCTTTAATTATAACTTTGTACACTTATGTTAGATCTAGACTTTTGAGTCATGGATCTTCAAGATCAAACTAAGAACTATGTTCTACGTCTTAAGATCTTGATTAGTTAGTTATTTTCAAGTTTATAGTTCTACATTTCTTTTATATTTCATGTATGTGTTAAATCTAAGACTTTGATGTAACTTTGGTTCATCAAAACACTTGCAATACTTGATTGTGTTGTGCTACACATCTTAGACTTGCACTTGGGTTATGATGGTCAAAACTTGGTAAAGATGATGTAAACCCATCAACGAGTTGTACACTTGAAGCTATATGCATCAAGGATGAGAACCGTGATGAACATCAAGCACCAAAACCCACCGGAACCTACTGTTTTACTGTTTTTGGGTCTGATCAGTAAGACCTGGGCTGCTGTAACTATGATTTTCAGACAGCTCTATTCGAGTAGATAACTTTTCATATAGGACTCGTCTTAATCCGAGTTACGGTTTAGGATTTATGGCCCTCCGATCGTCACTATGTCCTTTTAACGTTGTGCAGAAATTTCTGACCTACTCGCACTTAGGCCATCGCCACGGTCAAACGAAGACGATTTTGCTTTTGTAAATTTTACCACACTTAAAGGACTCATATACTGAGCCATGGCCACTGGTCTCACCTTATTTCAGTAGGTATTGAGGCCGTGGTGATTGACCGAAGTCAGCCCTTGTTTTAAACTCTTTCCTTGAACAAAACTTACTTTACACCTTTTGTTTAATGATGAATGATGATGACCCTTAAGACCTTATTTACATACTTATAAACCTATTGGGACAATTTACTGACTTAGTGATATTTGACTTAGGTTGAGGACCCGTTTGGACAACCTACATACTTGCTTATTTCCCGAGTCATACTTTACCGCTACATTATCATTGTGAGTTATAGCATTCCCTTTTTTACTTTAACTATTTTGGGAACTGAGAATACTTGCGCATTTTACGTTTTATATACTAGGCACGAGTACTTAAACTTATATATGTGTGGGTTATACAACGACATAAACATTCCCTTTAGCTCGGTAATGTTTAGTCATTGGTTTTTGAACTGGTGAACGCGAATCTTAGATATGGATCCATAGGGTTTGACATCCCCACTCGGGCTAGTAGCGCAAGCATTTAACGAGTGTTTAATACTTCGTAAACATACGCACTTGCCAAGTGTACTTTCAGGGGGTATAAACGTTAAGTTAGTTACCGAGTGCCCACGGTTAAACATATACTTTATCATACTGATTTGAATTACTATTTGAAACGCTCTTTGTAGCACTGAAATCTCGTGGCCTACCTTACATTACTGTTATACTTAAACTATAGCTCACCAACCTTTGTGTTGACGTTTTTAAGCATGTTTTTCTCAGGTGCTTAAGGTTTGCTTCCGCTGTTGTACTAGTCTTGCTGTAGACACCCGCTGCTTTAGAGATGTCACCGCATGAAACACTTTATCTTGCATTTAAACTTTAATACTTTTGAAACAATGATTTGTAATGAACTATGGGGTCACGTACTATTATTCATGCTTGCTATTCGTAGAAGCATACTTTTGGTTGTTAAACATTGATGTTGGTTAAGACATCACCTTTTGTCATGAATGCAACGTATTTTGAAATCACATATAGTACTTAACCTTGTAATGATCCTGTTGTTGATGATTCGTACACGATGGTTTTGTACGGGGCATCACAATAAATATCTTTAATCAATCAACCCAAAATATTTCAAAAATTCGTCAGGAGTAAAACTAGGTTATGGAATCAAAATTACTTTACCGAAAAGAGGGGCGTATATTTTTGATAATATTTGATTGATTAAAGTGGGATAAAAGACCAAAAAGATTTTTAATTTTAATTTTTACCATGTTTTTAAAATTAATATTGTAAATTTTTAGAACCAATATATTTAAGTTTTTAAATATTTAAAAAAAAATTAATATTTTTAATATAAGTTTGTAAAATTAATGTATAAAAATATTAATGATATTTATATGAATTTTTAATTTTATGCATCTTAAATTGAAGTATGGTGTGAATTTAAAAACAAAAATTTACTTTATTTCATTAAGTTAAAAATTTGATATTTAAAATTCGTCGTGAGTTGAAGACTAGGTCGTTGAACCGAAATTGCTTTACCCAAGGGAGGGATGAGAAATTTTGTTATCATTATTTTTAATCTTATTGATCTAAAGTATGCCAAAAACATTGAAAAACCCAAAAATCTTTGCTTTTAAAACAACGCTTAAAAAATGACAAATTTTAAAATTTTGTCGAGGGACGGACTAGGACAACGATCCGAAACGACCTCATCCTAAATAATAAGAAAAAAAAAATTTCAAAATTAAATTAATTATTTGTTTTAATTAGTTAAAGATTTTTATTTTTTTTTAAAAAAAACCCTTCGAGATCGTGGAGCGTTAAGGGCATATGCCTTCGAGATCGCAGAGTTACCAAAATTCAGAAAGGATAAACTGGTCGACAGACCAGTTTCTTCACACACACACCACACATATTCTGCGAAAAAACTCACGAAAAAACACCCCAAAAATCGCAATTTTACACCATTTTTCATCAAATTTGTTGCTATATAACGATTTGTAGATTCCTACCTAGAACCCTTTCAAGAAGAATGGTATTTCCTACATCCAAACACCCTTTAATTTCGAATTTGTAGTGTTCTTGATAGAATTTTTACCTAATTTGAATTTGATGATTTCTAGCTTGATTATAGTTAAATTGCTTGTATATTATAGTTGTATACATGATTTGAAGCCAAAAACTTCAAAAATTTTACAAATCTAGGGTTTGTGTTCTTGAGTAAAATTGGGACTTTTTGATATAAACGAGTTATGGCCGATTTTTGTTATGAATTGATGCTAAATTAAGTAATGTAACATGTATGAAGTGTTAATTGATCCAAATTTTGATTACAAACATGATTTTTGAGCCAATTTGTTGACTTTTTAAGTCAAAATTGAATGAACTTGATTAATTTGATATGAATGTCAATTGGAACTCGTTTAATTGTTATAATGATACTTTTTGACATGTTTTAGAAGTTACATGCTTATGGACATTGTATACATTCTCATATTTGTTTATTTGAAAAAGTATAGAATTGATAAAAATATGAAAATGTGTATAAATTTGATTCTAATTAAACATGTCATTTTAGTTATTTTTATTTGTTATTTTGCTAACACCAATGCATTTTTGGATGCACAAATTCCTTTTTGTTTAATGTGTTTTGCAGAATGAACGAGGTGAATCTTCATCAGCGCCACAAAACTTTAATACTTATAATGAAGATGACGAGGATCAAGATTTCAGTGAACGATACAAACAAAATCAACCGCATCCTTTTATTCCATTGTCACAAGCAGTTGAAGGAAATCTACACCCGAACTTAGTTTTTGATAGATTTTGGACAGAGTATCCAAAATTCCAGCGGAACTTAAACATTCTGCAACCCAAGAGTGTTGAAGTACCCAGGTTAATAGATTGGGCACCGTTAGAAACAGTGGGATTGGCCGAGCCAATAAGAGAATTACTTACACAAAGGTATGGTAATTCTACTTTCAATGATTGGATTAGTCTATTCACTATACGTAGACCTGTGTATAAGGAATGGTGCGTTGAGTTATTAAGTATTATTGAACTAAATAATGAAGTAACTAGTTTAACGGATAGAAGTTTTATTAGATTCTTATTAGGAGGAATAATGTATCGTATGTCTTTATTAGATATGGCTTAAGCTTTGTGTATTTATATGCCTGAAGAACTATTAACTAGTGATTGTAGACAG